>NC_134484.1:3891543-4254651 GCF_040206685.1 Ascaphus truei
CAGGAGGCCGCACTGTGCGGGGATTACTCCCTGTGTTACTGACAGGAGGCTGCGCTGTGCGGGGATTACTCCCTGTGTTACTGACAGGAGGCTGCGCTGTGCGGGGATTACTCCCAGTGTTACTGACAGGAGGCTGCGCTGTGCGGGGATTACTCCCTGTGTTACTGACAGGAGGCCGCGCTGTGCGGGGATTACTCCCTGTGTTACTGACAGGAGGCCGCGCTGTGCGGGGATAACTCCCCGTGTTACTGACAGGAGGCTGCGCTGTGCGGGGATTACTCCCAGTGTTACTGACAGGAGGCCGCGCTGTGCGGGGATTACTCCCTGTGTTACTGACAGGAGGCCGCGCTGTGCGGGGATTACTCCCTGTGTTACTGACAGGAGGCTGCGCTGTGCGGGGATTACTCCCTGTGTTACTGACAGGAGGCCGCGCTGTGCGGTGATTACTCCCAGTGTTACTGACAGGAGGCCGCGCTGTGCGGGGATTACTCCCTGTGTTACTGACAGGAGGCTGCGCTGTGCGGGGATTACTCCCTGTGTTACTGACAGGTGGCCGCGCTGTGCGGGGATTACTCCCTGTGTTACTGACAGGAGGCTGCGCTGTGCGGGGATTACTCCCTGTGTTACTGACAGGAGGCCGCGCTGTGCGGGGATTACTCCCCGTGTTACTGACAGGAGGCCGCGCTGTGCGGGGATTACTCCCCGTGTTACTGACAGGAGGCCGCGCTGTGCGGGGATTACTCCCCGTGTTACTGACAGGAGGCCGCGCTGTGCGGGGATTACTCCCTGTGTTACTGACAGGAGGCTGCGCTGTGTGGGGATTACTCCCAGTGTTACTGACAGGAGGCCGCGCTGTGCGGGGATAACTCCCCGTGTTACTGACAGGAGGCCGCGCTGTGCGGGGATTACTCCCCGTGTTACTGACAGGAGGCTGCGCTGTGTGGGGATTACTCCCCGTGTTACTGACAGGAGGCCGCGCTGTGCGGGGATTACTCCCAGTGTCACTGACAGGAGGCTGCGCTGTGCGGGGATTACTCCCCGTGTTACTGACAGGAGGCCGCGCTGTGCGGGGATTACTCCCAGTGTCACTGACAGGAGGCTGCGCTGTGCGGGGATTACTCCCCGTGTTACTGACAGGAGGCCGCGCTGTGCGGGGATTACTCCCCGTGTTACTGACAGGAGGCTGCGCTGTGCGGGGATTACTCCCAGTGTTACTGACAGGAGGCCGCGCTGTGCGGGGATTACTCCCTGTGTTACTGACAGGAGGCTGCGCTGTGTGGGGATTACTCCCAGTGTTACTGACAGGAGGCCGCGCTGTGCGGGGATTACTCCCAGTGTTACTGACAGGAGGCCGCGCTGTGCGGGGATTACTCCCAGTGTTACTGACAGGAGGCCGCGCTGTGCGGGGATTACTCCCTGTGTTACTGACAGGAGGCCGCGCTGTGCGGGGATTACTCCCCGTGTTACTGACAGGAGGCCGCGCTGTGCGGGGATTACTCCCCGTGTTACTGACAGGAGGCTGCGCTGTGCGGGGATTACTCCCTGTGTTACTGACAGGAGGCCGCGCTGTGCGGGGATTACTCCCTGTGTTACTGACAGGAGGCCGCGCTGTGCGGGGATTACTCCCCGTGTTATTGACAGGAGGCCGCGCTGTGCGGGGATTACTCCCCGTGTTACTGACAGGAGGCCGCGCTGTGCGGGGATTACTCCCCGTGTTACTGACAGGAGGCTGCGCTGTGCGGGGATTACTCCCTGTGTTACTGACAGGAGGCTGCGCTGTGCGGGGATTACTCCCTGTGTTACTCACAGGAGGCCGCGCTGTGCGGGGATTACTCCCAGTGTTACTGACAGGAGGCCGCGCTGTGCGGGGATTACTCCCAGTGTTACTGACAGGAGGCTGCGCTGTGCGGGGATTACTCCCTGTGTTACTGACAGGAGGCCGCGCTGTGCGGGGATTACTCCATGTGTTACTGACAGGAGGCTGCTCTGTGCGGGGATTACTCCCCGTGTTACTGACAGGAGGCCGCGCTGTGCGGGGATTACTCCCCGTGTTACTGACAGGAGGCCGCGCTGTGCGGGGATTACTCCCCGTGTTACTGACAGGAGGCCGCGCTGTGCGGGGATTACTCCCAGTGTTACTGACAGGAGGCTGCGCAGTGCGGTGATTACTCCCCGTGTTACTGACAGGAGGCTGCGCTGTGCAGGGATTACTCCCAGTGTTACTGACAGGAGGCCGCGCTGTGCGGGGATTACTCCCTGTGTTACTGACAGGAGGCCGCGCTGTGCGGGGATTACTCCCCGTGTTACTGACAGGAGGCCGCGCTGTGCGGGGATTACTCCCTGTGTTACTGACAGGAGGCCGCGCTGTGCGGGGATTACTCCCAGTGTTACTGACAGGAGGCCGCGCTGTGCGGGGATTACTCCATGTGTTACTGACAGGAGGCTGCTCTGTGCGGGGATTACTCCCTGTGTTACTGACAGGAGGCCGCGCTGTGCGGGGATTACTCCCTGTGTTGCTGACAGGAGGCTGCTCTGTGCGGGGATTACTCCCCGTGTTACTGACAGGAGGCCGCGCTGTGCGGGGATTACTCCCCGTGTTACTGACAGGAGGCCGCGCTGTGCGGGGATTACTCCCCGTGTTACTGACAGGAGGCTGCGCTGTGCGGGGATTACTCCCAGTGTTACTGACAGGAGGCCGCGCTGTGCGGGGATTACTCCCAGTGTTACTGACAGGAGGCCGCGCTGTGCGGGGATTACTCCCAGTGTTACTGACAGGAGGCCGCGCTGTGCGGGGATTACTCCCTGTGTTACTGACAGGAGGCCGCGCTGTGCGGGGATTACTCCCCGTGTTACTGACAGGAGGCCGCGCTGTGCGGGGATTACTCCCCGTGTTACTGACAGGAGGCTGCGCTGTGCGGGGATTACTCCCTGTGTTACTGACAGGAGGCCGCGCTGTGCGGGGATTACTCCCAGTGTCACTGACAGGAGGCTGCGCTGTGCGGGGATTACTCCCTGTGTTACTCACAGGAGGCCGCGCTGTGCGGGGATTACTCCCAGTGTTACTGGCAGGAGGCCGCGCTGTGCGGGGATTACTCCCAGTGTTACTGACAGGAGGCTGCGCTGTGCGGGGATTACTCCCTGTGTTACTGACAGGAGGCCGCGCTGTGCGGGGATTACTCCATGTGTTACTGACAGGAGGCTGCTCTGTGCGGGGATTACTCCCCGTGTTACTGACAGGAGGCCGCGCTGTGCGGGGATTACTCCCCGTGTTACTGACAGGAGGCCGCGCTGTGCGGGGATTACTCCCCGTGTTACTGACAGGAGGCCGCGCTGTGCGGGGATTACTCCCAGTGTTACTGACAGGAGGCTGCGCAGTGCGGTGATTACTCCCCGTGTTACTGACAGGAGGCTGCGCTGTGCGGGGATTACTCCCAGTGTTACTGACAGGAGGCCGCGCTGTGCGGGGATTACTCCCTGTGTTACTGACAGGAGGCCGCGCTGTGCGGGGATTACTTCCCGTGTTACTGACAGGAGGCCGCGCTGTGCGGGGATTACTCCCTGTGTTACTGACAGGAGGCCGCGCTGTGCGGGGATTACTCCCAGTGTTACTGACAGGAGGCCGCGCTGTGCGGGGATTACTCCCAGTGTTACTGACAGGAGGCCGCGCTGTGCGGGGATTACTCCCTGTGTTACTGACAGGAGGCTGCTCTGTGCGGGGATTACTCCCTGTGTTACTGACAGGAGGCCGCGCTGTGCGGGGATTACTCCCTGTGTTACTGACAGGAGGCTGCTCTGTGCGGGGATTACTCCCCGTGTTACTGACAGGAGGCCGCGCTGTGCGGGGATTACTCCCCGTGTTACTGACAGGAGGCCGCGCTGTGCGGGGATTACTCCCCGTGTTACTGACAGGAGGCCGCGCTGTGCGGGGATTACTCCCAGTGTTACTGACAGGAGGCTGCGCAGTGCGGTGATTACTCCCCGTGTTACTGACAGGAGGCTGCGCTGTGCGGGGATTACTCCCCGTGTTACTGACAGGAGGCTGCGCTGTGTGGGGATTACTCCCAGTGTTACTGACAGGAGGCCGCGCTGTGCGGGGATTACTCCCCGTGTTACTGACAGGAGGCTGCGCTGTGCGGGGATTACTCCCTGTGTTACTGACAGGAGGCCGCGCTGTGCGGGGATTACTCCCTGTGTTACTGACAGGAGGCCGCGCTGTGCGGGGATTACTCCCCGTGTTACTGACAGGAGGCTGCGCTGTGCGGGGATTACTCCCTGTGTTACTGACAGGAGGCCGCATTGTGCAGGGATTACTCCCTGTGTTACTGACAGGAGGCTGCGCTGTGCGGGGATTACTCCATGTGTTACTGACAGGAGGCCGCGCTGTGCGGGGATTACTCCCCGTGTTACTGACAGGAGGCCGCGCTGTGCGGGGATTACTCCCCGTGTTACTGACAGGAGGCCGCGCTGTGCGGGGATTACTCCCAGTGTTACTGACAAGAGGCTGCGCTGTGCGGGGATTACTCCCAGTGTTACTGACAGGAGGCTGCGCTGTGCGGGGATAACTCCCCGTGTTACTGACAGGAGGCCGCGCTGTGCGGGGATTACTCCCCGTGTTACTGACAGGAGGCCGCGCTGTGCGGGGATTACTCCCCGTGTTACTGACAGGAGGCCGCGCTGTGCGGGGATTACTCCCCGTGTTAGTGACAGGAGGCCGCGCTGTGCGGGGATTACTCCCCGTGTTACTGACAGGAGGCCGCGCTGTGCGGGGATTACTCCCTGTGTTACTGACAGGAGGCCGCGCTGTGTGGGGATTACTCCCTGTGTTACTGACAGGAGGCCGCGCTGTGCGGGGATTACTCCCTGTGTTACTGACAGGAGGCCGCGCTGTGCGGGGATTACTCCCAGTGTTACTGACAGGAGGCCGCGCAGTGCGGTGATTACTCCCCGTGTTACTGACAGGAGGCCGCGCTGTGCGGGGATTACTCCCCGTGTTACTGACAGGAGGCTGCGCTGTGCGGGGATTACTCCCCGTGTTACTGACAGGAGGCCGCGCTGTGCGGGGATAACTCCCCGTGTTACTGACAGGAGGCCGCTCTGTGCGGGGATTATTCCCTGTGTTACTGACAGGAGGCCGCGCTGTGCGGGGATTACTCCCAGTGTTACTGACAGGAGGCCGCGCTGTGCGGGGATTACTCCCAGTGTCACTGACAGGAGGCCGCGCTGTGCGGGGATTACTCCCTGTGTTACTGACAGGAGGCCGCGCTGTGTGGGGATTACTCCCTGTGTTACTGACAGGAGGCCGCGCTGTGCGGGGATTACTCCCTGTGTTACTGACAGGAGGCCGCGCTGTGCGGGGATTACTCCCTGTGTTACTGACAGGAGGCTGCGCTGTGCGGGGATTACTCCCTGTGTTACTGACAGGAGGCTGCGCTGTGCGGGGATTACTCCCAGTGTTACTGACAGGAGGCTGCGCTGTGCGGGGATTACTCCCTGTGTTACTGACAGGAGGCCGCGCTGTGCGGGGATTACTCCCTGTGTTACTGACAGGAGGCCGCGCTGTGCGGGGATTACTCCCTGTGTTACTGACAGGAGGCTGCGCTGTGCGGGGATTACTCCCTGTGTTACTGACAGGAGGCCGCGCTGTGCGGTGATTACTCCCAGTGTTACTGACAGGAGGCCGCGCTGTGCGGGGATTACTCCCTGTGTTACTGACAGGAGGCTGCGCTGTGCGGGGATTACTCCCTGTGTTACTGACAGGTGGCCGCGCTGTGCGGGGATTACTCCCTGTGTTACTGACAGGAGGCTGCGCTGTGCGGGGATTACTCCCTGTGTTACTGACAGGAGGCCGCGCTGTGCGGGGATTACTCCCCGTGTTACTGACAGGAGGCCGCGCTGTGCGGGGATTACTCCCCGTGTTACTGACAGGAGGCCGCGCTGTGCGGGGATTACTCCCCGTGTTACTGACAGGAGGCCGCTCTGTGCGGGGATTACTCCCTGTGTTACTGACAGGAGGCTGCGCTGTGTGGGGATTACTCCCAGTGTTACTGACAGGAGGCCGCGCTGTGCGGGGATAACTCCCCGTGTTACTGACAGGAGGCCGCGCTGTGCGGGGATTACTCCCCGTGTTACTGACAGGAGGCTGCGCTGTGTGGGGATTACTCCCCGTGTTACTGACAGGAGGCCGCGCTGTGCGGGGATTACTCCCCGTGTTACTGACAGGAGGCCGCGCTGTGCGGGGATTACTCCCCGTGTTACTGACAGGAGGCCGCGCTGTGCGGGGATTACTCCCCGTGTTACTGACAGGAGGCTGCGCTGTGCGGGGATTACTCCCTGTGTTACTGACAGGAGGCTGCGCTGTGCGGGGATTACTCCCTGTGTTACTCACAGGAGGCCGCGCTGTGCGGGGATTACTCCCAGTGTTACTGACAGGAGGCCGCGCTGTGCGGGGATTACTCCCAGTGTTACTGACAGGAGGCTGCGCTGTGCGGGGATTACTCCCTGTGTTACTGACAGGAGGCCGCGCTGTGCGGGGATTACTCCATGTGTTACTGACAGGAGGCTGCTCTGTGCGGGGATTACTCCCCGTGTTACTGACAGGAGGCCGCGCTGTGCGGGGATTACTCCCCGTGTTACTGACAGGAGGCCGCGCTGTGCGGGGATTACTCCCCGTGTTACTGACAGGAGGCCGCGCTGTGCGGGGATTACTCCCAGTGTTACTGACAGGAGGCTGCGCAGTGCGGTGATTACTCCCAGTGTTACTGACAGGAGGCTGCGCTGTGCGGGGATTACTCCCTGTGTTACTGACAGGAGGCTGCGCAGTGTGGTGATTACTCCCAGTGTTACTGACAGGAGGCTGCGCTGTGCGGGGATTACTCCCCGTGTTACTGACAGGAGGCTGCGCAGTGTGGTGATTACTCCCAGTGTTACTGACAGGAGGCTGCGCAGTGCGGTGATTACTCCCAGTGTTACTGACAGGAGGCTGCGCTGTGCGGGGATTACTCCCTGTGTTACTGACAGGAGGCTGCGCAGTGTGGTGATTACTCCCAGTGTTACTGACAGGAGGCTGCGCTGTGCGGGGATTACTCCCCGTGTTACTGACAGGAGGCCGCGCTGTGCGGGGATTACTCCCAGTGTTACTGACAGGAGGCTGCGCAGTGCGGTGATTACTCCCCGTGTTACTGACAGGAGGCTGCGCTGTGCAGGGATTACTCCCAGTGTTACTGACAGGAGGCCGCGCTGTGCGGGGATTACTCCCCGTGTTACTGACAGGAGGCCGCGCTGTGCGGGGATTACTCCCTGTGTTACTGACAGGAGGCCGCGCTGTGCGGGGATTACTCCCAGTGTTACTGACAGGAGGCCGCGCTGTGCGGGGATTACTCCATGTGTTACTGACAGGAGGCTGCTCTGTGCGGGGATTACTCCCTGTGTTACTGACAGGAGGCCGCGCTGTGCGGGGATTACTCCCTGTGTTACTGACAGGAGGCTGCTCTGTGCGGGGATTACTCCCCGTGTTACTGACAGGAGGCCGCGCTGTGCGGGGATTACTCCCCGTGTTACTGACAGGAGGCCGCGCTGTGCGGGGATTACTCCCCGTGTTACTGACAGGAGGCCGCGCTGTGCGGGGATTACTCCCAGTGTTACTGACAGGAGGCCGCGCTGTGCGGGGATTACTCCCTGTGTTACTGACAGGAGGCTGCGCTGTGCGGGGATTACTCCCAGTGTTACTGACAGGAGGCCGCGCTGTGCGGGGATTACTCCCAGTGTTACTGACAGGAGGCCGCGCTGTGCGGGGATTACTCCCAGTGTTACTGACAGGAGGCCGCGCTGTGCGGGGATTACTCCCTGTGTTACTGACAGGAGGCCGCGCTGTGCGGGGATTACTCCCCGTGTTACTGACAGGAGGCCGCGCTGTGCGGGGATTACTCCCCGTGTTACTGACAGGAGGCTGCGCTGTGCGGGGATTACTCCCTGTGTTACTGACAGGAGGCCGCGCTGTGCGGGGATTACTCCCAGTGTCACTGACAGGAGGCTGCGCTGTGCGGGGATTACTCCCTGTGTTACTGACAGGAGGCCGCGCTGTGCGGGGATTACTCCCTGTGTTACTCACAGGAGGCCGCGCTGTGCGGGGATTACTCCCAGTGTTACTGGCAGGAGGCCGCGCTGTGCGGGGATTACTCCCAGTGTTACTGACAGGAGGCTGCGCTGTGCGGGGATTACTCCCTGTGTTACTGACAGGAGGCCGCGCTGTGCGGGGATTACTCCATGTGTTACTGACAGGAGGCTGCTCTGTGCGGGGATTACTCCCCGTGTTACTGACAGGAGGCCGCGCTGTGCGGGGATTACTCCCCGTGTTACTGACAGGAGGCCGCGCTGTGCGGGGATTACTCCCTGTGTTACTGACAGGAGGCCGCGCTGTGCGGGGATTACTCCCAGTGTTACTGACAGGAGGCCGCGCTGTGCGGGGATTACTCCCAGTGTTACTGACAGGAGGCCGCGCTGTGCGGGGATTACTCCCTGTGTTACTGACAGGAGGCTGCTCTGTGCGGGGATTACTCCCTGTGTTACTGACAGGAGGCCGCGCTGTGCGGGGATTACTCCCTGTGTTACTGACAGGAGGCTGCTCTGTGCGGGGATTACTCCCCGTGTTACTGACAGGAGGCCGCGCTGTGCGGGGATTACTCCCCGTGTTACTGACAGGAGGCCGCGCTGTGCGGGGATTACTCCCCGTGTTACTGACAGGAGGCCGCGCTGTGCGGGGATTACTCCCAGTGTTACTGACAGGAGGCTGCGCAGTGCGGTGATTACTCCCCGTGTTACTGACAGGAGGCTGCGCTGTGCGGGGATTACTCCCCGTGTTACTGACAGGAGGCTGCGCTGTGTGGGGATTACTCCCAGTGTTACTGACAGGAGGCCGCGCTGTGCGGGGATTACTCCCCGTGTTACTGACAGGAGGCTGCGCTGTGCGGGGATTACTCCCTGTGTTACTGACAGGAGGCCGCGCTGTGCGGGGATTACTCCCTGTGTTACTGACAGGAGGCCGCGCTGTGCGGGGATTACTCCCCGTGTTACTGACAGGAAGCTGCGCTGTGCGGGGATTACTCCCTGTGTTACTGACAGGAGGCCGCATTGTGCAGGGATTACTCCCTGTGTTACTGACAGGAGGCTGCGCTGTGCGGGGATTACTCCATGTGTTACTGACAGGAGGCCGCGCTGTGCGGGGATTACTCCCCGTGTTACTGACAGGAGGCCGCGCTGTGCGGGGATTACTCCCCGTGTTACTGACAGGAGGCCGCGCTGTGCGGGGATTACTCCCAGTGTTACTGACAAGAGGCTGCGCTGTGCGGGGATTACTCCCAGTGTTACTGACAGGAGGCTGCGCTGTGCGGGGATAACTCCCCGTGTTACTGACAGGAGGCCGCGCTGTGCGGGGATTACTCCCCGTGTTACTGACAGGAGGCTGCTCTGTGCGGGGATTACTCCCCGTGTTACTGACAGGAGGCCGCGCTGTGCGGGGATTACTCCCCGTGTTACTGACAGGAGGCCGCGCTGTGCGGGGATTACTCCCCGTGTTAGTGACAGGAGGCCGCGCTGTGCGGGGATTACTCCCAGTGTTACTGACAGGAGGCTGCGCTGTGCGGGGATTACTCCCAGTGTTACTGACAGGAGGCTGCGCTGTGCGGGGATAACTCCCCGTGTTTCTGACAGGAGGCCGCGCTGTGCGGGGATTACTCCATGTGTTACTGACAGGAGGCTGCGCTGTGCGGGGATTACTCCCTGTGTTACTGACAGGAGGCTGCTCTGTGCGGGGATTACTCCCCGTGTTACTGACAGGAGGCCGCGCTGTGCGGGGATTACTCCCCGTGTTACTGACAGGAGGCCGCGCTGTGCGGGGATTACTCCCAGTGTTACTGACAGGAGGCCGCGCTGTGCGGGGATTACTCCCTGTGTTACTGACAGGAGGCTGCGCTGTGCGGGGATTACTCCCTGTGTTACTGACAGGAGGCCGCGCTGTGCGGGGATTACTCCCTGTGTTACTGACAGGAGGCCGCGCTGTGCGGGGATTACTCCCAGTGTTACTGACAGGAGGCTGCGCTGTGTGCGGATTACTCCCTGTGTTACTGACAGGAGGCCGCGCTGTGCGGGGATTACTCCCCGTGTTACTGACAGGAGGCCGCGCTGTGCGGGGATTACTCCCTGTGTTACTGACAGGAGGCCGCGCTGTGCGGGGATTACTCCCTGTGTTACTGACAGGAGGCCGCGCTGTGCGGGGATTACTCCCTGTGTTACTGACAGGAGGCCGCGCTGTGCGGGGATTACTCCCTGTGTTACTGACAGGAGGCTGCGCTGTGCGGGGATTACTCCCTGTGTTACTGACAGGAGGCCGCGCTGTGCGGGGATAACTCCCTGTGTTACTGACAGGAGGCCGCGCTGTGCGGGGATTACTCCCAGTGTTACTGACAGGAGGCTGCGCTGTGCGGGGATTACTCCCTGTGTTACTGACAGGAGGCCGCGCTGTGCGGGGATTACTCCCTGTGTTACTGACAGGAGGCTGCGCTGTGCGGGGATTACTCCCAGTGTTACTGACAGGAGGCCGCGCTGTGCGGGGATTACTCCCAGTGTTACTGACAGGAGGCCGCGCTGTGCGGGGATTACTCCATGTGTTACTGACAGGAGGCTGCGCTGTGCGGGGATTACTCCCTGTGTTACTGACAGGAGGCTGCGCTGTGCGGGGATTACTCCCTGTGTTACTGACAGGAGGCCGCGCTGTGCGGGGATTACTCCCAGTGTTACTGACAGGAGGCCGCGCTGTGCGGGGATTACTCCCTGTGTTACTGACAGGAGGCCGCGCTGTGCGGGGATTACTCCCCGTGTTACTGACAGGAGGCTGCGCTGTGCGGGAATTACTCCCAGTGTTACTGACAGGAGGCTGCGCTGTGCGGGGATTACTCCCTGTGTTACTGACAGGAGGCCGCGCTGTGCGGGGATTACTCCCTGTGTTACTGACAGGAGGCCGCGCTGTGCGGGGATTACTCCCAGTGTTACTGACAGGAGGCTGCGCTGTGTGCGGATTACTCCCTGTGTTACTGACAGGAGGCCGCGCTGTGCGGGGATTACTCCCCGTGTTACTGACAGGAGGCCGCGCTGTGCGGGGATTACTCCCTGTGTTACTGACAGGAGGCCGCGCTGTGCGGGGATTACTCCCTGTGTTACTGACAGGAGGCCGCGCTGTGCGGGGATTACTCCCTGTGTTACTGACAGGAGGCCGCGCTGTGCGGGGATTACTCCCTGTGTTACTGACAGGAGGCTGCGCTGTGCGGGGATTACTCCCTGTGTTACTGACAGGAGGCCGTGCTGTGCGGGGATAACTCCCTGTGTTACTGACAGGAGGCCGCGCTGTGCGGGGATTACTCCCAGTGTTACTGACAGGAGGCTGCGCTGTGCGGGGATTACTCCCTGTGTTACTGACAGGAGGCCGCGCTGTGCGGGGATTACTCCCTGTGTTACTGACAGGAGGCTGCGCTGTGCGGGGACTACTCCCAGTGTTACTGACAGGAGGCCGCGCTGTGCGGGGATTACTCCCAGTGTTACTGACAGGAGGCCGCGCTGTGCGGGGATTACTCCATGTGTTACTGACAGGAGGCTGCGCTGTGCGGGGATTACTCCCTGTGTTACTGACAGGAGGCTGCGCTGTGCAGGGATTACTCCCTGTGTTACTGACAGGAGGCCGCGCTGTGCGGGGATTACTCCCAGTGTTACTGACAGGAGGCCGCGCTGTGCGGGGATTACTCCCTGTGTTACTGACAGGAGGCCGCGCTGTGCGGGGATTACTCCCCGTGTTACTGACAGGAGGCCGCGCTGTGCGGGGATTACTCCCAGTGTTACTGACAGGAGGCTGCGCTGTGCGGGGATTACTCCATGTGTTACTGACAGGAGGCCGCGCTGTGCGGGGATTACTCCCAGTGTTACTGACAGGAGGCTGCGCTGTGCGGGGATTACTCCCAGTGTTACTGACAGGAGGCCGCGCTGTGCGGGGATTACTCCATGTGTTACTGACAGGAGGCCGCGCTGTGCGGTGATTACTCCCTGTGTTACTGACAGGAGGCTGCGCTGTGCGGGGATTACTCCCTGTGTTACTGACAGGAGGCTGCGCTGTGCGGGGATTACTCCCTGTGTTACTGACAGGAGGCCGCGCTGTGCGGGGATTACTCCCAGTGTTACTGACAGGAGGCTGCGCTGTGCGGGGATTACTCCATGTGTTACTGACAGGAGGCCGCGCTATGCGGGGATTACTCCCCGTGTTACTGACAGGAGGCTGCGCTGTGCGGGGATTACTCCCCGTGTTACTGACAGGAGGCTGCTCTGTGCGGGGATTACTCCCTGTGTTACTGACAGGAGGCTGCGCTGTGCGGGGATTACTCACTGTGTTACTGACAGGAGGCCGCGCTGTGCGGGGATTACTCCCTGTGTTACTGACAGGAGGCTGCGCTGTGCGGGGATTACTCCCCGTGTTACTGACAGGAGGCCGCGCTGTGCGGGGATTACTCCCAGTGTTACTGACAGGAGGCCGCGCAGTGCGGTGATTACTCCCCGTGTTACTGACAGGAGGCCGCGCTGTGCGGGGATTACTCCCTGTGTTACTGACAGGAGGCCGCGCTGTGCGGGGATTACTCCCTGTGTTACTGACAGGAGGCTGCGCTGTGCGGGGATTACTCCCTGTGTTACTGACAGGAGGCCGGGCTGTGCGGGGATTACTCCCCGTGTTACTGACAGGAGGCTGCGCTGTGCGGGGATTACTCCCTGTGTTACTGACAGGAGGCTGCGCTGTGCGGGGATTACTCCCTGTGTTACTGACAGGAGGCTGCGCTGTGCAGAGATTACTCCCAGTGTTACTGACAGGAGGCTGCGCTGTGCGGGGATTACTCCCTGTGTTACTGACAGGAGGCTGCTCTGTGCGGGGATAACTCCCTGTGTTACTGACAGGAGGCTGCGCTGTGCGGGGATTACTCCCTGTGTTACTGACAGGAGGCTGCGCTGTGCGGGGATTACTCCCTGTGTTACTGACAGGAGGCTGCGCTGTGCGGGGATTACTCCCCGTGTTACTGACAGGAGGCTGCGCTGTGCAGAGATTACTCCCCCTCTCCTTCCTCTCTGCCTTTGCCCCCACTGCTTGCCCCCGGTACTCTCTGTGCCAGTCCTGTTCTCTGGGCCCTACCCCTCTCACCCCTCTCTTCCTTTTCAGGTCAGCGCGCTCTGCCTGTACCCCGAACTTCTGAACGACAACAAGTTCCCAGAGGATGTGAAGGTGAAGGCTCGGCGCCTCCTGCAGGCGTGTGGGGGGCAAAGCATCGGTAAGGAGAGCGCAGCGGGCAGAAGGGCACAGAGACTATTACATTCCCCAATGGGGGTTGGGGGTCTGGTGGGTACAGGAGGAGGCTGGAGGGGGAGCCTCGGGGGCATGAGATGCATCAAAAAAACCTTCCAGCTGTGGGACCAATCGGAGGCCGGAGCCTTTTTGCTCCATAACTAGACCTAGTCACATAGTTACATAGTTACATACTTACATAGTCACATAGTCACATAGTCACATAGTCACATAGTTACATAGTCACATAGTCACATAGTCACATAGTCACATAGTTACATAGTAGATGAGGTTGAAAAAACACATGCGTCCAAGTTCAACCTATGCTAAATTTAGACGACAGATACTTTATCCTATATCTATACTTACTTATTGATCCAGAGGAAGGCAAACAAAAAACCCCAGTGACATATCATCCAATGATATCTCATAAGGGGAAAAATACATTCCTTCCTGACTCCAAGAATTGGCAATCGGATTAATCCCTGGATCAACATCCTTCCCATGTATACTTATTTGGTATATCCCTGTATACCTTTCCCATCTAAAAAGATGTCCAACCTTTTTTTGAACAAATCTATTGTATCTGCCATCACAGCCTCCATGGGTAAATAATCCCACACTGTAACTGTCCTTACTGTAAACAACCCTTTCCTTTGTTGCTGGTGAAATTTCCTTTCCTCCAACCTTAAGGGATGGACCCGAGTCCTTAGTACTGCCCGTGGGATGAATAGTTCTTTTGAAAGCTCCTTGTATTGTCCCCGAATATATTTGTATATACTGTCCCGGCACAGCTTATTCTAACAAAAGCCGCCGGTTAACCGGGGCTTTACTCCGGCTGGCGCTGGACTAGACCGGGCGCCAACCGCATCTCCTCCGTGCACCCCCTCCAACCCCCTCCACTTGCGCGCATTTTTCTCCCCCTTCCCGACCCCCAGGTGACTCCTGCTTTGCCCCTTCGCTTCCCCGTACCCCCGCTTACCTTCTGGGGATGTCGGGGAAGTCGGGGAAGCCAGGCGTGCCACGTGGCAGTGACGTCACAGTGACGTGCGGACATCCCGCGTCACCACGCGGCACGCACGCGTCCTGCCGTCGGGAAAAGTTAGAATAAGATGTGCCGCCACTGTAGTTATCATATCCCCTCTTAGACGCCTCTTTTCTAATGTAAATAAATCTAATTTAGCTAGCCTCTCCTCATAAGTTAGATTGTCCTTCCCCTTTATTAATTTGGTGGCTCTTCTCTGCACTCTCTCTAGTTCCATAATGTCTTTTCTTAGGATTGGTGCCCAAAATTGTACTCCATTATCAAGGTGTGGTCTTACTAATGCTTTGTAAAGGGGCATAATTATGTTTACTTCCCTTCCATCCATTGCACGTTTAATGCAAGATAAGATCTTGTTTGCCTTTGCAGCTACTGTATGACATTGGGCACTATTGCTAAGCCTGCTGTCTACAAGCACTCCTAAATCCTTCTCCATCAAGGATTCCCCCAATATATCTCCATTTAATTTGTAAGTCGCCTTTTTATTCTTGCATCCCAAATGCATAACCTTACATTTATCTGTATTAAACCTCAT
Organism: Ascaphus truei; assembly: GCF_040206685.1. NCBI lineage: Eukaryota > Metazoa > Chordata > Amphibia > Anura > Ascaphidae > Ascaphus > Ascaphus truei. The sequence continues at coordinate 3,906,484 of NC_134484.1, forward strand.
CTGCCATTTACCTGCCCACGTTTCCAGTCTCTCCAAGTCCTTCTGAAGAGAAATTACATCCTGCTCTGATTCTATTACCTATTTTCTCAACCCAGGGGGAGCATGTAGGGAGAGAACAACAAAGAAAAAAACACACTAAGTGCAAACAATTTTGTTCAAGGGTGATATATGATGCTTGGCCCCTGTGTGCTCCCTACTCACAGAAAGTTAGTAGGATAAGTGCAGTGGCGGGATATGTGAAGTCAGGTGGATATCACTGGACATATGCAGGAAGCAGCTAGAACTGGGATGTCAGTTGCAAACGTACATGGAAAGATAAAAACAGACCTCCATGGTGCAGATCAATGGTATAGGGATACACTTTATATAGTATTAAAATGTGCACTCACAATGTTAAAAATCAATATATGCGTTATTCACTGTATAAGTGATAAGGAGTGTAAGGGTGGTTGCCGCAGCTCACCGCACCGCCGCCGTCTCGGATGGGCTTCTCCACAGTCTCCCCGTGGCTTCCTCTGCACTGTATCAGCGTGGGAATCTCCTCCAGCGATGTCTCTGACGCGATACGTCACTTCCGGTGGGCGCGATCAGCTCCGTCGCGTCACTTCCGGTTCGGCAGCAGATTGACAGCTTGCAGCACCAATCCTCTCACTTCCTGGGCGGGTCCACTCTACGCGTTTCGCCAATAGAATGGCTGGCTTCGTCAGGAGTATATCACCCTTGAACAAAATTGTTTGCACTTAGTGTGTTTTTTTCTTTGTTGTTCTTTCCCTACATGCTCCCCCTGGGTTGAGAAAATACATATTGATCATCTGGGACCAGTGAAGACAGTCCCTTCCAGAGGGTCTGAGCAGGGGGTTACAACCTATATTATACTTTTTTTCACTATTGCACTATTTTTAGGCACTATATTATTCTGAATCACTATATGTGTGTTATATAGTCACTGTATTTTAAGTGATCACTAGTATTTAATTAGCGCCAGATTTTTCACCAATCACGTTGTCACATTGCACTGATTCTATTACCTTACACAATTTAGTATCATCAGCAAAGATGGAGACTTTGCTCTCGATCCCAACCTCAAGGTCATAAATAAACAAGTTAAAAAGCAGGGGTCCCAGTACCGATCTCTGAGGTACTCCACTCACGACTTTAGCCCAACCTGAAAAAGATCCATTTATGACAACCCTCTGTTATCTGTCCTTCAACCAGTTTTCAATCCAGGTGCATATATTTTTGCTGAGTCCAATTTTCTTTATTTTGTACACCAACCTCTTGTGTGGAACCGTATCAAAAGCCTTTGCAAAATCTAAGTAGACCACATCAACTGCATTGCCCTGGTCTAAATTCCTACTTACCTCCTCAAAGAAACAAATAAGGTTAGTTTGGCAAGATCTATCCTTCATAAATACCTACACGTGCCGGGACGTACGATTGGGCGCATGTAAAACTCAGCGCATGATGTCATATGGGTTGGTTCCCATGAGAAGGGCCTTCCAGTATGATGTCATGGCTTGGGCTAGGTGACCGCATAAGGAAGAAGTTTTACATAAGGCTGCACTTTGTATTACTCTTCTGCTGGGGGGAGAGCTGCTTGTGTGTATACACACACACACACACGCACACACATACACACGCACACGCACACACACACGCACACACACACACACACACACACACACACGGAAAACAACTGGGCAAAAGTATCCGCACCCAAGATTCCACTTCAGCCCCAGGCAGTTAGTTTTGTTACCGCTCAGCCTGAAGAAGGTACTACTAAGGTAGCATTAAAGGTACTACACCCGAAAAAGAACCAGGCATCTGCACAGCATGTGATAAGCCGGCTATAGAAGCCGTGTGTTTGGGATTGGGTCAATCTGATCAGATGGCAAGTTTCTTACCGTAGATGAAATCCCAAAGCAGTGAATCGGCAGTCCTACAAGCATTCAAGGGATCACAGAAAAGATCCTAAATGAGCTTGGACAAAATAAGGGATCTTCAGAGGATTCAGACTTCGTCACAAGGATTTCTTCTCTGACGGAGAGTACGTAGAATACTGGGAACCGGGAGAACAGGAAGAAGGGGCTTCAATATTTCATGTAGAGTTTGTCCAACCTCTAACAAAGGCGATGAGAGAAGCTTTAGAGATTGACGACCAAGATGTCGAAGAGTTGAAGACCCCGGGTAAGCACTTTTTGGGCTCTCTGAAAAAGAAAATGTATGACAACATATCTCTCTGCAGATAAAGATGTTAGGATGGGGAGACTCGGACGCAAGTAGGAGACTCCGACGCAAGTAGGAGACTCCACCAAGATTAGATGCAGCCATTACTAGAATATAAAGAAGAAAGGCCGCCTGATACCATTTCCTTCAAAGATTCCATGGGAAGACTGATGGACAACGTGCTTGGGAGCAGAGATGGGCACATCATTTGTACGAATCCGCCACCAATATCAAATTTATTCGAAAGAACAAATGTTCACTGACCCTTCCGAGACAAAACCCTCTTTTATTTAATTTTGGGAATATATTCGTTTACGCAAAGTATTTGCATTTTTGTATAAACATGCCTATAATAGGGTCCAATATGCGAAATTTCACGATCGAAATGATTACAACAAAGCAAATAATTTGAACTTTCGTCGCATCGTTTTTTGTTTAAGCGAAAACAAGCAAAATTAGATCTTTGGTGTACAGTATTTCCATATGTTTTATGGTAAACGTCAAAAAGAAATACAGTTTATACAAAATGAAAACATATTTGGCCTAGGGAGCATTGTCATTTCCTTCTACGTTTGATTATTGCATATCACGATTGCATGTGCTGTTCATCTATGTTCTAATAAAGGTTTGGGAATTCAGAAGAACACCCTTTCTTTATGGAAGAAGTTGAAGAGAAGTTTAGCTCTCTGTATAGTGGCACAGTGCTATGGGTGATGACTCTGAGGACAGAGTAGAAGGTGCCTGGAACCTTATCTGGACAGCGTTCAGGAGAAAGTCTCTCTGTGCTTCTGGAAGAGGCCATGCTGCCTCCAGGTGAATTACAACCTGCATCAAGAAGGCCAATGAGAATGGAGATGTGAAGAATCCAAGGCACCTGAAGGGACATTCTATCAGGGTAATGGTCACACCATGGGCGACACGTGCACAAGCGTCTCCTTTTGAAGGTGTGCAAGACGGGAAGGTAGTCATCACTAAAAACATTTATAAGATACTATGAACTTGACACAGGCTTCGGCTGACACGAGAGTCCTTCAAGCTATTGTGAAATACAATCTTAAATTCTAAAAGGGGTTTTTGTTGTACCCACCCTAGTGTTAGATTTGGTATGTCCCTTTGGTGACATACACTTGTAGCCCTTTTTCTGAACCCTCCCAAAGGAACTACTGGTTGCTGTACAACACCTGCGGCTCCAGGAGATCTGAGCCTCCGCTAGCTGGGAGCCTGGGGAAACACTCATACACTTACTTAGCGCAGCGCCTCCACTTACCCAGGATCCCCGTGATGTGAGATTCCCCTGGGCAAGAAATACATACACACACATGTAATGCAAACAACTTTACTTTATTAACGATAATGCAGAGTAACCTTATCACTCTATAATGCAACAGGTAACCTTAGGGACTTAGGAACTACGATCATTCACCCAGTAGCCGAAGCACACTGCCTTGGGGTCACACTCGACTCCTCTCTCACATTTGCCCCTCACATTCAAAAAATTTCTAAAACCTGTCGCTTTTTCCTCCGCAATATAACAAAGATACGCCCTTTCCTCTTTTGCTCGACTGCTAAAACTCTGACTCAGGCCCTCATTCTCTCCCGTCTTGATTACTGTAACCTCTTGCTGTCCGGCCTTCCTGCCTCTCACCTGTCTCCCCTACAATCTATCCTAAACGCTGCTGCCAGAATCACTCTACTCTTTCCTAGATCTGTCTCAGCATCTCCCCTCATGAAATCCCTCTCCTGGCTTCCGATCAAATCCCGCATCTCACACTCCATTCTTCTCCTCACTTTTAAAGCTTTACACTCTTCTGCCCCTCCTTACATCTCTGCCCTAATTTCTCGTTATGCACCATCCAGACTCTTGCGTTCTTCTCAAGGATGTCTTCTTTCTACCCCCTTTGTATCTAAAGCCCTCTCCCGCCTTAAACCTTTCTCACTGACTGCCCCACACCACTGGAATGCCCTTCCCCTCAGTACCCGACTAGCACCCTCTCTATCCACCTTTAAGACCCACCTTAAGACACACTTGCTTAAAGAAGCATATGAATAGCACTGTGGATATTCTGAACACACGATACATAAAGCTTGGCCCCCTGCAGATGCACTTACCAGAACTCCCTCCTCCTGTCTCTGTACGTTCTCCCTACCTACCAATTAGACTGTAAGCTCCTCGGAGCAGGGATTCCTCTTCCTTAATGTCTAAAGCACTTATTCCCATGATCTGTTATTTATATTATCTGTTATTTATTGGATTACCACGTGTATGACTGCTGTGAAGCGCTAAGTACATTAATGGCGCTATATAAATAAAGACATACAATACAATTAGGGGCCCAGCCACTCTCATCAGGAGTAACGTGTCCGTCCTCTCACCGTCCGCCCCACACACCGTGTCCATGTATGATACTATATGGTATAGGCTCAGTCTTGTAACCACTCGCTCAGTGTTCCTACAAAGAGTTTAGCCTAAGGCGGGATCAGCGCCTGATGACCGGTGTTGGTGCACTTGTAGTACCTGCCGAGCCCTCCAGTGCTCGGATCTGCAACAGCTTCAAAAAGGATCCGTCGAGTTCCGGCCCGACATCCAGGATCCACCGTCCGGGAAGACCCCACCAAGATGGCCTCTGCAGCCGCAACGAAGAGCAGCGCCCAACCTTCTGCACGGGTACGCAGCGTCAATGGAGTCCCTATCTGACTCCGTGAACTAACGTGACACTCGCTGTACTATAGGCCGTCCCTACAGCACAGCCACCTTGGATGGCTTTAGGGGAAACTCCTAGGGCCTGCGGGGTAGCCTATCCTATGCAGGTGGGTCACTGACCCCCTGCACCCACACTACCTCTCCCGTACCCACCCGGGTCCCCTCTGGCTAACTTCTCCCTAACCTCTGCAGCAAACACACTGCACTCACTCGGTACCTGCAGCAACCCACTGCACTCACTCGGTACCTGCAGCAACCCACTGCACTCACTCGGTACCTGCAGCAACCCACTGCACTCACACAACCTGCAGCAACCCACTGCACTCACTCAACCTGCAGCAACCCACTGCACTCACACTCAACCTGCAGCAACCCACTGCACTGCACACACTGTGCCTACTTGTCAGCGCTCACAGCACTACCAGCCGTGACACTGACAAACCTGCACACTCTCACACCTAAGGGCAGAGTCCCTAACCTAGGGGCCATCCCTCAGTACCTACCCCCTACCCTGTTGGGGATTGGGGCCTGCCTGGGACTTGGGGATCCTTACCTGGTGCAGGAGCCACTTGCTCCCTGCACCCTTCCTCCCCCTTCCTGCTCCCAGCTCCAACTGCCAAACGTGGTCCCCGCAACATTGTAGCCTTCCTCCACAGGAGAAGCTGCAAAACCCTGTTTGCTGGCTGGCTGCACGTGATGTGGGTGAAAGGGCAATCCCCAGAGGCTGCTGGGAATTGTAGTCCACTCAGGACCTCTTTAGCATTGGGACCACGTGCGCTACCCTTACTGCGCCTGCGCAACCAACGCGCACGCTCGTGCAACCTGTAATGGCGGCCCACGCTAGCCGGGTGTGCCGCAGAGCCTCGGAGCGCTACATGGGGGGTCTCTGGGGTTGAAAAGAGACCGGGGTTACACACTATACATACACACATACAGATATACATACAGTATATATTCCCTTTATTCATTTGGTGGCTCTTCTCTGCAGTATGTTATCAAGAATCGAACACGATTCCTCATTTGTTTTAATTATCGGTATATGGATTTTCTTGTTAACCCTGAATAATAACGTTGCCTGTGAGATCTGTCACACAAATAAGCTCTCAACTAATCTAATACAAGGGATCCAATTAGAAACCACATACGTTCTCTCCTTGCTTTGCTCTCGCCCAGGCGAGTCCGAAATTCTGATCCTACGATTCATTCTGCTGGTTTTTGCTGCTTTTTGTCCCGGGTTTTTGACTGATCTGGATAACCTGTTTCCTTTTAGCACAGTGTTGGGGAGACGCGAGTGCATTTATGTATGAATACCCTGGCGTAGTGCTTTTAATGTATCTGACAGTGTTATGGAACTTTCACAAATGGAGCGCTCTGATTGGCTCGGGCTGCTTTCCTTTATCCCCTGAACCAATCATTTAATACAGATCTTGGAATGTTCCAATCGCACATTTTTTTGGTTGGGGGGAGGGGGCGAGAAAGAAGGGCAAAATCTCCCTTTGCAATGTAACAATGTCACAATTTGCAAAGCGGAGCAGTGACACAATGACAGACTGCGAAGCGGGCGTCCCATGCCCCCATTTTCTCTGCCCCTTCCCCCTCAGTAACTGGTGTGCCCTCTTTTTACCTGTCACAGGAGCATACAGTGCCAGCCAGGGCATTGAGCTGATTCGCCAGGACGCGGCAAAGTACATCGAGCGGAGGGATGGCGGGATCGCGTCCGACCCTGACGACATCTATCTGTCCACCGGAGCCAGCGACTCTATCGTGGTAAAGTGTTTCTTCCCGTCCCCTCTGTATACAGGACCAGACGCCAATCTCCTCTCTCTATTATATCCCTGGTTTAGCAATAAACTAAATTAACTCGTTAAAATTATCACATCACTACAAGCAAATAACGCGCCGCTCATTCCGTTTCCCTCCCGGTAAACGTTCGCCACCAGATTTGACGCCCGCTTTTTTAATCGGATGCAAGTGAGATAATCGCAACCGATTTATTATATTAATTTCCGGTTCTCCGGCTGAGCCTGGAAATAAAAACAAACAAAGTCTTTATTTTTATTAAAGTCGGCACTTTTTGGCATTTCCTGTAGCCGTGTTGGTGTCGGAGAGATGTACGTGTGTTGTAAGTGTAACCTGTAACCCCCCCTTGCCCGGCTTCCTACGGAGATTACACCGGCGTGTTCTATATGGCTGCTCCGCATGGCTTACCTTGCGTCGGGGGCGGGATTCAGGCGGCTGGGTGACGAGGTAGCGAGGGTGTAGATTAATGAGCACCAGGAACCTTTGTAATACAACGGTCATTAATTCAAGTCCCCAAGGACACGAGGACCGCACACCACACTTTATATGACGTCGTTATGTCTCTTTAGGTCTTTATCGATGCTTTATGCTCTTCCATGAATGCCCACTCTTAACACTCAGAGGGAGGTGTATCTCTTGGTTGCTTAACTGTTCTTAGACTCGGGGGACCCCCTCGTTTTTTTCTGTGTGGGATACCCCTCTGTATTATCCCAGTTCTGCTAGTCACATTGGGACTCCTGTACAGGCGACCCCAGCTGCCGGAGAGGACAGTTAAAGCGTATCCGCGGCTAGTGCCGATCCGCCGGCACCCAGGAGCCCTCGTTACTGAGTCCGTGTGTGGCCTGCTGTACGGATTGGCAATATCACCAACGAATACACAGGAACACACCCGCACCAATCGTTAGTCAGATATTGCTTTTATTTGTACTTCGTTTCGGTTAATTGCAACGTACAGCGGTCGGGATACCCCACGCGGATAACCAGGGGGACCCCTTCATCTGCCGAGATGCCTGATACCGTTAGAGTTGTTTTATCTGCGATCGCGTCTGTCCCGGGCACAGAAAAGTTCAGCATCGTGTCTGCCGAGGGTGAGGTTTTGCTTATTCTGTGATCGGGCAAACGTACTGCATATAGCCCAACTCGGGAGACAGGCCCAGGAAACGGGGGATCCACCTGTACAAATGAAACTCATATATTTCCGAACTGAGGCACCTACTGGAATGAGGAAATGTATCTGTTTGAGACCTTACAAGAAGCCATTTCTCAAGAAATGTCTGCATAGTTCTGAGAAATGATAAAACAAGCTATTTACTGGAATTTCAGCTACTCCAGTAACAGGAAGCATTGTTACAGTAACGAAACGTAACCCATTACACGGCTAGGCCATCAGAAACAAGGCAGACTCCATTCTCCCTACATATGCCGTTTGCATACTTCAAAGCGTTTATCGGACCCGATTCACTCACATTTTCCTTGTCTCACTCGCGTTCTCCTGGCCTCTCCCACTCGCGTTCTCCTGGCCTCTCCCACTCCCGTTCTCCTGGCCTCTCCCACTCGCGTTCTCCTGGCCTCTCCCACTCGCGTTCTCCTGGCCTCTCCCACTCGCGTTCTCCTGGCCTCTCCCACTCGCATTCTCCTGGCCTCTCCCACTCGCGTTCTCCTGGTCTCTCTCGCTCGCATTCTCCTGGTCTCTCTCACGTTCTCCAGGTCTTTCTTACTCCCCGTTCTCCTGGTCTCTCCCACTCGTGTTCTCCTGGCCTCTCCCACTCGCGTTCTCCTGGTCTCTCTCGCTCGCGTTCTCCTGGTCTCTCTCGCTCGCGTTCTCCTGGTCTCTCTCGCTCGTGTTCTCCTGGTCTCTCTCGCTCGCGTTCTCCTGGCCTCTCTCGCTCGCGTTCTCCTGGCCTCTCTCGCTCGCGTTCTCCTGGCCTCTCTCGCTCGCGTTCTCCTGGCCTCTCTCGCTCGCGTTCTCCTGGCCTCTCTCGCTCGCGTTCTCCTGGCCTCTCTCGCTCGCGTTCTCCTGGTCTGTCTCGCTCGCGTTCTCCTGGTCTGTCTCGCTCGTGTTCTCCTGGTCTCTCTCGCTCGTGTTCTCCTGGCCTCTCCCACTCATGTTCTCCTGGTCTCTCTCACGTTCTCCTGGTCTCTCTCTCTCACGTTCTCCTGGCCTCTCCCACTCGCGATCTCCTTGTCTCTCTCACTCGCGTTCTCCTGGTCTCTCTCTCTCACGTTCTCCTGGTCTCTCTCTCTCACGTTCTCCTGGCCTCTCTCACTCGCGTTCTCCTGGTCTCGCTCGCTTTCTCCTGGCCTCTCTCACTCGCGTTCTCCTGGCCTCTCTCACTCGCGTTCTCCTGGTCTCGCTCGCTTTCTCCTGGCCTCTCTCACTTGCGTTCTCCTGGTCTCTCTCACTCGCGTTCTCCTGGTCTCTCTCACTCGCGTTCTCCTGGTCTCTCTCTCTCACGTTCTCCTGGTCTCTCTCTCTCACGTTCTCCTGGCCTCTCTCACTCGTGTTCTCCTGGTCTCGCTCGCTTTCTCCTGGCCTCTCTCACTCGCGTTCTCCTGGCCTCTCTCACTCGAGGTCTCCTGGTCTCGCTCACTCCCGTTCTCCTGCTCTCTCGCTCACGCGCGTTCTCCTGCTCTCTTGCTCACTCGCGTTCTCCTGCTCACTCACGTTCTCCTGGGTTTCTCACTCCCCAGACCATGCTCAAGCTGCTGGTGTCCGGCCAGGGGAAGTCTCGCACTGGTGTCCTTATCCCAATCCCTCAATACCCTCTGTATTCCGCGGCCATCGCTGAGCTGGACGCTGTACAGGTGAATTATTACCTGGACGAGGAGAAATGCTGGGCTCTGGACATCACGGAGCTGAAGAGGGCACTGAAGGAGGCCAGGAAACATTGTGACCCGAAGGTGCTGTGTATCATCAACCCGGGGAACCCCACAGGTACGTAACTAACAGGAAGTCCTGTAACCGGTCATTCATCCCCTTGTAGGGTGTGACACAGTGACTGAAGATAATACCCTCTCTGGTTTTTCCATCACCCTTTTATGGTGACAGAACACATTTAAGGACTTTAAATAAAGCTTATCCTAGTCCTTGCAAGGTGACCTTCCCAGAAGGGAACTATTGACCATCAGGTCTATCCATCCCATTGAAAAGAGACGCAGGTAAAAGTGATCTATGGGCCACCAGCCCATTCATCCTCTTGCAATGTGACAGATACGGCCACGAAAGGGACCGATGGGTCATTAAGTCTTTATACAGTATCTACATGAAGTCCGCCTTTTCCTATCACAAAGTAACACACCGAGACCAACAATGTCCCTCCCACCACTGCGCCAAAGTGCCGGAGATACCATATATGTACACCAGACGTATACGGCCAATTGAGCCAAACTGGAGTGTGACACAGTGACAAAGATATAAATTACATGATCTAGTGAGTCTGTCCCTCTTACTCCTAAGTGACACATGACACAGAGTGACAGATTAACAAAGAGAGTGACAGTGACACAGAGAGTGACACAGTAACAAAGAGAGTGACACAGTAACAAAGAGAGTGACACAGTAACAAAGAGAGTGACACAGTAACAAAGAGAGTGACACAGTAACAAAGAGAGTGACAGTGACACAGAGAGTGACACAGTAACACAGAGAGCGACACAGTAACAAAGAGAGCGACACAGTAACAAAGAGAGCGACACAGTAACAAAGAGAGTGACACAGTAACAAAGAGAGTGACACAGTAACAAAGAGAGTGACACATTAACACAATGACACAGTGACACAGTGACACAGAAAGTGACACAGTGACAGAGAGTGACACAGTGACACAGAGAGTGACACAGTAACACAGAGAGTGACACAGTAACACAGAGAGTGACACAGTAACACAGAGATATAAGGAACCTATAACTAGTAAAGTCTGCCCCACTCACTGCAGACTAACACAGTGACCCATAGTATCTGCCCCACTCACTGTACACACACCATACATGCACGCACACTCACATACACACCCACACAACATAATTGCATACACATACCATACATGCACACACATACACATATATATAAGATCACTTGTGAGCACATTCACATGTCTTAGGCAGCTCTGCAACCCTGCCTTTCACCATTATCAACCAGCATACAGTGCTTCCACTGCAGCAAGGGATTCTGGGAAATGACATGCAAATGAGCACACAGTGTCACCTTTTGCCTGAAAAACCATTGTTACATGGAGGCCATATAAGCTAATGCTCGCTATTAACACAGCTTTAAAGCACAGCATGGGAATCAGATGCAAAGCCAGAGAAACCACTCACAGACATGTTCAATCAGTGTGACGTTGGTTGTACTGCTGGCTTTGCATCTGATTTAGGGGTAAATAGCTGGGCTTTCTCTTTATTAGGTCCCCCAGCTACTCCTACCGTCACAACAACTATACAAATAAACAGACAACACATACTTACCTGGGGTAAACTGGGGATATCCTATAGTCCTAGGTGCAGGGACCTCCCTAAAGAGATTTTCCCTGATATTTCCCCACAGGATGTTTTCTGGACTGGACTCCAGGCCTGGCCCCAGCACTGGAATCCTTTCAGCCAAAACCTCCTGGCCTGAGACTGCATCTGAGTCTCAACTTATCTGCCAATCCTGAACTGCTGTTGCCAAGTGCCAGGCCCTGATTGGTGGGTGCAACATAAACTGTTACAAACATTTCTCCTGCAAACACATTAACCCCTGGTCCCGGAACTGCTGGAACCAGGCATATATATATATACCTGGTTCCAGCAGTTTCGGGACCAGGGGTTTAATGTGTTTGCATGAGAAATGTTTGTAACAGTTTATATTGCATGTTGTACGCACCAATCAGGGCCTGGCACTTGGCAACACCCGGCCCTGAATGTAGCCATATGGTGGGCTAAAGGTATAAACATGTAGGGAGGGAGACCCCTAGCAGTTCAGGATTGGCAGATCAGTTGAGACTCAGATACAGTATATATATATATATATATATATATTAGCACATAATACAACTGTACTATTGACAGGTAGGGGTAATACCGGGCGTAACCTTTATTAACATCAGCCATATTTACCCCGACCGTCCCGTGATTATTTCTGGAACGTATTCAGATCGGACGGGCCAGGTACTGTGTGGGTCTCATGGTTTGCTCCTGCTGTCTCTGTCCTTAGGCCAGGTGCAGAGCAGGAAATGCATTGAAGACGTGATCCGCTTTGCTGCAGAAGAGAACCTTTTCCTGATGGCCGATGAGGTATGAACCCAAATACAAAGGGTTACCCTCCTCTGCGCCTCCTCTGTCACTGAGAGTAAAAGGCAGGGTTCCCATCAGTGTATGCTTACGGGTGGGGAGATCGCTGAACAGAGTGCTAGAAAAGAGAAGGGAGTGAGCGCTCTTTCACCCCTGCACTCTGCTCAAAGATGAGACAGTATGGGCAGAGTCCAGGATAAGAAAGATGAGAGCGAGGTGTAGGACGAGGAAGAGACCGTTTATCTGAGCTCTCGCTCCGTGCACTCTGAGAATTTTGCAGGGAGAGACGACTCAGACAGAGAGGAGACAGTGAAGAGAGAGAGATAACAGAGAGGAGACTGCCTGAGCAGAGAGAGGTGAAAGAGGAGACTGTCTGAGCAGAGAGAGACGAGAGAGGAGACAGTCTCTGAGCAGAGAGAGGTGACAGAGAGGAGACAGTCTGAGCAGAGAGAGGTGACAGAGGAGACATTCTCTGAGCAGAGCACAGGGGGAGAGTTGAGTGAGTTGTAGGGAGCAGTAGATATGGGGGATGGAGACGGGCTGGTGTTGAGCAGAACAAGAAATCCGATCTGAAGGCCGGAGATGTGTTATTGTGATATTAACCCCGACATGTAAAAATGAACTAGTGCTGTGCTTGTCTTGCCCTGGTTTAAGGTCTACCAGGACAATGTCTATGCCAAGGGCTGTGCCTTCCACTCCTTCAAGAAGGTCCTGTTTGAGATGGGACCCAAATACTCCGAAGTGGTGGAGATGGCCTCATTCCATTCAATATCCAAGGGATACATGGGCGAGTAAGTATGTCCTAAAGAGACTGGTGAGAGAGGGGGTGGGACATATCCTTACGATGCCAATAATGATACATTAGGGCTGGGACCCGCTGCGCCCGGCGGTGCGGTCGGCTGCACCGGCTTTCCCCACCTGCAGGGGAATCCTGCGGAGCCGGTCCCGGTCCCCCCTGGCTGCACAGCTCACTACACGCTGTGACGCGTCAGCCGCTAGCGGATACAAGAGAATTGTGATCCCTAGCTTCGACGCGTCACGTGGTGTGGCTGTGAGCCAATGAGGAGGGGAGGCTTCAGGGAGCGGGGAGGAGTGTGGATGGAAAGCAGCGTGAGTGCATGTCTGTGTGCATGTGTGTGTGTGTGTGTGTGTGTGTGTGTGCCTGCGTGCGTGTGTATGAGTGCCTGTGTGTGTGTGTTGCTTTACTTACCTTCAATCAGCAGCTCCAGCCCGAGCCGTGGAGGAAGGGGGGGGGGGGAGAGTAGCGGGTCCCTCCGTTCAAGCCACGCCCCCCCTCCCTGTCAAGCTTCCCACTCCCGCCCACCTCCCGCTCCGGCTCCCGCTCCCTACAGACCGCATATCGCGGTCTGTGTATGTCAGCGCCCCGCCTGTCTGCAGTGCGGGAGCGCTGACGGAGGGAGCGGGGCCTTAGCCTTAGGTGGAGGGGACAGTTACACGATAACCAGCATTTCAGGCTCCCAGTGAGGGGAAAGAAAACCCGTAATTGTCAAAGAAACGATAAAAGTGGGATTCTTACTTTAAGGATGATTATATTTAGGAAGGAAGCATATTGCTTGTGTACGTGGTTTATAGAATAAAAGGTAATGATTGTTACGTTGGACTCTCCTCTTAATGGATGATTAGATGAGTTACTTTTTCTTCAAAAGTGCAGGTCTCCTCAAAGACAGAGATACAAAGTACAGCTGTACTCACACGTTCATAATGAAGTTCTCCATTTACTGTGACAGCCAAGCACAGGGGAAGAACGCAGTTTCAGGTCCCACATGGACTTTTCACCTGATGATCACCTGATGAAACGGTGTTATTCCACTGTTGTCACATTTAATGGAGAACTTCATTATGAACGTACCAGTTGAGTGCTACTTTGTATCTCTCTTTGAGGAGACCTGTACTTTGAAGATACCGTTTGTCTGTGTTGGCTGCCCAGGCAGGATTCTCCTCACCTGAAGCTGTTTCCCTGCACTTTGGAATTGGACTGATTAGATGAGTTGACCTTTTTGCGGCCAGACAGGACTGCAGCTGGTCAGCCAGGCGGTTGATGGTTAAGCAAGTTAACTGCATTAAGTTAAGTTGTGTTATAAAATGTTCTTGAACCCCCTCTGCCCCCTAATTCAGTCTCTGCTGTGTCCCTCCCAGGTGTGGGTTCAGAGGGGGTTATATGGAGCTAGTCAATATTGACCCAGCCGTTAAGCAGCAGCTGACCAAGCTGGTGTCTGTGCGTCTGTGCCCACCGGTGCCTGGACAGGCCGTGCTGGACGTGGTCATGAACTCCCCCCAGCCTGGAGATCCCTCTTACAAACAGTTTGCTGCGGTAAGTGTGCCGGGGAAGGGCACCAATGTCTGGCAAGCCTCTCCCACATTGAGAGACGCTCTCCATCCAATAGAAACAATGGTCCATGATCAGCAGTATGGCACCCGTATACAGGTGTATAACAGTTATTGCGTGACGTCCCTGCCGGGCAAGTGTGACTCCCCACTAGGCGAGTGTGACTCCCCGCCAGGTGAGACTGGACAGACCGATATCACCTTGAGTTCCCCTTGTATCTCCCCAGGAGAAGCTCTGTCCTGTTGGTGCAGTTGGATGGTATGTTCCTGTCCATGAGGTCACCTTGATCTCCCCCTTGTATCTCCCCAGGAGAAGCTCTGCCCTGTTGGTGCAGTTGGATGGTATGTTCATGTCCATGAGGTCACCTTGAGCTCCCCCTTGTATCTCCCCAGGAGAAGCAGGCCGTGCTCCGTAACCTGGCTGAGAAGGCTCGGCTCACTGAGGAAATCCTAAACCAGGCCCCCGGGATCCACTGTAACCCAGTCCAGGGAGCCATGTACTCCTTCCCCAGGATCCAGATCCCAGACAAGGCCATCAAACTGGCGGAGGTAAAGAGGACTTTCTGCCCGAGGGATACTGGGTGTTTAATGACAAGGACTCTGGTTCCAATCCATATGTATACCAGGTAACCAGAGGTTAACTATCCAGGCGCTTCCAAGAGTCAGTAAAATAGCTGCATCCTGATAGTGAGTAAATGAACACAGTACTGGCTGATCTCCAAAACAAACCAGTGAATGACAGTCTTCTCCTAATAAACAAATAGCTCTCCTCAGAGCACCAGTGAAATTGTAAAGGGAGACTCACGGTTATAGGGGCAGTCACAAGCCAGTAGTAGAAATGAACAGCAACACAGGCGATCTGCAGACCGCCAGGAGACTTCTCTGTGCTGATGTAGGGTGTATCCCCCCCGCATTCATGGAGTAACAGGTAAGGCAGCTATCCGGCGTGCAACCGATGACGATCAGCAACGAAGAAACACTCCTCCCGCGGGAGGCAGGAGCGGCGCACAAAGGCCCCCGGGCTGAAACGCGTCAGAGGATCCGCCAGACTTTTACCCTGATGTCGGATTAAACGGTTTTCTCCACCACCACTGCCTGCTTACCGTTTTTTTCACTCGGCTGTGCGCCGCTCCTGCCTCCCACGGGGAGGAGTGTCTCTTCGTTGCTGGTTCCAATCCAACCTAAACCACTCTCCTTAATGCTGGGGAATGTAGGCCCAGGCATTGACCCACGACAGTGAGCTCAAAAAGCCCGTTTGTATGGGGATTACTGACTTCAAAGGTTCAAACTGTTGAGGATAATATGGCCGTTGATGCTGGAAGTGCGTGAGGAGCACGTTATTTATTTATGCATTTGTAAGGTGCATTTTGGTATAAGGTGCCTTCCACAGACCTTACAGAACTAGAAGATAGACATCAGCCGGATTCACATACCCTCAGAAAACAAGTCATCTGTTTCCAATGATTGATAGTGAAACCTAAAGCAGGCAGCAAATGC
This sequence comes from Ascaphus truei, assembly GCF_040206685.1. NCBI lineage: Eukaryota > Metazoa > Chordata > Amphibia > Anura > Ascaphidae > Ascaphus > Ascaphus truei. The sequence continues at coordinate 3,922,322 of NC_134484.1, forward strand.
AAAGTCATTAAACTCTCGGCGTAATCGGCTATCTATCTATCTATAGGTAATCTAAATTAGCTCTGCTCCATGAAATGCGTCGGGGGTACTGCAGTGCTGCAGGCATTCTGTCCCGTTGGGCAATTAATGCACAATTTTAAGTGCATCAACTGCGATCATTCATTCAATGCAGCCCATGTTCTTTCTACTGTATATTCCGTTCTTTAGTAAGATCCACGTTACACCAACCTAAATCTTTAGGATCAATTCAATCAGCCACAAGAGGAGACGTTTCCCTCCTGTCCGGTACTCTGGCATTGAGCGAGTACAAGGGGGGAAAATCGGGTAGATCCTTGGCAACAGAACCATCTAAATCTATCTAGACCCGGATTCCCAAATATGCAGCCCTGATTTACAGTTTTCTACTGGAATCTCTTGATTTTAACTCAGTGTGTGTATATATATATATATATATATATATATATATATATATATTTATATATATATATGTGTGTATATATATATATATATATATATGTGTGTATATATATATGTGTGTGTGTATATATATATACACACACTATGTGTGTATCCACTCCAGGCCTGTACCAGGACACAATCATTATATAGATACACTATACAAAGAAGGTGACCAGGCAATGACCGTATCTGGCAGACATGAGCCCATGAAAAGCACACATCCCAAGTCTCTAGGACACCGGTTTTGAACCTCTGGCTCCTCAGCCGTCAGGCGCCTGGCTCCTCCGTCTCTCACATCCCTTCCTCTCCCATGTCTCGTCCTCCGCAGGCTGAGGGTCAGGCCCCGGACATGTTCTTCTGTATGAAGCTGTTGGAGGAGACTGGGATCTGTTTGGTGCCTGGGAGCGGTTTCGGGCAGCGTGAGGGCACCCACCACTTCAGGTATGTGCCTAATAACCAGACCTTGTTGCACGTCTCGGGTAACCACCAGACACAGTTGGTGATTCGCATCCTCACGCCTGTACAGGGAGATAGAATTGGCACGTTTACGGTTTTTAGCTAAGGAAGTTAAGTCAGTAACCAGGGCTTGCTTCCAGTTTTATACAGAAGAGTCTGCAAACAGATGTCCCTGGATGTGTTGCTGGTTTTGCACTTCATTAACTTCAATATCCTTTCATTTATTTTCCGGGGTGGAGGGTGTAGCCATATCTGACTTCTGGTCTCATTTGATTAGAGTGCAGTGAACAGCAACAGAGCCCAGTGGACGTTGGGGTCATGCATGCCCCCAACACTGAAGGGATCAATAAAGGGTGGATAAGTGTTTCTGGCTTCTAATGGTTTTAATTATGGGGCACAATTGGCCTAAACAAACCTTGGTTCCCAAAGAGGTAGATCCCCTTCCTCTTAGGATATTTGATCATCTGTATGTACCATCTTCCTCCTACTGCAGGATGACCATCCTCCCACCTGTGGACAAGCTGAAGATACTCCTGGAGAAGCTTAAGGATTTCCATCAGAAATTCACACAGGAATACTCCTAGAAGATCAACCTGGAACAAACAAGTCTACCTGGAAATCAACCATACTGACCTGACCTGACCTGTGATAGAGGAAGCGCATGGAAACACTTGGATGGGAACATTTTTTTCGAGTTCCCGCTAAGGACCTCTTCTATTCCTCCCTCACTCTCCCCAGTGTCCCTCACCTTTGTAGATGTGCCAAAGTCAGACATATCACTTTCCGGACAGTAGAATGGTCCGGGATCCATATTGATACTGGAGAATACAAGACTATGGTGACCACCTGGTTCAGCAGACTTGGCCAGACCTGGTTTGGATGCTTCATTTTTTTAATAGAGGTCATTGCAAAACCCCCTACTAAAGAGGTGCACTTACTGGAGGCTCACAGCAGGACCGTCACATACCGGGTATGTTAGGGAGGTTTATTAGGTGGATGCCTGAAAAACCTTTTCATGTGTCCTGTTTTGCAAGCGCCGCTTGGACTTTTAACTGACCGCTAAAGCCAATACATTTGAAGTCCTGGGCATATCCCGTTCATATCTCCCCTCCACTACTGGCTGTGCCAAGCCTGACTGGCATCACACCACTACAGTGAATGTGTCAGTGACCGCTGGATGCTGGCATCGTCACATCTAATGTGTGATAATGAGCGTCCCTGGTCTTAATGTTCTACCTACAATGGTTCATCACTTAATGTTCTACCTACACCGGGACATCACTAAGGACACGTTAACAGAACCTGTTGGATAATTGTTTTTTTTACATCCCTGAGTTATAATTAGCCTTAACTTGGAGCAATAACTCACTCAATTAGAGGGATGCCAGTGTGTGCCCAAGACAAGAATAAACAGTCAGGGGATATATAAAGGTAGGCCTGTCCTCTCCACTCATTGATCTGGAACCAGGTGGACACGTCCATTGCTTTCTACTGTCTTCTTCAGGCGTCGAGCCCATGTGCTTTTTAGTCTCTGCTCCCATTCAGTGCCGGGTGATCAATCAATCTTTTTTTTGTGTTTTTAATTCCTTCAGTCCTGGGAGCCTTCCTTCTACCCTCTCTCCCTCCTCCTCCTCCGCTCTGGCAAAGCTTCCAAGTGCCCTTCACTGCCGCGGTGATGTTATAAAGCAGAGATCTGACCACTAAACAAGTCCTCCACTGGCGGCGAATGTATCCGTGCTGCTCTAGAATGTGAATAAACAAATGTTTTGATGCATGAAAGGTGCTATGCAAATAAAATATAGGAATACAAGGTGTGCGATATCCACACTTTCTCCTCAGGCTTCTGGAGGTGGCCATCTTGGATTAGTGATATTATGTGGGGGACAAATACTCTATCCTTGTTACACCACCTTCAGTTAGAGCAAGACTGCAGGTTTGTGCTGTTACCACGAGAAACAGACCTCGAACATCTTGGTGTGAAGTGGGTGTGTGCGGTAACGTCTTACTATCCTCCCGTTAGAAGGAATGACATCACAATTCCAAGATGGCTCCCTCCAGAATCCCACAGAGGGCGTATGGATACATGCGTCTCCTTAACGTGCCGACGTTGTTAAATGATTGAGAGTCAGATACATCAAGTCTTCATATTTAGGGCTCAGTGCTAATCCTGCCGGGTAATCCTGCCGGGTAATCCTGCCGGGTAATCCTGTCGGGTAATCCTGCCGGGTAATCCTGCCGGGTAATCCTGCCGGGTAATCCTGTCGGGTAATCCTGCCGGGTAATCCTGCCGGGTAATCCTGCCGGGTAATCCTGCCGGGTAATCCTGCCGGGTAATCCTGCCGGGTAATCCTGCCGGGTAATCCTGTCGGGTAATCCTTTGCGTCTGCTGCTGGGAAATTTGCTTTCAGTGTTAATTTACTGATCCCTGAGGGTACGTTTTTTTTAATTGTTATTTTAACCAAGGTGTCGAGCAAGTGGATAGGCGAGTCCCATTCCTCTTGTAAAATAAGGGCTACCGCGAAAATGTCTTACAATGAACCAATAAAGATTCAAATAACGTTACCTCGAGTATATCGCCTGATTTCAATGCAGAGTTTATTCATCAGCATCTTACCCCGCTTATATCGCCGTGCCCCTCTTATATCGCCTTGTCCCTCTTATATCACCGTACCCCGCTTGTATCACCGTGCCCCTCTTATATCGCCGTACCTCACTTGTATCACTATATCCCTCTTATCTCCATACCCCTCTTATCTCACAGTACCCCGCTTGTATCACCGTACCTCACTTATCTCGCCATACCCCTCTTATCTCACAGTACCCCGCTTGTATCACCGTACCCCGCTTGTATCACCGTACCCCGCTTGTATCACCGTAACCCCGCTTGTACCTCCGTACCCCGCTAGTACCTCCGTACCCCGCTAGTACCTCCGTACCCCGCTTGTGAGATGGGTTGCTGACCTTGCCATGTGAAGCTGGGTGTGAGATGGGATACCGACCTTTCCATGTGAAGCTGGGTGAGAGATGGGTTACTGACCTTGCCATGTGAAGCAGGGCGTGAGATGGGTTACTGACCTTGCCATGTGACGCTGGGTGTGAGATGGGTTACTGACCTTGCCATGTGAAGATGGGCGTGAGATGGGTTACTGACCTTGCCATGTGAAGCTGGGTGTGATATGGGTTACTGACCTTGCCATGTGAAGCTGGGTGTGAGATGGGTTACTGACCTTGCCATGTGAAGCTGGGTGTGAAATGGGTTACTGACCTTGCCATGTGAAGCTGGGTGTGAGATGGGTTACCAACCTTGCCATGTGAAGCTGGGTGTGAGATGGGTTACCGACCTTGGCATGTGACGCTGGGTGTGAGATGGGTTACTGACCTTGCTGGGTGTGAGATGGGTTACTGACCTTGCCATGTGAAGCTGGGTGTGAGATGGGTTACCAACCTTGCCATGTGAAGCTGGGTGTGAGATGGGTTACCAACCTTGCCATGTGAAGCTGGGCGTGAGATGGGTTACCGACCTTGCCGTGTGAGATGGGTTACTGACCTTGCCATGTGAAGCTGGGTGTGAGATGGGTTACCAACCTTGCCATGTGCAGCTTGGGTGTGAGATGGGTTATTGACCTTGCCATGTGAAGATTGGCATGAGATGGATTACTGACCTTGCCATGTGAAGCTGGGTGTGAGATGGGTTACCGACCTTGCCATGTGAAGCTGGGTGTGAGATGGGTTACCGACCTTGCCATGTGAAGCTGGGTGTCAGATGGGTTACTGACCTTGCCATGTGTCGCTGGGTGTGAGATGGGTTACTGACCTTGCCATGTGAAGCTGGGTGTGAGATGGGTTACTGGCCTTGCCATGTGAAGCTGGGTGTGAAATGGGTTACTGACCTTGCCATGTGACGCTGGGTGTGAGATGGGTTACTGACCTTGCCATGTGAAGCTGGGTGTGAGATGGGTTACCGACCTTGCCATGTGAAGCTGGGTGTGAGATGGGTTACCGACCTTGCCATGTGAAGCTGGGTGTCAGATGGGTTACTGACCTTGCCATGTGTCGCTGGGTGTGAGATGGGTTACTGACCTTGCCATGTGAAGCTGGGTGTGAGATGGGTTACTGGCCTTGCCATGTGAAGCTGGGTGTGAAATGGGTTACTGACCTTGCCATGTGACGCTGGGTGTGAGATGGGTTACTGACCTTGCCATGTGTCGCTGGGTGTGAGATGGGTTACTGACCTTGCCATGTGAAGTTGGGTGTGAGATGGGTTACTGACCTTGCCATGTGAAGTTGGGTGTGAGATGGGTTACTGACCTTGCCATGTGAAGCTGGGTGTGAGATGGGTTACCAACCTTGCCATGTGAAGCTGTGTGTGAGATGGGTTACTGACCTTGCCATGTGAAGCTGGGTGTGAGATGGGTTACCAACCTTGCCATGTGAAGCTGGGTGTGAGATGGGTTACTGACCTTGCCATGTGAAGCTGGGTGTGAGATGGGTTACTGACCTTGCCATGTGAAGCTGGGCGTGAGATAAAAATGTGTGACAGGGGATATCTACAAGAGAGTATTATTTCCCTCATACAGTATTTTCCACGTTTCATGTTATTTCCTAGCAGTTTGGCTAATTACCGGCACGCAGCTTTTTGCCACCACTGAGAATCTGGGGTCGCTATTTCTGAACCAGTAATTGTGAAGAAGGCACTTTGAATTCTATGTATTTCTCCGCTAAGCTTGCGATCATTTTATTAACAGCGCTAATTACAATAATTATCATGTGTGGGTTATATAGAGAACGATCTGAAGGCAGAACGCTGAACAATAGCTAGTTACACGGCAAAGCTTTCACAAACACAAGCAAGGTAAGTTTGGAGCACGTCAGAGGTAAGTGGATCTACCGTATATCAGATACTGGGATTAAACTGGAAGGTAAAACCCCAAAACATAGCCCCCTGCTGTAGTGCAAAGTTGTAGCAGCTGCACTGGTCCTGGAGGGCGTCTAGAACAATTAGTTGCGGCCGTTTCACTAATAGGATATTTGGCTGCCAGGACAGTTTGCCACCGCAGGTAATCCTTAAAACCCAAACCTGTAATCCTTACCTTAACCCCTAACCCTAAAACTCTTACCTTAGAAACCCTAACCTTAACCTCTAATCCTAAAATCCATAACCCCTTAATCCCTAACCCCCTAATTCTAACCCTAAAAGCCATAACCCCCTAATCCTAACCTTAAAATCTTTATCCCCCAATCCTAACCCTAAAACATCCTAACCCTAAAATCCATAACCCCCTAATCCTAACCCTAAAATCCGTAACCCCCTAATCCTAACCCTAAAATCCGTAACCCCTATCTCGTGGACGAAACGGCCGTGGCCAACTGTCCTCAGCAGCTGAACGGCCGTGGTGAGTTGTCCATTTCTGTCCTGGAGGAGAGTACGGTAGTTTCAGGGTAGGCTGTGAACCTTTAGGGAGCAACACGAGAGATCTTCATAAAGAGCATAATGGGATTCTCCAGGGAAACGAGAGGAGTACCTCCACTGAAGGGGTAGTGGATCTATAGAGGAGGGGAGGTAGCTGAATAAAGTACGTTCGTTTAGTTGCAGGATCTTCAAACACCGGAGGAGTTACGTAATCTACCGACAAGTTCTCGTGTTACCGTACACCACACCTCTCAGTGCCCCTTCTCTCAATCTCTGTCAGATCCGGTGATGGTGAAGCGGTGGACGAAATAATTGTGATCTCTCTCGGTGTTTGCGAAGTTAGCGATGCTGGGAATGAATGGGACTGATCTTCCGATGAGTGACGATGTCTTCTCCTGGGTGAGACCGGGGGTTCCTTCCAAGAGTTGAGGGTGTCCTCCAGTCATTGAAACTGTCCTCCAATAACTGAAACCACCTTCCACCGAGCGCTTTCTGTGTGTGCCGATTGTTTGCCACTTAGTAAAGACTACCATTGCAATCTTTTTTTTAAATTGTATTATTTTTTATCTAAAGTGTCGGTTAATGAGTATTATTGATGGCTGGTTAGTAACATTGATGAGTCCAATAAGTGGTACGTCTAATATGGGATCTCTTGACTGCTAAAGGTGAGTGGTCCCCCTCATTGCAAGAGACTAGAAGCCAGTGAGCTAGACCAGGGGGGCCCAACCCCAGTCCTCAAGCCCCCCCCCGCCCCCCCCCCCAACACATCAGTTGTTCAGGATATCCCAGCTTCAGCACAGGTGGCTCAATCAGATGCTCAGTTAAAGACAGAGTCTCTGATTGAGCCACTTGTGCGGAAGCAGGGACTGAGTGAGCCATCTGTGCTGAAGCAGGAATATCCTGAGAAACCTGACCCGTTAAGGGGGGTGGGGACTGAAGTTGAGCTCCCCTGAGCTAGACTACCTTCCAAAAAATGTAGACTTTTTAATACAGTGAGTGACCCTGCTTTCAGATAAGTAAGAGTTAGAAATAAGAATGGCTTCAGATTGGGCTCGCCGTGACCCGATCAGCTTGTGTCTATAGCGTGCACTGGTGATTAATCTTACTATATATTTCTGAAAGCGTACTATGTGTCCGTATGTGTCTCCCTGTGTCCCTCCCTGTGTCCCTAGCGGCAATCCCATTGGACCTTGGGCCAGGCCAATGAGATTACTCCCTTGGCCCGCCCGCCCGCCCCCGCACACCTCTCATTGGCCTGAGGCGGAGTGACGGGCCAAAGGAGAGACGGAGAGAGACACACACACCTCTTCCTCACCCCCGAGGCCAGCCCCCCTCACCCTCAACTCACCTCCCCTCATGGCGCCATGCTTGGCCGCGCGGGTGGGGGGGTTTAGCGCCGCCGCCGCTCCCATCACCTCACAACCCTCAGGGCCGACGCAGCAGCCCTACCGCCTCCTTCCACCCTCCTCACAGCCTGCAAACCTGCTTGGCCGCGACGGGGACACCTCACCACGTGACTCCCACCCACCTCCCCAAATATTCCACTACGGCCGCCGCGTGCGGTATGGGGGGGGGGGAATGGCGTGCCGCCCCGATATCTTCAAGCCGCCACGTGAGGTATGGGGGGGGGGGGTTGGAGGGAATGGCGTGCCGCCCGCTATATTCAAGCCGCCACGTGAGGTATGGGGGGGGGGGGTGTTGGAGGGAATGGCGTGCCGCCCGCTATCTTCAAGCCGCCACGTGAGGTATGGGGGGGAGGGAATGGCGTGCCGTCCGCTATCTTCAAGCCGCCACGTGAGGTATGGGGGGGGGGGGAGGGAATGGCGTGCCGCCCCGATATCTTCAAGCCGCCACGTGAGGTATGGGGGGGGGGGGGAGGGAATGGCGTGCCGCCCGCTATCTTCAAGCCGCCACGTGAGGTATTGGGGGTTGGAGGGAATGGCGTGCCGCCCGCTATCTTCAAGCCGCCACGTGAGGTATGGGGGGGGGGGGTTGGAGGGAATGGCGTGCCGCCCGCTATCTTCAAGCCGCCACGTGAGGTATGGGGGGGGGGGGGTTGGAGGGAATGGCGTGCCGCCCGCTATCTTCAAGCCGCCACGTGAGGTATGGGGGGGGGGGGTTGGAGGGAATGGCGTGCCGCCCGCTATCTTCAAGCCGCCACGTGAGGTATGGGGGGGGGGGGTTGGAGGGAATGGCGTGCCGCCCGCTATCTTCAAGCCGCCACGTGAGGTATGGGGGGGGGGGGGTTGGAGGGAATGGCGTGCCGCCCGCTATCTTCAAGCCGCCACGTGAGGTATGGGGGGGGGGGGGGTTGGAGGGAATGGCGTGCCGCCCGCTATCTTCAAGCCGCCACGTGAGGTATGGGGGGGGGGGGGTTGGAGGGAATGGCGTGCCGCCCGCTATCTTCAAGCCGCCACGTGAGGTATGGGGGGGGGGGGGTGGAGGGAATGGCGTGCCGCCCGCTATCTTCAAGCCGCCACGTGAGGTATGGGGGGGGGGGTTGGAGGGAATGGTGTGCCGCCCGCTATCTTCATGCCCCCAAAGCCGCCGCATGTGGGGGGGGGGGGGGAGGGGTGGGGGTGTGATGCTGGCCTGAAACTAGCTTCATGCCGCCGCGGGGGGGTAAGATGCAGGGGGGAAATGCAGGCCTGCCCGCCCGCTAACTTAAGGCCTCCGCCTGAGGTATGGGGGCTGTGGGGGGCGGGGGTAGTGGGAGATATCACTAAATAACCCACCCACCCAGTCACTAAATAAAAGTCACTAAATAAAGTCACTAAATAACCCACCCACCCAGTCACTAAATAACCCACCCACCCAGTCACTAAATAACCCACCCAGTCACTAAATAACCCACCCACCCATTCACTAAATAACCCACCCACCAAGTCACTAAATAACCCACCCACCCAGTCACTAAATAACCCACCCACCCAGTCACTAAATAAAAGTCACTAAATAACCCACCCACCCAGTCACTAAATAAAAGTCACTAAATAACCCACCCACCCAGTCACTAAATAAAAGTCACTAAATAACCCACACACCCACCCAGTCACTAAATAACCCACCCAGTCACTAAATAACCAACCCACCCACCCCTTGCCTTTCACCCCCCCCCTTGCCCCTGCCTCCCCCCCCTTGCCCTGCCTCCCCCCCTCCCTTGCCTTCCTCCCCCCCTCCCTTGCCTTCCTCCCCCTTGCCCCTGCCTCCCCCCCTCCCTTGCCTTCCTCCCCCTTGCCTTCCTCCCCCTTGCCCCTGCCTCCCCCCCTTGCCCCTGCCTTCCCCCCCTTGCCGCTATCTTCAAGCCGCCACGTGAGGTATGGGGGGGGGAAGGGAATGGTGTGCCGCCCGCTATCTTCATGCCCCCAAAGCCGCCGCATGTGGGGGGGGGGGGAGAGGTGGGGGTGTGATGCCGGCCTGAAACTAGCTTCATGCCGCCGCGGGGGGGTAAGATGCAGGGGGGAAATGCAGGCCTGCCCGCCCGCTAACTTAAGGCCTCCGTTTGAGGTATGGGGGCTGCGGGGGGCGGGGGTAGTGGGAGATGTCACTAAATAACCCCCCCACCCAGTCACTAAATAAAAGTCACTAAATAAAGTCACTAAATAACCCACCCACCCAGTCACTAAATAACCCACCCACCCAGTCACTAAATAACCCACCCACCCAGTCACTAAATAACCCACCCACCCAGTCACTAAATAACCCACCCACCCAGTCACTAAATAAAAGTCACTAAATAACCCACACACCCACCCAGTCACTAAATAAAGTCACTAAATAACCCACCCACCCAGTCACTAAATAACCCACCCACCCACCCCTTGCCTTTCACCCCCCCCTTGCCCCTGCCTCCCCCCCTTGCCCTGCCTCCCCCCTCCCTTCCCTTCCTCCCCCTTGCCCCTGCCTCCCTTCCCTTCCTCCCCCTTGCCCCTGCCTCCCTTCCCTTCCTCCCCCTTGCCCCTGCCTCCCTTGCCTTCCTCCCCCTTGCCCTTGCCTTCCCCCCCTTGCCCCTGCCTTCCTCCCCCCTCCTGCTCCTGCCTTTCACCCCCCCGCCCCCTCCCGCCTTTCACCCACCACCTCACACCCCTTCCCACCGTAGTGGGACCGCCACACCGCACTCACCAGCCACTCGCCGACTCACAATAACTTTACAATAAACCATTTTTAAACAACATCCGATTACATTTTCTTCCATGTTTCTTTTCAACATTATTATCCAACCTTTCCACCAAATACTCCACCTATGCTTACGTTATTTAGAAATACTACCTATTACGGATTTACATCCCGGGCAACGCCGGGTATATCAGCTAGTTACAAATAAAGATCAGTGGTGAGCATCTCTGTGCCTCGGGCTTCCCTGGGTGCTGATGGGGACCTGCTGGTTTGGGTTTCCTGGGTTTCTCAGGAATATTCCTGCATGAACTCCGCGTGGAACTGTGTGAGGCTCTGTAACATAGACTCCAGTTTCTCCGTGGCCGGCTGCAGCGTGATCCTAAAACGCAGGGCAGAGCAGGATATTAGCGCGGCGGGGGCAGGCGCAGAGCAGGAAATTAGCGCGGCGGGAGCAGGGGCAGAGCAGGATATTAGCGCGGCGGGAGCAGGGGCAGAGCAGGATATTAGCGCGGCGGGAGCAGGAGCAGAGCAGGATATTAGCGCGGCGGGGGCAGGGGCAGAGCAGGATATTAGCGCGGCGGGAGCAGGGGCAGAGCAGGATATTAGCGCGGCGGGGGCAGGCGCAGAGCAGGAAATTAGCGCGGCGGGAGCAGGGGCAGAGCAGGATATTAGCGCGGCGGGAGCAGGGGCAGAGCAGGATATTAGCGCGGCGGGAGCAGGGGCAGAGCAGGATATTAGCGCGGCGGGAGCAGGGGCAGAGCAGGATATTAGCGCGGCGGGAGCAGGGGCAGAGCAGGATATTAGCGCGGCGGGAGCAGGAGCAGAGCAGGATATTAGCGCGGCGGGAGCAGGGGCAGAGCAGGATATTAGCGCGGCGGGAGCAGGGGCAGAGCAGGATATTAGCGCGGCGGGAGCAGGGGCAGAGCAGGATATTAGCGCGGCGGGAGCAGGGGCAGAGCAGGATATTAGCGCGGCGGGAGCAGGGGCAGAGCAGGATATTAGCGCGGCGGGAGCAGGGGCAGAGCAGGATATTAGCGCGGCGGGAGCAGGGGCAGAGCAGGATATTAGCGCGGCGGGAGCAGGGGCAGAGCAGGATATTAGCGCGGCGGGAGCAGGGGCAGAGCAGGATATTAGCGCGGCGGGAGCAGGGGCAGAGCAGGATATTAGCGCGGCGGGAGCAGGGCAGAGCAGGATATTAGCGCGGCGGGAGCAGGGGCAGAGCAGGATATTAGCGCGGCGGGAGCAGGAGCAGAGCAGGATATTAGCGCGGCGGGAGCAGGGGCAGAGCAGGATATTAGCGCGGCGGGAGCAGGGGCAGAGCAGGATATTAGAGCGGCGGGAGCAGGGCAGAGCAGGATATTAGCGCGGCGGGAGCAGGGGCAGAGCAGGATATTAGCGCGGCGGGGGCAGGGGCAGAGCAGGATATTAGCGCGGCGGGAGCAGGGGCAGAGCAGGATATTAGCGCGGCGGGAGCAGGGGCAGAGCAGGATATTAGCGCGGCGGGAGCAGGGGCAGAGCAGGATATTAGCGCGGCGGGAGCAGGGGCAGAGCAGGATATTAGCGCGGCGGGAGCAGGGGCAGAGCAGGATATTAGCGCGGCGGGAGCAGGGGCAGAGCAGGATATTAGCGCGGCGGGGACAGAGCAGGATATTAGCGCGGCGGGAGCAGGGGCAGAGCAGGATATTAGCGCGGCGGGGACAGAGCAGGATATTAGCGCGGCGGGAGCAGGGGCAGAGCAGGATATTAGCGCGGCGGGAGCAGGGGCAGAGCAGGATATTAGCGCTGCAGGAGCAGAGCAGGATATTAGCGCGGCGGGAGCAGGGGCAGAGCAGGATATTAGCGCGGCGGGGGCAGGGGCAGAGCAGGATATTAGCGCGGCGGGAGCAGGGGCAGAGCAGGATATTAGCGCGGCGGGAGCAGGAGCAGAGCAGCATATTAGTGCGGCGGGAGCAGGGGCAGAGCAGGATATTAGTGCGGCGGGAGCAGGGCAGAGCAGGATATTAGCGCGGCGGGGGCAGGGGCAGAGCAGGATATTAGCGCGGCGGGAGCAGGGGCAGAGCAGGATATTAGCGCGGCGGGAGCAGGGGAAGAGCAGGATATTAGTGCGGCGGGAGCAGGAGCAGAGCAGGATATTAGCGCGGCGGGAGCAGGGGCAGAGCAGGATATTAGCGCGGCGGGAGCAGGGGCAGAGCAGGATATTAGCGCGGCGGGGGCAGGGGCAGAGCAGGATATTAGCGCGGCGGGAGCAGGGGCAGAGCAGGATATTAGCGCGGCGGGGGCAGGGGCAGAGCAGGATATTAGCGCGGCGGGGGCAGGGGCCGAGCAGGATATTAGCGCGGCGGGAGCAGGGCAGAGCAGGATATTAGCGCGGCGGGAGCAGGGGCAGAGCAGGATATTAGCGCGGCGGGAGCAGGGGCAGAGCAGGATATTAGCGCGGCGGGAGCAGGAGCAGAGCAGGATATTAGCGCGGCGGGAGCAGGGGCAGAGCAGGATATTAGCGCGGCGGGAGCAGGGGCAGAGCAGGATATTAGCGCGGCGGGAGCAGGGGCAGAGCAGGACATTAGCGCGGCGGGAGCAGGAGCAGAGCAGGATATTAGCGCGGTGGGAGCAGGGGCAGAGCAGGATATTAGCGCGGCGGGAGCAGGGCAGAGCAGGATATTAGCGCGGCGGGAGCAGGGGCAGAGCAGGATATTAGCGCGGCGGGAGCAGGGGCAGAGCAGGATATTAGCGCGGCGGGAGCAGGGGCAGAGCAGGATATTAGCACGGCGGGAGCAGGAGCAGAGCAGGATATTAGCGCGGCGGGAGCAGGGGCAGAGCAGGATATTAGCGCGGCGGGAGCAGGGGCAGAGCAGGATATTAGCGCGGCGGGGGAAGGGGCAGAGCAGGATATTAGCGCGGCGGGAGCAGGGGCAGAGCAGGATATTAGCGCGGCGGGAGCAGGGGCAGAGCAGGATATTAGCGCGGCGGGAGCAGGGGCAGAGCAGGATATTAGTGCGGCGGGAGCAGGGGCAGAGCAGGATATTAGCGCGGCGGGGGCAGGGGCAGAGCAGGATATTAGCGCGGCGGGGGCAGGGGCAGAGCAGGATATTAGCGCGGCGGGAGCAGGGCAGAGCAGGATATTAGCGCGGCGGGAGCAGGGGCAGAGCAGGATATTAGCGCGGCGGGAGCAGGGGCAGAGCAGGATATTAGCGCGGCGGGAGCAGGAGCAGAGCAGGATATTAGCGCGGCGGGAGCAGGAGCAGAGCAGGATATTAGCGTGGCGGGAGCAGGGGCAGAGCAGGATATTAGCGCGGTGGGAGTAGGGGCAGAGCAGGATATTAGAGCGGCAGGGGCAGAGCAGGATATTAGCGCGGCGGGAGCAGGGGCAGAGCAGGATATTAGCGCGGCGGGAGCAGGGGCAGAGCAGGATATTAGCGCGGCGGGAGCAGGGGCAGAGCAGGATATTAGCGCGGCGGGAGCAGGGGCAGAGCAGGATATTAGCGCGGCAGGGGCAGAGCAGGATATTAGCGCGGCGGGGGCAGGGGCAGAGCAGGATATTAGCGCGGCGGGAGCAGGAGCAGAGCAGGATATTAGCGCGGCGGGAGCAGGAGCAGAGCAGGATATTAGCGCGGCGGGAGCAGGGGCAGAGCAGGATATTAGCGCGGCAGGGGCAGAGCAGGATATTAGCGCGGCGGGAGCAGGAGCAGAGCAGGATATTAGCGCGGCGGGAGCAGGGGCAGAGCAGGATATTAGCGCGGCGGGAGCAGGGGCAGAGCAGGATATTAGCGCGGCGGGGGCAGGGGCAGAGCAGGATATTAGCGCGGCGGGGGCAGGGGCAGAGCAGGATATTAGCGCGGCGGGAGCAGGGCAGAGCAGGATATTAGCGCGGCGGAGCAGGGGCAGAGCAGGATATTAGCGCGGCGGGAGCAGGGGCAGAGCAGGATATTAGCGCGGCGGGAGCAGGGGCAGAGCAGGATATTAGCGCGGCGGGAGCAGGAGCAGAGCAGGATATTAGCGCGGCGGGAGCAGGGGCAGAGCAGGATATTAGCGCGGCGGGAGCAGGGGCAGAGCAGGATATTAGCGCGGCGGGAGCAGGGGCAGAGCAGGATATTAGCACGGCGGGAGCAGGGGCAGAGCAGGATATTAGCGCGGCGGGAGCAGGGGCAGAGCAGGATATTAGCGCGGCGGGAGCAGGGAAGAGCAGGATATTAGCGCGGCGGGGGCAGGGGCAGAGCAGGATATTAGCGCGGCGGGGGCAGGGGTAGAGCAGGATATTAGCGCGGCGGGGGCAGGGCAGAGCAGGATATTAGCGCGGCGGGGGCAGGGGCAGAGCAGGATATTAGCGCGGCGGGGGCAGGGGCAGAGCAGGATATTAGCGCGGCGGGAGCAGGGGCAGAGCAGGATATTAGCGAGGCGGGAGCAGGGGCAGAGCAGGATATTAGCGCGGCGGGGGCAGGGGCAGAGCAGGATATTAGCGCGGCGGGGGCAGGGGCAGAGCAGGATATTAGCGCGGCGGGAGCAGGGGCAGAGCAGGATATTAGCGCGGCGGGAGCAGGGGCAGAGCAGGATATTAGCGCGGCGGGGGCAGGGGCAGAGCAGGATATTAGCGCGGCGGGAGCAGGGGCAGAGCAGGATATTAGCGCGGCGGGAGCAGGGGCAGAGCAGGATATTAGCGCGGCGGGAGCAGGGGCAGAGCAGGATATTAGCGCGGCGGGAGCAGGGGCAGAGCAGGATATTAGCGCGGCGGGAGCAGGGGCAGAGCAGGATATTAGCGCGGCGGGGGCAGGGGTAGAGCAGGATATTAGCGCGGCGGGAGCAGGGGCAGAGCAGGATATTAGCGCGGCGGGGGCGGGGGCAGAGCAGGATATTAGCGCGGCGGGAGCAGGGGCAGAGCAGGATATTAGCGCGGCGGGGGCGGGGGCAGAGCAGGATATTAGCGCGGCGGGAGCAGGGGCAGAGCAGGATATTAGCGCGGCGGGAGCAGGGGCAGAGCAGGATATTAGCGCGGCGGGAGCAGGGGCAGAGCAGGATATTAGCGCGGCGGGAGCAGGGGCAGAGCAGGATATTAGAGCGGCGGGAGCAGGGGCAGAGCAGGATATTAGCGCAGCGGGAGCAGGGGCAGAGCAGGATATTAGCGCGGCGGGAGCAGGGGCAGAGCA
Source organism: Ascaphus truei (assembly GCF_040206685.1). NCBI lineage: Eukaryota > Metazoa > Chordata > Amphibia > Anura > Ascaphidae > Ascaphus > Ascaphus truei. The sequence goes on from NC_134484.1 coordinate 3,937,901, forward strand.
AGATATTAGCGCGGCGGGGGCAGGGGCAGAGCAGGATATTAGCGCGGCGGGAGCAGGGGCAGAGCAGGATATTAGCGCGGCGGGAGCAGGGGCAGAGCAGGATATTAGCGCGGCGGGAGCAGGGGCAGAGCAGGATATTAGCACGGCGGGAGCAGGGGCAGAGCAGGATATTAGCGCGGCGGGAGCAGGGGCAGAGCAGGATATTAGCGCGGCGGGAGCAGGGGCAGAGCAGGATATTAGCGCGGCGGGGGCAGGGGCAGAGCAGGATATTAGCGCGGCGGGAGCAGGGGCAGAGCAGGATATTAGCGCGGCGGGAGCAGGGGCAGAGCAGGATATTAGCGCGGCGGGGGCAGGGGCAGAGCAGGATATTAGCGCGGCGGGAGCAGGGGCAGAGCAGGATATTAGCGCGGCGGGAGCAGGGGCAGAGCAGGATATTAGCGCGGCGGGGGCAGGGGCAGAGCAGGATATTAGCGAGGCGGGGGCAGGCGCAGAGCAGGAAATTAGCGCGGCGGGAGCAGGGGCAGAGCAGGATATTAGCGCGGCGGGAGCAGGGGCAGAGCAGGATATTAGCGCGGCGGGAGCAGGGGCAGAGCAGGATATTAGCGCGGCGGGAGCAGGGGCAGAGCAGGATATTAGCGAGGAGGGAGCAGGGGCAGAGCAGGATATTAGCGCGGCGGGAGCAGGGGCAGAGCAGGATATTAGCGCGGCGGGAGCAGGGGCAGAGCAGGATATTAGCACGGCGGGAGCAGGAGCAGAGCAGGATATTAGCGCGGCGGGGGCAGAGCAGGATATTAGCGCGGCGGAGCAGGGGCAGAGCAGGATATTAGCGCGGCGGGGGCAGAGCAGGATATTAGCGCGGCGGGAGCAGGGGCAGAGCAGGATATTAGAGCGGCGGGAGCAGGGGCAGAGCAGGATATTAGCACGGCGGGAGCAGGAGCAGAGCAGGATATTAGCGCGGCGGGGGCAGAGCAGGATATTAGCGCGGCGGAGCAGGGGCAGAGCAGGATATTAGCGCGGCGGGGGCAGAGCAGGATATTAGCGCGGCGGGAGCAGGGGCAGAGCAGGATATTAGAGCGGCGGGAGCAGGGGCAGAGCAGGATATTAGCGCGGCGGGAGCAGGGGCAGAGCAGGATATTAGCGCGGCGTGAGCAGGGGCAGAGCAGGATATTAGCGCGGCGGGAGCAGGGGCAGAGCAGGATATTAGCGCGGCGGGAGCAGGGGCAGAGCAGGATATTAGCGCGGCGGGAGCAGGGGCAGAGCAGGATATTAGCGCGGCGGGAGCAGGGGCAGAGCAGGATATTAGCGCGGCGGGAGCAGGGGCAGAGCAGGATATTAGCGCGGCGGGAGCAGGGGCAGAGCAGGATATTAGCGCGGCGGGAGCAGGGGCAGAGCAGGATATTAGCGCGGCGGGGGCAGGGGCAGAGCAGGATATTAGCGCGGCGGGGGCAGGGGCAGAGCAGGATATTAGCGCGGCGGGAGCAGGGGCAGAGCAGGATATTAGCGCGGCGGGGGCAGGGGCAGAGCAGGATATTAGCGAGGCGGGAGCAGGGGCAGAGCAGGATATTAGCGCGGCGGGAGCAGGGGCAGAGCAGGATATTAGCGCGGCGGGAGCAGGGGCAGAGCAGGATATTAGCGCGGCGGGAGCAGGGGCAGAGCAGGATATTAGTGCGGCGGGAGCAGGGGCAGAGCAGGATATTAGCGCGGCGGGAGCAGGGGCAGAGCAGGATATTAGCGCGGCGGGAGCAGGGGCAGAGCAGGATATTAGCGCGGCGGGAGCAGGGGCAGAGCAGGATATTAGCACGGCGGGAGCAGGGGCAGAGCAGGATATTAGCGCGGCGGGAGCAGGGGCAGAGCAGGATATTAGCGCGGCGGGAGCAGGGCAGAGCAGGATATTAGCGCGGCGGGAGCAGGGGCAGAGCAGGATATTAGCACGGCGGGAGCAGGGGCAGAGCAGGATATTAGCGCGGCGGGAGCAGGGCAGAGCAGGATATTAGCGCGGCGGGAGCAGGAGCAGAGCAGGATATTAGCGCGGCGGGAGCAGGAGCAGAGCAGGATATTAGCGCGGCGGGAGCAGGGGCAGAGCAGGATATTAGCGCGGCGGGAGCAGGGCAGAGCAGGATATTAGCGCGGCGGGAGCAGGGGCAGAGCAGGATATTAGCACGGCGGGAGCAGGGGCAGAGCAGGATATTAGCGCGGCGGGAGCAGGGCAGAGCAGGATATTAGCGCGGCGGGAGCAGGAGCAGAGCAGGATATTAGCGCGGCGGGAGCAGGAGCAGAGCAGGATATTAGCGCGGCGGGAGCAGGGGCAGAGCAGGATATTAGCGCGGCGGGAGCAGGGGCAGAGCAGGATATTAGCGGGGCAGAGCAGGATATTAGCACGCCGGGAGCAGGAGCAGAGCAGGATATTAGCGCGGCGGGAGCAGGAGCAGAGCAGGATATTAGCGCGGCGAGAGCAGGGGCAGAGCAGGATATTAGCGCGGCGGGAGCAGGGGCAGAGCAGGATATTAGCGGGGCAGAGCAGGATATTAGCACGCCGGGAGCAGGAGCAGAGCAGGATATTAGCGCGGCGGGAGCAGGGGCAGAGCAGGATATTAGCGCGGCGGGAGCAGGGGCAGAGCAGGATATTAGCGAGGAGGGAGCAGGGGCAGAGCAGGATATTAGCGCGGCGGGAGCAGGGGCAGAGCAGGATATTAGCGCGGCGGGAGCAGGGGCAGAGCAGGATATTAGCACGGCGGGAGCAGGAGCAGAGCAGGATATTAGCGCGGCGGGGGCAGAGCAGGATATTAGCGCGGCGGAGCAGGGGCAGAGCAGGATATTAGCGCGGCGGGGGCAGAGCAGGATATTAGCGCGGCGGGAGCAGGGGCAGAGCAGGATATTAGAGCGGCGGGAGCAGGGGCAGAGCAGGATATTAGCACGGCGGGAGCAGGAGCAGAGCAGGATATTAGCGCGGCGGGGGCAGAGCAGGATATTAGCGCGGCGGAGCAGGGGCAGAGCAGGATATTAGCGCGGCGGGGGCAGAGCAGGATATTAGCGCGGCGGGAGCAGGGGCAGAGCAGGATATTAGAGCGGCGGGAGCAGGGGCAGAGCAGGATATTAGCGCGGCGGGAGCAGGGGCAGAGCAGGATATTAGCGCGGCGTGAGCAGGGGCAGAGCAGGATATTAGCGCGGCGGGAGCAGGGGCAGAGCAGGATATTAGCGCGGCGGGAGCAGGGGCAGAGCAGGATATTAGCGCGGCGGGAGCAGGGGCAGAGCAGGATATTAGCGCGGCGGGAGCAGGGGCAGAGCAGGATATTAGCGCGGCGGGAGCAGGGGCAGAGCAGGATATTAGCGCGGCGGGAGCAGGGGCAGAGCAGGATATTAGCGCGGCGGGAGCAGGGGCAGAGCAGGATATTAGCGCGGCGGGGGCAGGGGCAGAGCAGGATATTAGCGCGGCGGGGGCAGGGGCAGAGCAGGATATTAGCGCGGCGGGAGCAGGGGCAGAGCAGGATATTAGCGCGGCGGGGGCAGGGGCAGAGCAGGATATTAGCGAGGCGGGAGCAGGGGCAGAGCAGGATATTAGCGCGGCGGGAGCAGGGGCAGAGCAGGATATTAGCGCGGCGGGAGCAGGGGCAGAGCAGGATATTAGCGCGGCGGGAGCAGGGGCAGAGCAGGATATTAGCGCGGCGGGAGCAGGGGCAGAGCAGGATATTAGTGCGGCGGGAGCAGGGGCAGAGCAGGATATTAGCGCGGCGGGAGCAGGGGCAGAGCAGGATATTAGCGCGGCGGGAGCAGGGGCAGAGCAGGATATTAGCGCGGCGGGAGCAGGGCAGAGCAGGATATTAGCGCGGCGGGAGCAGGGGCAGAGCAGGATATTAGCACGGCGGGAGCAGGGGCAGAGCAGGATATTAGCGCGGCGGGAGCAGGGCAGAGCAGGATATTAGCGCGGCGGGAGCAGGAGCAGAGCAGGATATTAGCGCGGCGGGAGCAGGAGCAGAGCAGGATATTAGCGCGGCGGGAGCAGGGGCAGAGCAGGATATTAGCGCGGCGGGAGCAGGGCAGAGCAGGATATTAGCGCGGCGGGAGCAGGGGCAGAGCAGGATATTAGCACGGCGGGAGCAGGGGCAGAGCAGGATATTAGCGCGGCGGGAGCAGGGCAGAGCAGGATATTAGCGCGGCGGGAGCAGGAGCAGAGCAGGATATTAGCGCGGCGGGAGCAGGAGCAGAGCAGGATATTAGCGCGGCGGGAGCAGGGGCAGAGCAGGATATTAGCGCGGCGGGAGCAGGGGCAGAGCAGGATATTAGCGGGGCAGAGCAGGATATTAGCACGCCGGGAGCAGGAGCAGAGCAGGATATTAGCGCGGCGGGAGCAGGAGCAGAGCAGGATATTAGCGCGGCGAGAGCAGGGGCAGAGCAGGATATTAGCGCGGCGGGAGCAGGGGCAGAGCAGGATATTAGCGGGGCAGAGCAGGATATTAGCACGCCGGGAGCAGGAGCAGAGCAGGATATTAGCGCGGCGGGAGCAGGGGCAGAGCAGGATATTAGCGCGGCAGGAGCAGGGGCAGAGCAGGATATTAGCACGGCGGGAGCAGGAGCAGAGCAGGATATTAGCGCGGCGGGAGCAGGGGCAGAGCAGGATATTAGCGCGGCGGGAGCAGGGCAGAGCAGGATATTAGCGCGGCGGGAGCAGGGGCAGAGCAGGATATTAGCGCGGCGGGAGCAGGAGCAGAGCAGGATATTAGCGCGGCGGGAGCAGGGGCAGAGCAGGATATTAGCGCGGCGGGAGCAGGGGCAGAGCAGGATATTAGCGCGGCGGGAGCAGGGGCAGAGCAGGATATTAGCGCGGCGGGAGCAGGGGCAGAGCAGGATATTAGTGCGGCGGGAGCAGGGGCAGAGCAGGATATTAGCGCGGCGGGAGCAGGGGCAGAGCAGGATATTAGCGCGGCGGGAGCAGGGGCAGAGCAGGATATTAGCGCGGCGGGAGCAGGAGCAGAGCAGGATATTAGCGCGGCGGGAGCAGGGCAGAGCAGGATATTAGCGCGGCGGGAGCAGGGCAGAGCAGGATATTAGCGCGGCGGGAGCAGGGGCAGAGCAGGATATTAGCGAGGCGGGAGCAGGGGCAGAGCAGGATATTAGCGCGGCGGGAGCAGGGGCAGAGCAGGATATTAGCGCGGCGGGAGCAGGGGCAGAGCAGGATATTAGCACGGCGGGAGCAGGAGCAGAGCAGGATATTAGCGCGGCGGGGGCAGAGCAGGATATTAGCGCGGCGGAGCAGGGGCAGAGCAGGATATTAGCGCGGCGGGAGCAGGGGCAGAGCAGGATATTAGCGCGGCGGGAGCAGGGGCAGAGCAGGATATTAGCGCGGCGGGAGCAGGGGCAGAGCAGGATATTAGCGCGGCGGGAGCAGGGGCAGAGCAGGATATTAGCGCGGCGGGAGCAGGGGCAGAGCAGGATATTAGCGCGGCGGGAGCAGGGGCAGAGCAGGATATTAGAGCGGCGGGAGCAGGGGCAGAGCAGGATATTAGCGCGGCGGGAGCAGAGCAGGATATTAGCGCGGCGGGAGCAGGGGCAGAGCAGGATATTAGCGCGGCGGGAGCAGGGGCAAAGCAGGATATTAGCGCGGCGGGAGCAGGGGCAGAGCAGGATATTAGCGCGGCGGGAGCAGGGGCAGAGCAGGATATTAGCGCGGCGGGAGCAGGGCAGAGCAGGATATTAGCGCGGCGGGAGCAGGGGCAGAGCAGGATATTAGCGCGGCGGGGGCAGGGGCAGAGCAGGATATTAGCGCGGCGGGAGCAGGGGCAGAGCAGGATATTAGCGCGGCAGGGGCAGAGCAGGATATTAGCGCGGCGGGAGCAGGGGCAGAGCAGGATATTAGCACGGCGGGAGCAGGGGCAGAGCAGGATATTAGCGCGGCGGGAGCAGGGGCAGAGCAGGATATTAGCGCGGCGGGAGCAGAGCAGGATATTAGCGCGGCGGGAGCAGGGGCACAGCAGGATATTAGCGCGGCGGGAGCAGGGGCAGAGCAGGATATTAGCGAGGCGGGAGCAGAGCAGGATATTAGCGCGGCGGGAGCAGGGGCAGAGCAGGATATTAGCGCGGCGGGAGCAGGGGCAGAGCAGGATATTAGCGAGGCGGGAGCAGGGGCAGAGCAGGATATTAGCGCGGCGGGAGCAGGGGCAGAGCAAGATATTAGCGCGGCGGGAGCAGGGGCAGAGCAGGATATTAGTGCGGCGGGAGCAGGGGCAGAGCAGGATATTAGCGCGGCGGGAGCAGGAGCAGAGCAGGATATTAGCGCGGCGGGAGCAGGAGCAGAGCAGGATATTAGCGCGGCGAGAGCAGGGGCAGAGCAGGATATTAGCGCGGCGGGAGCAGGGGCAGAGCAGGATATTAGCGGGGCAGAGCAGGATATTAGCACGCCGGGAGCAGGAGCAGAGCAGGATATTAGCGCGGCGGGAGCAGGAGCAGAGCAGGATATTAGCGCGGCGAGAGCAGGGGCAGAGCAGGATATTAGCGCGGCGGGAGCAGGGGCAGAGCAGGATATTAGCGGGGCAGAGCAGGATATTAGCACGCCGGGAGCAGGAGCAGAGCAGGATATTAGCGCGGCGGGAGCAGGGGCAGAGCAGGATATTAGCGCGGCAGGAGCAGGGGCAGAGCAGGATATTAGCACGGCGGGAGCAGGAGCAGAGCAGGATATTAGCGCGGCGGGAGCAGGGGCAGAGCAGGATATTAGCGCGGCGGGAGCAGGGCAGAGCAGGATATTAGCGCGGCGGGAGCAGGGGCAGAGCAGGATATTAGCGCGGCGGGAGCAGGAGCAGAGCAGGATATTAGCGCGGCGGGAGCAGGGGCAGAGCAGGATATTAGCGCGGCGGGAGCAGGGGCAGAGCAGGATATTAGCGCGGCGGGAGCAGGGGCAGAGCAGGATATTAGCGCGGCGGGAGCAGGGGCAGAGCAGGATATTAGTGCGGCGGGAGCAGGGGCAGAGCAGGATATTAGCGCGGCGGGAGCAGGGGCAGAGCAGGATATTAGCGCGGCGGGAGCAGGGGCAGACCAGGATATTAGCGCGGCGGGAGCAGGAGCAGAGCAGGATATTAGCGCGGCGGGAGCAGGGCAGAGCAGGATATTAGCGCGGCGGGAGCAGGGCAGAGCAGGATATTAGCGCGGCGGGAGCAGGGGCAGAGCAGGATATTAGCGAGGCGGGAGCAGGGGCAGAGCAGGATATTAGCGCGGCGGGAGCAGGGGCAGAGCAGGATATTAGCGCGGCGGGAGCAGGGGCAGAGCAGGATATTAGCACGGCGGGAGCAGGAGCAGAGCAGGATATTAGCGCGGCGGGGGCAGAGCAGGATATTAGCGCGGCGGAGCAGGGGCAGAGCAGGATATTAGCGCGGCGGGAGCAGGGGCAGAGCAGGATATTAGCGCGGCGGGAGCAGGGGCAGAGCAGGATATTAGCGCGGCGGGAGCAGGGGCAGAGCAGGATATTAGCGCGGCGGGAGCAGGGGCAGAGCAGGATATTAGCGCGGCGGGAGCAGGGGCAGAGCAGGATATTAGCGCGGCGGGAGCAGGGGCAGAGCAGGATATTAGCGCGGCGGGAGCAGGGGCAGAGCAGGATATTAGAGCGGCGGGAGCAGGGGCAGAGCAGGATATTAGCGCGGCGGGAGCAGAGCAGGATATTAGCGCGGCGGGAGCAGGGGCAGAGCAGGATATTAGCGCGGCGGGAGCAGGGGCAAAGCAGGATATTAGCGCGGCGGGAGCAGGGGCAGAGCAGGATATTAGCGCGGCGGGAGCAGGGGCAGAGCAGGATATTAGCGCGGCGGGAGCAGGGCAGAGCAGGATATTAGCGCGGCGGGAGCAGGGGCAGAGCAGGATATTAGCGCGGCGGGGGCAGGGGCAGAGCAGGATATTAGCGCGGCGGGAGCAGGGGCAGAGCAGGATATTAGCGCGGCAGGGGCAGAGCAGGATATTAGCGCGGCGGGAGCAGGGGCAGAGCAGGATATTAGCACGGCGGGAGCAGGGGCAGAGCAGGATATTAGCGCGGCGGGAGCAGGGGCAGAGCAGGATATTAGCGCGGCGGGAGCAGAGCAGGATATTAGCGCGGCGGGAGCAGGGGCAGAGCAGGATATTAGCGCGGCGGGAGCAGGGGCAGAGCAGGATATTAGCGAGGCGGGAGCAGAGCAGGATATTAGCGCGGCGGGAGCAGGGGCAGAGCAGGATATTAGCGCGGCGGGAGCAGGGGCAGAGCAGGATATTAGCGAGGCGGGAGCAGGGGCAGAGCAGGATATTAGCGCGGCGGGAGCAGGGGCAGAGCAAGATATTAGCGCGGCGGGAGCAGGGGCAGAGCAGGATATTAGTGCGGCGGGAGCAGGGGCAGAGCAGGATATTAGCGCGGCGGGAGCAGGGGCAGAGCAGGATATTAGCGCGGCGGGAGCAGGGGCAGAGCAGGATATTAGCGCGGCGGGAGCAGGGGCAGAGCAGGATATTAGAGCGGCGGGAGCAGGGGCAGAGCAGGATATTAGAGCGGCGGGAGCAGGGGCAGAGCAGGATATTAGAGCGGCGGGAGCAGGGGCAGAGCAGGATATTAGAGCGGCGGGAGCAGGGGCAGAGCAGGATATTAGCGCGGCGGGAGCAGGGGCAGAGCAGGATATTAGCGCGGCGGGAGCAGGGGCAGAGCAGGATATTAGAGCGGCGGGAGCAGGGGCAGAGCAGGATATTAGCGCGGCGGGAGCAGGGGCAGAGCAGGATATTAGCGCGGCGGGAGCAGGGGCAGAGCAGGATATTAGCGCGGCGGGAGCAGGGGCAGAGCAGGATATTAGCGCGGCGGAGCAGGGGCAGAGCAGGATATTAGCGCGGCGGGAGCAGGGGCAGAGCAGGATATTAGAGCGGCGGGAGCAGGGCAGAGCAGGATATTAGTGCGGCGGGAGCAGGGGCAGAGCAGGATATTAGCGCGGCGGGAGCAGGGGCAGAGCAGGATATTAGCGCGGCGGGAGCAGGGCAGAGCAGGATATTAGTGCGGCGGGAGCAGGGGCAGAGCAGGATATTAGAGCGGCGGGAGCAGGGGCAGAGCAGGATATTAGCGCGGCGGAGCAGGGGCAGAGCAGGATATTAGCGCGGCGGGAGCAGGGGCAGAGCAGGATATTAGCGCGGAGGGAGCAGGGCAGAGCAGGATATTAGTGCGGCGGGAGCAGGGGCAGAGCAGGATATTAGAGCGGCGGGAGCAGGGGCAGAGCAGGATATTAGCGCGGCGGGAGCAGGGGCAGAGCAGGATATTAGCGCGGCGGGAGCAGGGGTAGAGCAGGATATTAGCGCGGCGGGAGCAGGGGCAGAGCAGGATATTAGCGCAGCGGGAGCAGGGGCAGAGCAGGATATTAGCGCGGCGGGAGCAGGGGCAGAGCAGGATATTAGCGCGGCGGGGGCAGAGGCAGAGCAGGATATTAGCGCGGCGGGAGCAGGGGCAGAGCAGGATATTAGCGCGGCGGGAGCAGGGGCAGAGCAGGATATTAGCGCGGCGGGAGCAGGGGCAGAGCAGGATATTAGCGCGGCGGGAGCAGGGGCAGAGCAGGATATTAGCGCGGCGGGAGCAGGGGCAGAGCAGGATATTAGCGCGGCGGGAGCAGGGGCAGAGCAGGATATTAGCGCGGCGGGAGCAGGGGCAGAGCAGGATATTAGCGCGGCGGGAGCAGGGGCAGAGCAGGATATTAGCGCGGCGGGAGCAGGGGCAGAGCAGGATATTAGCGCGGCGGGAGCAGGGGCAGAGCAGGATATTAGCGCGGCGGGAGCAGGGGCAGAGCAGGATATTAGCGCGGCGGGAGCAGGGCAGAGCAGGATATTAGTGCGGCGGGAGCAGAGGCAGAGCAGGATTTTAGCGCGGCGGGAGCAGGGGCAGAGCAGGATATTAGCGAGGCGGGAGCAGGGGCAGAGCAGGATATTAGCTCGGCGGGAGCAGGGGCAGAGCAGGATATTAGCGCGGCGGGAGCAGGGGCAGAGCAGGATATTAGCGCGGCGGGAGCAGGGGCAGAGCAGGATATTAGCGCGGCGGGGGCAGGAGCAGAGCAGGATATTAGCGCGGCGGGAGCAGGGGCAGAGCAGGATATTAGCGCGGCGGGAGCAGGGGCAGAGCAGGATATTAGCGCGGCGGGGGCAGGGGCAGAGCAGGATATTAGCGCGGCGGGAGCAGGGGCAGAGCAGGATATTAGCGCGGCGGGGACAGAGCAGGATATTAGCGCGGCGGGAGCAGGGGCAGAGCAGGATATTAGCGCGGCGGGGGCAGGAGCAGAGCAGGATATTAGCGCGGCGGGAGCAGGGGCAGAGCAGGATATTAGCGCGGCGGGAGCAGGGGCAGAGCAGGATATTAGCGCGGCGGGAGCAGAGCAGGATATTAGCGCGGCGGGAGCAGGGGCAGAGCAGGATATTAGCGCGGCGGGAGCAGAGCAGGATATTAGCGCGGCGGGAGCAGGGGCAGAGCAGGATATTAGCGCGGCGGGAGCAGGGGCAAAGCAGGATATTAGCGCGGCGGGAGCAGGGGCAGAGCAGGATATTAGCGCGGCGGGAGCAGGGGCAGAGCAGGATATTAGCGCGGCGGGAGCAGGGCAGAGCAGGATATTAGCGCGGCGGGAGCAGGGGCAGAGCAGGATATTAGCGCGGCGGGGGCAGGGGCAGAGCAGGATATTAGCGCGGCGGGAGCAGGGGCAGAGCAGGATATTAGCGCGGCAGGGGCAGAGCAGGATATTAGCGCGGCGGGAGCAGGGGCAGAGCAGGATATTAGCACGGCGGGAGCAGGGGCAGAGCAGGATATTAGCGCGGCGGGAGCAGGGGCAGAGCAGGATATTAGCGCGGCGGGAGCAGAGCAGGATATTAGCGCGGCGGGAGCAGGGGCAGAGCAGGATATTAGCGCGGCGGGAGCAGGGGCAGAGCAGGATATTAGCGAGGCGGGAGCAGAGCAGGATATTAGCGCGGCGGGAGCAGGGGCAGAGCAGGATATTAGCGCGGCGGGAGCAGGGGCAGAGCAGGATATTAGCGAGGCGGGAGCAGGGGCAGAGCAGGATATTAGCGCGGCGGGAGCAGGGGCAGAGCAAGATATTAGCGCGGCGGGAGCAGGGGCAGAGCAGGATATTAGTGCGGCGGGAGCAGGGGCAGAGCAGGATATTAGCGCGGCGGGAGCAGGGGCAGAGCAGGATATTAGCGCGGCGGGAGCAGGGGCAGAGCAGGATATTAGCGCGGCGGGAGCAGGGGCAGAGCAGGATATTAGAGCGGCGGGAGCAGGGGCAGAGCAGGATATTAGAGCGGCGGGAGCAGGGGCAGAGCAGGATATTAGAGCGGCGGGAGCAGGGGCAGAGCAGGATATTAGAGCGGCGGGAGCAGGGGCAGAGCAGGATATTAGCGCGGCGGGAGCAGGGGCAGAGCAGGATATTAGCGCGGCGGGAGCAGGGGCAGAGCAGGATATTAGAGCGGCGGGAGCAGGGGCAGAGCAGGATATTAGCGCGGCGGGAGCAGGGGCAGAGCAGGATATTAGCGCGGCGGGAGCAGGGGCAGAGCAGGATATTAGCGCGGCGGGAGCAGGGGCAGAGCAGGATATTAGCGCGGCGGAGCAGGGGCAGAGCAGGATATTAGCGCGGCGGGAGCAGGGGCAGAGCAGGATATTAGAGCGGCGGGAGCAGGGCAGAGCAGGATATTAGTGCGGCGGGAGCAGGGGCAGAGCAGGATATTAGCGCGGCGGGAGCAGGGGCAGAGCAGGATATTAGCGCGGCGGGAGCAGGGCAGAGCAGGATATTAGTGCGGCGGGAGCAGGGGCAGAGCAGGATATTAGAGCGGCGGGAGCAGGGGCAGAGCAGGATATTAGCGCGGCGGAGCAGGGGCAGAGCAGGATATTAGCGCGGCGGGAGCAGGGGCAGAGCAGGATATTAGCGCGGAGGGAGCAGGGCAGAGCAGGATATTAGTGCGGCGGGAGCAGGGGCAGAGCAGGATATTAGAGCGGCGGGAGCAGGGGCAGAGCAGGATATTAGCGCGGCGGGAGCAGGGGCAGAGCAGGATATTAGCGCGGCGGGAGCAGGGGTAGAGCAGGATATTAGCGCGGCGGGAGCAGGGGCAGAGCAGGATATTAGCGCAGCGGGAGCAGGGGCAGAGCAGGATATTAGCGCGGCGGGAGCAGGGGCAGAGCAGGATATTAGCGCGGCGGGGGCAGAGGCAGAGCAGGATATTAGCGCGGCGGGAGCAGGGGCAGAGCAGGATATTAGCGCGGCGGGAGCAGGGGCAGAGCAGGATATTAGCGCGGCGGGAGCAGGGGCAGAGCAGGATATTAGCGCGGCGGGAGCAGGGGCAGAGCAGGATATTAGCGCGGCGGGAGCAGGGGCAGAGCAGGATATTAGCGCGGCGGGAGCAGGGGCAGAGCAGGATATTAGCGCGGCGGGAGCAGGGGCAGAGCAGGATATTAGCGCGGCGGGAGCAGGGGCAGAGCAGGATATTAGCGCGGCGGGAGCAGGGGCAGAGCAGGATATTAGCGCGGCGGGAGCAGGGGCAGAGCAGGATATTAGCGCGGCGGGAGCAGGGGCAGAGCAGGATATTAGCGCGGCGGGAGCAGGGCAGAGCAGGATATTAGTGCGGCGGGAGCAGAGGCAGAGCAGGATTTTAGCGCGGCGGGAGCAGGGGCAGAGCAGGATATTAGCGAGGCGGGAGCAGGGGCAGAGCAGGATATTAGCTCGGCGGGAGCAGGGGCAGAGCAGGATATTAGCGCGGCGGGAGCAGGGGCAGAGCAGGATATTAGCGCGGCGGGAGCAGGGGCAGAGCAGGATATTAGCGCGGCGGGGGCAGGAGCAGAGCAGGATATTAGCGCGGCGGGAGCAGGGGCAGAGCAGGATATTAGCGCGGCGGGAGCAGGGGCAGAGCAGGATATTAGCGCGGCGGGGGCAGGGGCAGAGCAGGATATTAGCGCGGCGGGAGCAGGGGCAGAGCAGGATATTAGCGCGGCGGGGACAGAGCAGGATATTAGCGCGGCGGGAGCAGGGGCAGAGCAGGATATTAGCGCGGCGGGGGCAGGAGCAGAGCAGGATATTAGCGCGGCGGGAGCAGGGGCAGAGCAGGATATTAGCGCGGCGGGAGCAGGGGCAGAGCAGGATATTAGCGCGGCGGGAGCAGAGCAGGATATTAGCGCGGCGGGAGCAGGGGCAGAGCAGGATATTAGCGCGGCGGGAGCAGGGGCAGAGCAGGATATTAGCGAGGCGGGAGCAGAGCAGGATATTAGCGCGGCGGGAGCAGGGGCAGAGCAGGATATTAGCGAGGCGGGAGCAGGGGCAGAGCAGGATATTAGCGCGGCGGGAGCAGGGGCAGAGCAAGATATTAGCGTGGCGGGAGCAGGGGCAGAGCAGGATATTAGCGCGGCGGGAGCAGGGGCAGAGCAGGATATTAGCGCGGCGGGAGCAGGGGCAGAGCAGGATATTAGCGCGGCGGGAGCAGGGGCAGAGCAGGATATTAGCGCGGCGGGAGCAGGGGCAGAGCAGGATATTAGAGCGGCGGGAGCAGGGGCAGAGCAGGATATTAGCGCGGCGGGAGCAGGGGCAGAGCAGGATATTAGCGCGGCGGGAGCAGGGCAGAGCAGGATATTAGTGCGGCGGGAGCAGGGGCAGAGCAGGATATTAGCGCGGCGGGAGCAGGGGCAGAGCAGGATATTAGCGCGGCGGGAGCAGGGGCAGAGCAGGATATTAGCGCGGCGGGGGCAGGGGCAGAGCAGGATATTAGCGCGGCGGGAGCAGGGGCAGAGCAGGATATTAGCGCGGCGGGAGCAGGGGCAGAGCAGGATATTAGCGGGGCGGGAGCAGAGCAGGATATTAGCGCGGTGGGAGCAGGGGCAGAGCAGGATATTAGCGCGGCGGGAGAAGGGGCAGAGCAGGATATTAGCGCGGCGGGAGCAGGGGCAGAGCAGGATATTAGCGCGGCGGGGGCAGGGGCAGAGCAGGATATTAGCGCGGCGGGAGCAGAGCAGGATATTAGCGCGGCGGGAGCAGGGGCAGAGCAGGATATTAGAGCGGCGGGGGCGGGAGCAGAGCAGGATATTAGCGCGGTGGGAGCAGGGGCAGAGCAGGATATTAGCGCGGCGGGAGCAGGGGCAGAGCAGGATATTAGTGCGGCGGGAGCAGGGGCAGAGCAGGATATTAGCGCGGCGGGAGCAGGGGCAGAGCAGGATATTAGCGCAGTGGGAGCAGGGGCAGAGCAGGATATTAGCGCAGTGGGAGCAGGGGCAGAGCAGGATATTAGTGCGGCGGGAGCAGGGGCAGAGCAGGATATTAGCGCGGCGGGAGCAGGGGCAGAGCAGGATATTAGCGCGGCGGGAGCAGGGGCAGAGCAGGATATTAGCGCGGCGGGGGCAGGGGCAGAGCAGGATATTAGCGCGGCGGGAGCACGGGCAGAGCAGGATATTAGCGCGGCGGGAGCAGGGGCAGAGCAGGATATTAGCGCGGCGGGAGCAGAGCAGGATATTAGCGCGGTGGGAGCAGGGGCAGAGCAGGATATTAGCGCGGCGGGAGCAGGGGCAGAGCAGGATATTAGCGCGGCGGGAGCAGGGGCAGAGCAGGATATTAGCGCGGCGGGGGCAGGAGCAGAGCAGGATATTAGCGCGGTGGGAGCAGGGGCAGAGCAGGATATTAGCGCGGCGGGAGCAGGGGCAGAGCAGGATATTAGCGCGGCGGGAGCAGGGGCAGAGCAGGATATTAGCGCGGCGGGAGCAGGGGCAGAGCAGGATATTAGCGCGGTGGGAGCAGGGGCAGAGCAGGATATTAGCGCGGCGGGAGCAGGGCAGAGCAGGATATTAGTGCGGCGGGGGCAGGGGCAGAGCAGGATATTAGCGCGGCGGGAGCAGGGGCAGAGCAGGATATTAGCGCGGCGGGAGCAGGGGCAGAGCAGGATATTAGCGCGGCGGGAGCAGGGGCAGAGCAGGATATTAGCGCGGCGGGAGCAGAGGCAGAGCAGGATATTAGCGCGGCGGGAGCAGGGGCAGAGCAGGATATTAGCGAGGCGGGAGCAGGGGCAGAGCAGGATATTAGCTCGGCGGGAGCAGGGGCAGAGCAGGATATTAGCGCGGCGGGAGCAGGGGCAGAGCAGGATATTAGCGCGGCGGGAGCAGGGGCAGAGCAGGATATTAGCGCGGCGGGGGCAGGAGCAGAGCAGGATATTAGCGCGGCGGGAGCAGGGGCAGAGCAGGATATTAGCGCGGCGGGAGCAGGGGCAGAGCAGGATATTAGCGCGGCGGGGGCAGGGGCAGAGCAGGATATTAGCGCGGCGGGAGCAGGGGCAGAGCAGGATATTAGCGCGGCGGGGACAGAGCAGGATATTAGCGCGGCGGGAGCAGGGGCAGAGCAGGATATTAGCGCGGCGGGGGCAGGAGCAGAGCAGGATATTAGCGCGGCGGGAGCAGGGGCAGAGCAGGATATTAGCGCGGCGGGAGCAGGGGCAGAGCAGGATATTAGCGCGGCGGGAGCAGAGCAGGATATTAGCGCGGCGGGAGCAGGGGCAGAGCAGGATATTAGCGCGGCGGGAGCAGGGGCAGAGCAGGATATTAGCGAGGCGGGAGCAGAGCAGGATATTAGCGCGGCGGGAGCAGGGGCAGAGCAGGATATTAGCGAGGCGGGAGCAGGGGCAGAGCAGGATATTAGCGCGGCGGGAGCAGGGGCAGAGCAAGATATTAGCGTGGCGGGAGCAGGGGCAGAGCAGGATATTAGCGCGGCGGGAGCAGGGGCAGAGCAGGATATTAGCGCGGCGGGAGCAGGGGCAGAGCAGGATATTAGCGCGGCGGGAGCAGGGGCAGAGCAGGATATTAGCGCGGCGGGAGCAGGGGCAGAGCAGGATATTAGAGCGGCGGGAGCAGGGGCAGAGCAGGATATTAGCGCGGCGGGAGCAGGGGCAGAGCAGGATATTAGCGCGGCGGGAGCAGGGCAGAGCAGGATATTAGTGCGGCGGGAGCAGGGGCAGAGCAGGATATTAGCGCGGCGGGAGCAGGGGCAGAGCAGGATATTAGCGCGGCGGGAGCAGGGGCAGAGCAGGATATTAGCGCGGCGGGGGCAGGGGCAGAGCAGGATATTAGCGCGGCGGGAGCAGGGGCATAGCAGGATATTAGCGCGGCGGGAGCAGGGGCAGAGCAGGATATTAGCGGGGCGGGAGCAGAGCAGGATATTAGCGAGGTGGGAGCAGGGGCAGAGCAGGATATTAGCGCGGCGGGAGAAGGGGCAGAGCAGGATATTAGCGCGGCGGGAGCAGGGGCAGAGCAGGATATTAGCGCGGCGGGAGCAGAGCAGGATATTAGCGCGGCGGGAGCAGGGGCAGAGCAGGATATTAGCGCGGCGGGAGCAGGGGCAGAGCAGGATATTAGCGAGGCGGGAGCAGAGCAGGATATTAGCGCGGCGGGAGCAGGGGCAGAGCAGGATATTAGCGAGGCGGGAGCAGGGGCAGAGCAGGATATTAGCGCGGCGGGAGCAGGGGCAGAGCAAGATATTAGCGTGGCGGGAGCAGGGGCAGAGCAGGATATTAGCGCGGCGGGAGCAGGGGCAGAGCAGGATATTAGCGCGGCGGGAGCAGGGGCAGAGCAGGATATTAGCGCGGCGGGAGCAGGGGCAGAGCAGGATATTAGCGCGGCGGGAGCAGGGGCAGAGCAGGATATTAGAGCGGCGGGAGCAGGGGCAGAGCAGGATATTAGCGCGGCGGGAGCAGGGGCAGAGCAGGATATTAGCGAGGCGGGAGCAGGGCAGAGCAGGATATTAGTGCGGCGGGAGCAGGGGCAGAGCAGGATATTAGCGCGGCGGGAGCAGGGGCAGAGCAGGATATTAGCGCGGCGGGAGCAGGGGCAGAGCAGGATATTAGCGCGGCGGGGGCAGGGGCAGAGCAGGATATTAGCGCGGCGGGAGCAGGGGCATAGCAGGATATTAGCGCGGCGGGAGCAGGGGCAGAGCAGGATATTAGCGGGGCGGGAGCAGAGCAGGATATTAGCGAGGTGGGAGCAGGGGCAGAGCAGGATATTAGCGCGGCGGGAGAAGGGGCAGAGCAGGATATTAGCGCGGCGGGAGCAGGGGCAGAGCAGGATATTAGCGCGGCGGGGGCAGGGGCAGAGCAGGATATTAGCGCGGCGGGAGCAGAGCAGGATATTAGCGCGGCGGGAGCAGGGGCAGAGCAGGATATTAGTGAGGCGGGAGCAGAGCAGGATATTAGCGCGGTGGGAGCAGGGGCAGAGCAGGATATTAGCGCGGCGGGAGCAGGGGCAGAGCAGGATATTAGTGCGGCGGGAGCAGGGGCAGAGCAGGATATTAGCGCGGCGGGAGCAGGGGCAGAGCAGGATATTAGCGCAGTGGGAGCAGGGGCAGAGCAGGATATTAGCGCAGTGGGAGCAGGGGCAGAGCAGGATATTAGCGCGGCGGGAGCAGGGGCAGAGCAGGATATTAGTGCGGCGGGAGCAGGGGCAGAGCAGGATATTAGCGCGGCGGGAGCAGGGGCAGAGCAGGATATTAGCGCGGCGGGAGCAGGGGCAGAGCAGGATATTAGCGCGGCGGGGGCAGGGGCAGAGCAGGATATTAGCGCGGCGGGAGCACGGGCAGAGCAGGATATTAGCGCGGCGGGAGCAGGGGCAGAGCAGGATATTAGTGCGGCGGGAGCAGGGGCAGAGCAGGATATTAGTGCGGCGGGAGCAGGGGCAGAGCAGGATATTAGCGCGGCGGGAGCAGGGGCAGAGCAGGATATTAGCGCGGCGGGAGCAGGGGCAGAGCAGGATATTAGCGCGGCGGGGGCAGGGGCAGAGCAGGATATTAGCGCGGCGGGAGCAGGGGCAGAGCAGGATATTAGCGCGGCGGGAGCAGGGGCAGAGCAGGATATTAGCGCGGCGGGGGCAGGGGCAGAGCAGGATATTAGCGCGGCGGGGGCAGGGGCAGAGCAGGATATTAGCGCGGCGGAGCAGGGGCAGAGCAGGATATTAGCGCGGCGGGAGCAGGGCAGAGCAGGATATTAGCGCGGCGGGAGCAGGGGCAGAGCAGGATATTAGCGCGGCGGGAGCAGGGGCAGAGCAGGATATTAGCGCGGCGGGAGCAGGGGCAGAGCAGGATATTAGCGCGGCGGGAGCAGGAGCAGAGCAGGATATTAGCGCGGCGGGAGCAGGGGCAGAGCAGGATATTAGCGCGGCGGGAGCAGGGGCAGAGCAGGATATTAGTGCGGCGGGAGCAGGGGCAGAGCAGGATATTAGCGCGGCGGGAGCAGGGGCAGAGCAGGATATTAGCGCGGCGGGAGCAGGGGCAGAGCAGGATATTAGCGCGGCGGGAGCAGAGGCAGAGCAGGATATTAGCGCGGCGGGAGCAGGGGCAGAGCAGGATATTAGCGAGGTGGGAGCAGGGGCAGAGCAGGATATTAGCGCGGTGGGAGCAGGGGCAGAGCAGGATATTAGCGCGGCGGGAGCAGGCGTTAAGGATTAAATTCCGTCTGCATGTTTATTTTGCTAAAAGATGAATATTCGTCCCCATAATGTACAATTCAGTGTCTGATTTCATCTCGCTCGTTTTCTCCGTTTTATTTTTAAAAACTGTACTTTAATCAAATAATAAACAAATAATACATCAAAATCAAAATCTAAATGAATATGGCTGGGTGTGTCCCACTGCGTCAATGTATGAAGGTGTTGTGCTTCTGTTTTGCCCCATTTGTGCCAGTAATTGCATGGGGCATGGTTATAGGATCAGTTAGGGGAGGAGTTATAGGGAGTGGTTATAGGATCAGTTAGGGGAGGAGTTAGAGGGAGTGGTTATAGGATCAGTTAGGGGAGGAGTTAGAGGGAGTGGTTATAGGATCAGTTAAGGGAGGAGTTAGAGGGAGCGGTTATAGGATAAGTTAGGGGAGGAGTTAGAGGGAGCAGTCAGGGGAGGAGTTAAGGAGCCGTTAAGGAAGGAATTATGAGGCGTGTTTATGAGCAGTTAGGGTATCATTTATAGGTAATGTTATATGATCTGTTTGTGGAGGAGTTATAGGGAGGGATTATAGGAGCAGTTAGTGTTGTTGTTATAGGGGCAGATAGGGGAGATGTTATAGGGAACTGATGTAGAGTTAGGGGAGGAGTTATTGGGAGCAGTTATAGGAGCAGTTATAGGATCATGAGGGGGGCAGATGTTCTTGTTTGCTCCGTCCCACTATAAGAAGCTCGGATTTATTTATGACGCCCACACGTGGGAAGACCAGTCAGGTAAGTGCCCCGGACAGTACTACAGATAACCGCTTACCTGATGTGGTAGGTCCCCTTTGCTTGTCCGAAGGCGCTTCCAGGAGCCACAATGATACCCGTCTTCTCCAGCAGTCTGTGGCAGAAGAATAAATCCGGCTCTAGGCCTTGGGCCTAACAAGGAAGACGGAACATTACAAGGGGAAGTCGCTTCTAGGAGGAAAGAGACCTAAGCACAGTGACGTATTATAGGTTAGGTGGGTGGTCTGTAAGGAAGTCATCGTATGGAGAAGAGCTTCTTAGTAAATATGGCATTGAACATGACCATGAACATGACCTAAGTGATTTTGACGCCCTACATCAAACTTCCCCTTTAGAAGTTTAACCTCCATAGTGCTGAACGGGCCTGCAATGGGTGAAAGATGTAAAATCAGACAAACCCAACAGAACTTTTCCATGAACCCGTAGCTACCTCCTCATGGGGCCTGGCACTCAATGAGCACCGTCATGTAGTAGCTACGTCATATATTACGTGCTTATTTCCGAGGGGAGACCTGACCGAGAAGTGCAGAACGTTATCTGGTCGGCTGGGAAATGGAGCACCACTCCCCCTCTTCTGTTCCATCATCAGTGATAACATGAACAGAAAGTGCTAGAGGAGCTCCGACACTCAAAGGGTTAACATTTTATATTTTTGGGCCTGAACCCCCAAATCCCACTGATTTACAAAAATACAGTTACCTCCGCCAGTTTGATGGCCTTGTCTGGGATCTGGATCCTGGGGAAGGAGTACATGGCTCCCTGGACTGGGTTACAGTGGATCCCGGGGGCCTGGTTTAGGATTTCCTCAGTGAGCCGAGCCTTCTCAGCCAGGTTACGGAGCACGTCCTGCTTCTCCTGGGGAGATACAAGGGAAGATCAAGGTGACCTCATGGACATGAACATACCATCCAACTGCACCAACAGGGCAGAGCTTCTCCTGGGGAGATACAAGGGGGAGATCAAGGTGACCTCATGGACAGGAACATACCATCCAACTGCACCAACAGGGCAGAGCTTCTCCTGGGGAGATACAAGGGGGAGCTCAAGGTGACCTCATGGACATGAACATACTCTCTAACAGCTCCCACAGGGCAGGGCTTCTCTGTCTTATATTCAGACCATCTTCACCTACTGCAATTCAGAAAAAGATCAGAAGACCAGCCATTCCTTGAAGAAGCAGAACTCACCGGCCAAAAATGTAATTAAAAAAACCTTTTATTTAAACTACATAAAAGAGTTTAACATCCACAAACAAAAAAGCTCCTCCCACGCGTTTCATGCTGTCACTGGCGCTTTCTCAAGGATACTCCTTGAGAAAGCACCAGTGACGGCGTGGGAGGAGGAACTTTTTTGTTTGTGGATGTTAAACTCTTTTATGTAGTTTAAATAAAAGGTTTTTTTTTTTCAATTTTTGGCCGGCGAGTTCTGCTTCTTCAAGGCGGACTTCACCTACTGTACTGTACTGTACCTCTAAACATGCGAGACCCGGGGCGGCCTTCACCTACTGTACTGTACCTCTAAACATGCGAGACCCGGGGCGGACTTCACCTACTGTACTGTACTGTACCTCTAAACATGCGAGACCCGGGGCGGCCTTCACCTACTGTACTGTACCTCTAAACATGCGAGACCCGGGGCGGACTTCACCTACTGTACTGTACCTCTAAACATGCGAGACCCGGGGCGGCCTTCACCTACTGTACTGTACTGTACCTCTAAACATGTGCGACCCGGGGCGGACTTCACCTACTGTACTGTACTTCTAAACATGCGAGACCCGGGGCGGCCTTCACCTACTGTACTGTACTGTACCTCTAAACATGCGAGACCCGGGGCGGACTTCACCTACTGTACTGTACTGTACCTCAAAACATGCGAGACCCGGGGCGGCCTTCACCGTTCTGTACTGTATTGTACCTCTAAACATGCGAGACCCGGGGCCGGGGCGGACTTCACCTACTGTACTGTACTGTACCTCTAAACATGCGAGACCCATTGCGGCCTTCACCTACTGTACTGTACTGTACTTCTAAACATGCGAGACCTGGGGCGGACTTCACCTACTGTACTGTACCTCTAAACATGCGAGACCCGGGGCGGACTTCACCTACTGTACTGTATTGTACCTCTAAACATGCGAGACCCGGGGAGGACTTCACCTACTGTACTGTACTGTACCTCTAAACATGCGAGACCCGGGCGGACTTCACCTACTGTATTGTACTGTACCTCCAAACATGCGAGACCGGGGGCGGACTTCACCTACTGTACTGTACCTTTAAACATGCGAGACCCGGGGCGGCCTTCACCTACTGTACTGTACTGTACCTCTAAACATGCGAGACCCGGGGCGGACTTCACCTACTGTACTGTATTGTACCTCTAAACATGCGAGACCCGGGGCGGACTTCACCTACTGTACTGTACCTCTAAACATGCGAGACCCGGGGCGGACTTCACCTACTGTACTGTACCTCTAAATATGCGAGACCCGGGGCGGACTTCACCTACTGTACTGTATTGCACCTCTAAACATGCGAGACCCGGGGCGGACTTCACCTACTGTACTGTACCTCTAAATATGCGAGACCCGGGGCGGACTTCACCTACTGTACTGTATTGTACCTCTAAACATGCGAGACCCGGGGCGGCCTTCACCTACTGTACTGTATTGTATCTCTAAACATGCGAGACCCGGGGCGGCCTTCACCTACTGTACTGTACCTCTAAACATGCGAGACCCGGGCGGACTTCACCTACTGTACTGTACCTCTAAACATGCGAGACCCGGGCGGACTTCACCTACTGTACTGTACTGTACCTCTAAACATGCGAGACCCGGGGCGGACTACACCTACTGTACTGTATTGTACCTCTAAACATGCGAGACCCGGGGCGGCCTTCACCTACTGTACTGTACCTCTAAACATGCGAGACCCGGGGCGAACTTCACCTACTGTACTGTACATCTAAGCATGCGAGACCCGGGGCGGACTTCACCTACTGTACTGTATTGTAACTCTAAACATGCGAGACCCGGGGCAGACTTCACTGTTCTGTACTGTACTGTACCTCTAAACATGCGAGACCCGGGGCGGACTTCACTGTTCTGTACTGTACTGTACCTCTAAACATGCGAGACCCGGGGCGGACTTCACCTACTGTACTGTATTGTACCTCTAAACATGCGAGACCCGGGGCGGCCTACACCTACTGTACTGTACCTCTAAACATGCGAGACCCGGGGCGGACTTCACCTACTGTACTGTATTGTACCTCTAAACATGCGAGACCCGGGGCGGACTTCACCTACTGTACTGTACCTCTAAACATGCGAGACCCGGGGCGGGCTTCACCTACTGTACTGTATTGTACCTCTAAACATGCGAGACCCGGGGCGGACTTCACCTACTGTACTGTATTGTACCTCTAAACATGCGAGAACCGGGGCGGACTTCAAATACTGTACTGTACCTCTAAACATGCGAGACCCGGGGCGGACTTCACCTACTGTACTGTACCTCTAAACATGCGAGACCCGGGGCGGACTTCACCTACTATACTGTATTGTACCTCTAAACATGCGAGACCTGGGGCGGACTTCACCTACTGTACTGTACCTCTAAACATGCGAGACCCGGGGCGGCCTTCACCTACTGTACTGTACCTCTAAACATGCGAGACCCGGGGCGGACTTCACCTACTGTACTGTATTGTACCTCTAAACATGCGAGACCCGGGGCGGACTTCACCTACTGTACTGTACTGTACCTCTAAACATGCGAGACCCGGGGCGGGCTTCACCTACTGTATTGTATTGTACCTCTAAACATGCGAGACCCTGGGCAGACTTCAACTACTGTACTGTATTGTACCTCTAAACATGCGAGACCCGGGGCGGACTTCACCTACTGTACTGTACCTCTAAACATGCGAGACCCGGGGCGGACTTCACCTACTGTACTGTACCTCTAAACATGCGAGACCCGGGGCGGCCTTCACCTACTGTACTGTACCTCTAAACATGCGAGACCCGGGGCGGCCTTCACCTACTGTACTGTACTGTACCTCTAAACATGCGAGACCCGGGGCGTACTTCACCTACTGTATTGTACTGTACCTCTAAACATGCGAGACCCGGGGTGGACTTCACCTACTGTACTGTACCTCTAAACATGCGAGACCCGGGGCGGACTTCACCTAATGTACTGTATTGTACCTCTAAACATGCGAGACCCGGGGCAGACTTCACCTACTGTACTGTACCTCTAAACATGCGAGACCCGGGGCGGCCTTCACCTACTGTACTGTACTGTACCTCTAAACATGCGAGACCCGGGGCGTACTTCACCTACTGTACTGTACTGTACCTCTAAACATGCGAGACCCGGGGCGAACTTCACCTACTGTACTGTACCTCTAAGCATGCGAGACCCGGGGCGGACTTCACCTACTGTACTGTATTGTAACTCTAAACATGCGAGACCCGGGGCAGACTTCACTGTTCTGTACTGTACTGTACCTCTAAACATGCGAGACCCGGGGCGGACTTCACTGTTCTGTACTGTACTGTACCTCTAAACATGCGAGACCCGGGGCGGACTACACCTACTGTACTGTATTGTACCTCTAAACATGCGAGACCCGGGGCGGACTTCACCTACTGTACTGTACTGTACCTCTAAACATGCGAGACCCGGGGCGGACTACACCTACTGTACTGTATTGTACCTCTAAACATGCGAGACCCGGGGCGGCCTTCACCTACTGTACTGTACTGTACCTCTAAACATGCGAGACCCGGGGCGAACTTCACCTACTGTACTGTACCTCTAAGCATGCGAGACCCGGGGCGGACTTCACCTACTGTACTGTATTGTAACTCTAAACATGCGAGACCCGGGGCAGACTTCACTGTTCTGTACTGTACTGTACCTCTAAACATGCGAGACCCGGGGCGGACTTCACTGTTCTGTACTGTACTGTACCTCTAAACATGCGAGACCCGGGGCGGACTACACCTACTGTACTGTATTGTACCTCTAAACATGCGAGACCCGGGGCGGATTCACCTACTGTACTGTATTGTACCTCTAAACATGCGAGACCCGGGGCGGACTTCACCTACTGTACTGTATTGTACCTCTAAACATGCGAGACCCGGGGCGGACTTCACCTACTGTACTGTACCTCTAAACATGCGAGACCCGGGGCGGACTTCACCTACTGTACTGTACCTCTAAACATCCGAGACCCGGGGCGGACTTCACCTACTGTACTGTACCTCTAAACATGCGAGACCCGGGGCAGCCTTCACCTACTGTACTGTACTGTACCTCTAAACATGCGAGAGCCGGGCCGGACTTCACCTACTGTACTGTACCTCTAAACATGCGACACCCGGGGCGGACTTCACCTACTGTACTGTACCTCTAAACATGCGAGACCCGGGGCGGGCTTCACCTAATGTACTGTATTGTACCTCTACACATGCGAGACCCGGGCGGACTTCACCTACTGTACTGTATTGTACCTCTAAAAATGCGAGACCCGGGGCGGACTTCACCTACTGTACTGTATTGTACCTCTAAACATGCGAGACCCGGGGCGGACTTCACCTACTGTACTGTACCTCTAAACATGCGAGACCCGGGGCGGCCTTCACCTACTGTACTGTATTGTACCTCTAAACATGCGAGACCCGGGCAGACTTCACCCACTGTACTGTACTGTACATCTAAACATGCGAGACCCGGGGCGGACTTCACCTACTGTACTGTACTGTACCTCTAAACATGCGAGACCCGGGGCGGACTTCACCTACTGTACTGTATTGTACCTCTAAACATGCGAGACCCGGAGCGAACTTCACCTGCTGTACTGTACCTCTAAACATGCGAGACCCGGGGCGGACTTCACCTACTGTACTTTACCTCTAAACATGCGAGACCCGGGGCGGACTTCACCTACTGTACTGTATTGTACCTCTAAATATGCGAGACCCGGGGCGGACTTCACCTACTGTACTGTATTGTACCTCTAAACATGCGAGACCCGGGGCGGACTTCACCTACTGTACTGTACTGTTCCTCTAAACATGCGAGACCCAGGGCGGACTTCACCTACTGTACTGTATTGTAACTCTAAACATGCGAGACCCGGGAAGTACTTCACCTACTGTACTGTATTGTAACTCTAAACATGCGAGACCCGGGGCGGACTTCACCTACTGTACTGTATTGTACCTCTAAACATGCGAGACCCGGGGCGGACTTCACTATTCTGTACTGTACTGTACCTCTAAACATGCGAGACCCGGGGCGGACTTCACTGTTCTGTACTGTACCTCTAAACATGCGAGATCCGGGGCGGACTTCACTGTTCTGTACTGTACCTCTAAACATGCGAGACCCGGGGCGGACTTCACCTACTGTACTGTACTGTACCTCTAAACATGCGAGACCCGGGGCGGACTTCACCTACTGTACTGTACCTCTAAACATGCGAGACCCGGGGCGGCCTTCACCTACTGTACTGTACTGTACCTCTAAACATGCGAGACCCGGGGCGAACTTCACCTACTGTACTGTACCTCTAAGCATGCGAGACCCGGGGCGGACTTCACCTATTGTACTGAACCTCTAAGCATGCGAGACCCGGGGCGGACTTCACCTACTGTACTGTACTGTACCTCTAAACATGCGAGACCCGGGGCGGACTTCACCTACTGTACTGTATTGTACCTCTAAACATGCGAGACCCGGGGCGGACTTCACCTACTGTAATGTATTGTACCTCTAAACATGCGAGACCCGGGGCGGACTTCACCTACTGTACTGTACTGTTCCTCTAAACATGCGAGACCCAGGGCGGACTTCACCTACTGTACTGTATTGTACCTCTAAACATGCGAGACCCGGGGCGGACTTCACCTACTGTACTGTATTGTACCTCTAAACATGCGAGACCCGGGGCGGACTTCACCTACTGTACTGTATTGTACCTCTAAACATGCGAGACCCGGGGCGGACTTCACTGTTCTGTACTGTATTGTAACTCTAAACATGCGAGACCCAGGGAGGACTTCACCTACTGTACTGTATTGTAACTCTAAACATGCGAGACCCGGGGAGGACTTCACCTACTGTACTGTATTGTAACTCTAAACATGCGAGACCCGGGGCGGACTTCACTGTTCTGTACTGTACCTCTAAACATGCGAGACCGGGAGCGGACTTCACTGTTCTGTACTGTACCTCTAAACATGCGAGACCCGGGGCGGACATCACCTACTGTACTGTACCTCTAAACATGCGAGACCCGGGGCGGACTTCACCTACTGTACTGTATTGTACCTCTAAACATGCGAGACCCGGGCAGACTTCACCCACTGTACTGTACTGTACATCTAAACATGCGAGACCCGGGGCGGACTTCACCTACTGTACTGTACTGTACCTCTAAACATGCGAGACCCGGGGCGGACTTCACCTACTGTACTGTATTGTACCTCTAAACATGCGAGACCCGGAGCGAACTTCACCTGCTGTACTGTACCTCTAAACATGCGAGACCCGGGGCGGACTTCACCTACTGTACTTTACCTCTAAACATGCGAGACCCGGGGCGGACTTCACCTACTGTACTGTATTGTACCTCTAAATATGCGAGACCCGGGGCGGACTTCACCTACTGTACTGTATTGTACCTCTAAACATGCGAGACCCGGGGCGGACTTCACCTACTGTACTGTACTGTTCCTCTAAACATGCGAGACCCAGGGCGGACTTCACCTACTGTACTGTATTGTAACTCTAAACATGCGAGACCCGGGAAGTACTTCACCTACTGTACTGTATTGTAACTCTAAACATGCGAGACCCAGGGCGGACTTCACCTACTGTACTGTATTGTACCTCTAAACATGCGAGACCCGGGGCGGACTTCACTATTCTGTACTGTACTGTACCTCTAAACATGCGAGACCCGGGGCGGACTTCACTGTTCTGTACTGTACCTCTAAACATGCGAGATCCGGGGCGGACTTCACTGTTCTGTACTGTACCTCTAAACATGCGAGACCCGGGGCGGACTTCACCTACTGTACTGTACTGTACCTCTAAACATGCGAGACCCGGGGCGGACTTCACCTACTGTACTGTACCTCTAAACATGCGAGACCCGGGGCGGCCTTCACCTACTGTACTGTACTGTACCTCTAAACATGCGAGACCCGGGGCGAACTTCACCTACTGTACTGTACCTCTAAGCATGCGAGACCCGGGGCGGACTTCACCTATTGTACTGAACCTCTAAGCATGCGAGACCCGGGGCGGACTTCACCTACTGTACTGTACTGTACCTCTAAACATGCGAGACCCGGGGCGGACTTCACCTACTGTACTGTATTGTACCTCTAAACATGCGAGACCCGGGGCGGACTTCACCTACTGTACTGTATTGTACCTCTAAACATGCGAGACCCGGGGCGGACTTCACCTACTGTACTGTACTGTTCCTCTAAACATGCGAGACCCAGGGCGGACTTCACCTACTGTACTGTATTGTACCTCTAAACATGCGAGACCCGGGGCGGACTTCACCTACTGTACTGTATTGTACCTCTAAACATGCGAGACCCGGGGCGGACTTCACCTACTGTACTGTATTGTACCTCTAAACATGCGAGACCCGGGGCGGACTTCACTGTTCTGTACTGTATTGTAACTCTAAACATGCGAGACCCAGGGAGGACTTCACCTACTGTACTGTATTGTAACTCTAAACATGCGAGACCCGGGGAGGACTTCACCTACTGTACTGTATTGTAACTCTAAACATGCGAGACCCGGGGCGGACTTCACTGTTCTGTACTGTACCTCTAAACATGCGAGACCGGGAGCGGACTTCACTGTTCTGTACTGTACCTCTAAACATGCGAGACCCGGGGCGGACATCACCTACTGTACTGTACCTCTAAACATGCGAGACCCGGGGCGGACTTCACCTACTGTACTGTACCTCTAAACATGCGAGACCCGGGGCGGCCTTCACCTACTGTACTGTATTGTACCTCTAAACATGCGAGACCCGGGGCGGACTTCACCTACTGTACTGTATTGTAACTCTAAACATGCGAGACCCGGGGCGGACTTCACTATTCTGTACTGTACTGTACCTCTAAACATGCGAGACCCGGGGCGGACTTCACCTACTGTACTGTACCTCTAAACATGCGAGACCCGGGGCGGCCTTCACCTACTGTACTGTACTGTACCTCTAAACATGCGAGACCCGGGGCGAACTTCACCTACTGTACTGTACCTCTAAGCATGCGAGACCCGGGGCGGACTTCACCTATTGTACTGAACCTCTAAGCATGCGAGACCCGGGGCGGACTTCACCTACTGTACTGTACTGTACCTCTAAACATGCGAGACCCGGGGCGGACTTCACCTACTGTACTGTATTGTACCTCTAAACATGCGAGACCCGGGGCGGACTTCACCTACTGTAATGTATTGTACCTCTAAACATGCGAGACCCGGGGCGGACTTCACCTACTGTACTGTACTGTTCCTCTAAACATGCGAGACCCAGGGCGGACTTCACCTACTGTACTGTATTGTACCTCTAAACATGCGAGACCCGGGGCGGACTTCACCTACTGTACTGTATTGTACCTCTAAACATGCGAGACCCGGGGCGGACTTCACCTACTGTACTGTATTGTACCTCTAAACATGCGAGACCCGGGGCGGACTTCACTGTTCTGTACTGTATTGTAACTCTAAACATGCGAGACCCAGGGAGGACTTCACCTACTGTACTGTATTGTAACTCTAAACATGCGAGACCCGGGGAGGACTTCACCTACTGTACTGTATTGTAACTCTAAACATGCGAGACCCGGGGCGGACTTCACTGTTCTGTACTGTACCTCTAAACATGCGAGACCGGGAGCGGACTTCACTGTTCTGTACTGTACCTCTAAACATGCGAGACCCGGGGCGGACATCACCTACTGTACTGTACCTCTAAACATGCGAGACCCGGGGCGGACTTCACCTACTGTACTGTACCTCTAAACATGCGAGACCCGGGGCGGCCTTCACCTACTGTACTGTATTGTACCTCTAAACATGCGAGACCCGGGGCGGACTTCACCTACTGTACTGTATTGTAACTCTAAACATGCGAGACCCGGGGCGGACTTCACTATTCTGTACTGTACTGTACCTCTAAACATGCGAGACCCGGGGCGGACTTCACTGTTTTGTACTGTACCTCTAAACATGCGAGACCCGGGGCGGACTTCACTGTTCTGTACTGTACCTCTAAACATGCGAGACCCGGGGCGGATTTCACCTACTGTACTGTACCTCTAAACATGCGAGACCCGGGGCGGCCTTCACCTACTGTACTGTACTGTACCTCTAAACATGCGAGACCCGGGGCGGACTTCACCTACTGTACTGTAATGTACCTCTAAACATGCGAGACCAGGGGCGGACTTCACCTACTGTACCTCTAAACATGCGAGACCCGGGGCAAACTTCACCTACTGTACTGTACTGTACCTCTAAACATGCGAGACCCGGGGCGGCCTTCACGTACTGTACTGTACCTCTAAACTTGCGAGACCTGGGGCGGGCTTCACCTACTGTACTGTATTGTACCTCTAAACATGCGAGACCCGGGGCGGCCTTCACCTACTGTACTGTA
Organism: Ascaphus truei; assembly: GCF_040206685.1. Lineage (NCBI taxonomy): Eukaryota > Metazoa > Chordata > Amphibia > Anura > Ascaphidae > Ascaphus > Ascaphus truei. Next base: position 3,967,806 of record NC_134484.1, read on the forward strand.
CCTCTAAACATGCGAGACCCGGGGCGGCCTTCACCTACTGTACTGTACTGTACCTCTAAACATGCGAGACCCGGGGCGGCCTTCACCTACTGTACTGTACCTCTAAACATGCGAGACCCGGGGCGGCCTTCACCTACTGTACTGTACTGTACCTCTAAACATGCGAGACCCGGGGTGGACTTCACCTACTGAACTGTACCTCTAAACATGCGAGAACCGGGGCGGCCTTCACCTACTGCACTGTATTGTACCTCTAAACATGCGAGACCCGGGGCGGCCTTCACCTACTGTACTGTATTGTACCTCTAAACATGCGAGACCCGGGGCGGACTTCACCTACTGTACTGTACCTCTAAACATGCGAGACCCGGGGCGGACTTCACCTACTGTACTGTACCGCTAAACATGCGAGACCCGGGGCGGACTTCACCTACTGTACTGTATTGTACCTCTAAACATGCGAGACCCGGGGCGGACTTCACCTACTGTACTGTATTGTAACTCTAAATATGCGAGACCAGGGGCGGGCTTCACCTACTGTACTGTACTGTACCTCTAAACATGCGAGACCCAGGGCGGACTTCACCTACTGTACCTCTAAACATGCGAGACCCGGGGCGGCCTTCACCTACTGTACTGTACTGTACCTCTAAACATGCGAGACCCGGAGCGGACTTCACCTACTGTACCTCTAAACATGCGAGACCCGGGGCGGCCTTCACCTACTGTACTGTACTGTACCTCTAAACATGCGAGACCCGGGGCGGACTTCACCTACTGTACTGTATTGTACCTCTAAACATGCGAGACCCGGGGCGGACTTCACCTACTGTACTGTACCTCTAAACATGCGAGACCCGGGGCGGACTTCACCTACTATACTGTACCTCTAAACATGCGAGACCCGGGGCGGACTTCACCTACTGTACTGTACCTCTAAAAATGCGAGACCCGGGGCGGCCTTCACCTACTGTACTGTACCTCTAAACATGCGAGACCCGGGGCAAACTTCACCTACTGTACTGTACTGTACCTCTAAACATGCGAGACCCGGGGCGGCCTTCACGTACTGTACTGTACCTCTAAACATGCGAGACCTGGGGCGGGCTTCACCTACTGTACTGTATTGTACCTCTAAACATGCGAGACCCGGGGCGGCCTTCACCTACTGTACTGTACCTCTAAACATGCGAGACCCGGGGCGGCCTTCACCTACTGTACTGTACCTCTAAACATGCGAGACCCGGGGCGGCCTTCACCTACTGTACTGTACCTCTAAACATGCGAGACCCGGGGCGGACTTCACCTACTGTACTGTACCTCTAAACATGCGAGACCCGGGGCGGACTTCACCTACTATACTGTACCTCTAAACATGCGAGACCCGGGGCGGACTTCACCTACTGTACTGTACCTCTAAAAATGCGAGACCCGGGGCGGCCTTCACCTACTGTACTGTACCTCTAAACATGCGAGACCCGGGGCAAACTTCACCTACTGTACTGTACTGTACCTCTAAACATGCGAGACCCGGGGCGGCCTTCACGTACTGTACTGTACCTCTAAACATGCGAGACCTGGGGCGGGCTTCACCTACTGTACTGTATTGTACCTCTAAACATGCGAGACCCGGGGCGGCCTTCACCTACTGTACTGTACCTCTAAACATGCGAGACCCGGGGCGGCCTTCACCTACTGTACTGTACCTCTAAACATGCGAGACCCGGGGCGGCCTTCACCTACTGTACTGTACCTCTAAACATGCGAGACCCGGGGCGGCCTTCACCTACTGTACTGTACTGTACCTCTAAACATGCGAGACCCGGGGTGGCCTTCACGTACTGTACTGTACCTCTAAACATGCGAGACCTGGGGCGGGCTTCACCTACTGTACTGTATTGTACCTCTAAACATGCGAGACCCGGGGCGGCCTTCACCTACTGTACTGTACCTCTAAACATGCGAGACCCGGGGCGGCCTTCACCTACTGTACTGTACTGTACCTCTAAACATGCGAGACCCGGGGCGGCCTTCACCTACTGTACTGTACCTCTAAACATGCGAGACCCGGGGCGGCCTTCACCTACTGTACTGTACTGTACCTCTAAACATGCGAGACCCGGGGTGGACTTCACCTACTGAACTGTACCTCTAAACATGCGAGAACCGGGGCGGCCTTCACCTACTGCACTGTATTGTACCTCTAAACATGCGAGACCCGGGGCGGCCTTCACCTACTGTACTGTACTGTACCACTAAACATGCGAGACCAGGGGCGGGCTTCACCTACTGTACTGTATTGTACCTCTAAACATGCGAGACCTGGGGCGGACTTCACCTACTGTACTGTACTGTACCTCTAAACATGCGAGACCCGGGGCGGCATTCACCTACTGTACTGTACTGTACCTCTAAACATGAGAGACCCGGGGCGGGCTTTACCTACTGTACTGTATTGTACCTCTAAACATACGAGACCCGGGGCGGACTTCACCTACTATACTGTACCTCTAAACATGCGAGACCCGGGGCGGCCTTCACCTACTGTACTGTATTGTACCTCTAAACATGCGAGACCCGGGGCGGGCTTCACCTACTGTTCTGTATTGTACCTCTAAACATGCGAGACCCGGGGCGGACTTCACCTACTGTATTGTTCTGTACCTCTAAACATGCGAGACCCGGGGCGGCCTTCACCTACTGTACTGTACTGTACCTCTAAACATGCGAGACCCGGGGCGGGCTTCACCTACTGTACAGTATTGTACCTCTAAACATGCGAGACCCGGGGCGGACTTCACCTACTGTACTGTATTGTAACTCTAAATATGCGAGACCAGGGGCGGGCTTCACCTACTGTACTGTACTGTACCTCTAAACATGCGAGACCCAGGGCGGACTTCACCTACTGTACCTCTAAACATGCGAGACCCGGGGCGGCCTTCACCTACTGTACTGTACTGTACCTCTAAACATGCGAGACCCGGAGTGGACTTCACCTACTGTACCTCTAAACATGCGAGACCCGGGGCGGCCTTCACCTACTGTACTGTACTGTACCTCTAAACATGCGAGACCCGGGGCGGACTTCACCTACTGTACTGTATTGTACCTCTAAACATGCGAGACCCGGGGCGGACTTCACCTACTGTACTGTACCTCTAAACATGCGAGACCCGGGGCGGACTTCACCTACTATACTGTACCTCTAAACATGCGAGACCCGGGGCGGACTTCACCTACTGTACTGTACCTCTAAAAATGCGAGACCCGGGGCGGCCTTCACCTACTGTACTGTACCTCTAAACATGCGAGACCCGGGGCAAACTTCACCTACTGTACTGTACTGTACCTCTAAACATGCGAGACCCGGGGCAAACTTCACCTACTGTACTGTACCTCTAAACATGCGAGACCTGGGGCGGGCTTCACCTACTGTACTGTATTGTACCTCTAAACATGCGAGACCCGGGGCGGCCTTCACCTACTGTACTGTACCTCTAAACATGCGAGACCCGGGGCGGCCTTCACCTACTGTACTGTACTGTACCTCTAAACATGCGAGACCCGGGGCGGCCTTCACCTACTGTACTGTACCTCTAAACATGCGAGACCCGGGGCGGCCTTCACCTACTGTACTGTACTGTACCTCTAAACATGCGAGACCCGGGGCGGCCTTCACGTACTGTACTGTACCTCTAAACATGCGAGACCTGGGGCGGGCTTCACCTACTGTACTGTATTGTACCTCTAAACATGCGAGACCCGGGGCGGCCTTCACCTACTGTACTGTACCTCTAAACATGCGAGACCCGGGGCGGCCTTCACCTACTGTACTGTACTGTACCTCTAAACATGCGAGACCCGGGGCGGCCTTCACCTACTGTACTGTACCTCTAAACATGCGAGACCCGGGGCGGCCTTCACCTACTGTACTGTACTGTACCTCTAAACATGCGAGACCCGGGGTGGACTTCACCTACTGAACTGTACCTCTAAACATGCGAGACCCGGGGCGGCCTTCACCTACTGTACTGTACTGTACCACTAAACATGCGAGACCAGGGGCGGGCTTCACCTACTGTACTGTATTGTACCTCTAAACATGCGAGACCTGGGGCGGACTTCACCTACTGTACTGTACTGTACCTCTAAACATGCGAGACCCGGGGCGGCATTCACCTACTGTACTGTACTGTACCTCTAAACATGAGAGACCCGGGGCGGGCTTTACCTACTGTACTGTATTGTACCTCTAAACATACGAGACCCGGGGCGGACTTCACCTACTATACTGTACCTCTAAACATGCGAGACCCGGGGCGGCCTTCACCTACTGTACTGTATTGTACCTCTAAACATGCGAGACCCGGGGCGGGCTTCACCTACTGTTCTGTATTGTACCTCTAAACATGCGAGACCCGGGGCGGACTTCACCTACTGTATTGTTCTGTACCTCTAAACATGCGAGACCCGGGGCGGCCTTCACCTACTGTACTGTACTGTACCTCTAAACATGCGAGACCCGGGGCGGGCTTCACCTACTGTACAGTATTGTACCTCTAAACATGCGAGACCCGGGGCGGACTTCACCTACTGTACTGTATTGTAACTCTAAATATGCGAGACCAGGGGCGGGCTTCACCTACTGTACTGTACTGTACCTCTAAACATGCGAGACCCAGGGCGGACTTCACCTACTGTACCTCTAAACATGCGAGACCCGGGGCGGCCTTCACCTACTGTACTGTACTGTACCTCTAAACATGCGAGACCCGGAGTGGACTTCACCTACTGTACCTCTAAACATGCGAGACCCGGGGCGGCCTTCACCTACTGTACTGTACTGTACCTCTAAACATGCGAGACCCGGGGCGGACTTCACCTACTGTACTGTATTGTACCTCTAAACATGCGAGACCCGGGGCGGACTTCACCTATTGTACTGTACCTCTAAACATGCGAGACCCGGGGCGGACTTCACCTACTATACTGTACCTCTAAACATGCGAGACCCGGGGCGGACTTCACCTACTGTACTGTACCTCTAAAAATGCGAGACCCGGGGCGGCCTTCACCTACTGTACTGTACCTCTAAACATGCGAGACCCGGGGCAAACTTCACCTACTGTACTGTACTGTACCTCTAAACATGCGAGACCCGGGGCAAACTTCACCTACTGTACTGTACCTCTAAACATGCGAGACCTGGGGCGGGCTTCACCTACTGTACTGTATTGTACCTCTAAACATGCGAGACCCGGGGCGGCCTTCACCTACTGTACTGTACCTCTAAACATGCGAGACCCGGGGCGGCCTTCACCTACTGTACTGTACTGTACCTCTAAACATGCGAGACCCGGGGCGGCCTTCACCTACTGTACTGTACCTCTAAACATGCGAGACCCGGGGCGGCCTTCACCTACTGTACTGTACTGTACCTCTAAACATGCGAGACCCGGGGCGGCCTTCACGTACTGTACTGTACCTCTAAACATGCGAGACCTGGGGCGGGCTTCACCTACTGTACTGTATTGTACCTCTAAACATGCGAGACCCGGGGCGGCCTTCACCTACTGTACTGTACCTCTAAACATGCGAGACCCGGGGCGGCCTTCACCTACTGTACTGTACTGTACCTCTAAACATGCGAGACCCGGGGCGGCCTTCACCTACTGTACTGTACCTCTAAACATGCGAGACCCGGGGCGGCCTTCACCTACTGTACTGTACTGTACCTCTAAACATGCGAGACCCGGGGTGGACTTCACCTACTGAACTGTACCTCTAAACATGCGAGACCCGGGGCGGCCTTCACCTACTGTACTGTACTGTACCACTAAACATGCGAGACCAGGGGCGGGCTTCACCTACTGTACTGTATTGTACCTCTAAACATGCGAGACCTGGGGCGGACTTCACCTACTGTACTGTACTGTACCTCTAAACATGCGAGACCCGGGGCGGCATTCACCTACTGTACTGTACTGTACCTCTAAACATGAGAGACCCGGGGCGGGCTTTACCTACTGTACTGTATTGTACCTCTAAACATACGAGACCCGGGGCGGACTTCACCTACTATACTGTACCTCTAAACATGCGAGACCCGGGGCGGCCTTCACCTACTGTACTGTATTGTACCTCTAAACATGCGAGACCCGGGGCGGGCTTCACCTACTGTTCTGTATTGTACCTCTAAACATGCGAGACTCGGGGCGGACTTCACCTACTGTATTGTTCTGTACCTCTAAACATGCGAGACCCGGGGCGGCCTTCACCTACTGTACTGTACTGTACCTCTAAACATGCGAGACCCGGGGCGGGCTTCACCTACTGTACAGTATTGTACCTCTAAACATGCAAGACCCGGGGCGGCCTTCACCTACTGTACTGTACCTCTAAACATGCGAGACCCGGGGCGGCCTTCACCTACTGTACTGTACCTCTAAACATGCGAGACCCGGGGCGGACTTCACCTACTGTACTGTACCTCTAAACATGCGAGACCCGGGGCGGACTTCACCTACTGTACTGTACTGTACCTCTAAACATGCGAGACCCGGGGCGGACTTCACCTACTGTACTGTACCTCTAAACATGCGAGACCCGGGGCGGCCTTCACCTACTGTACTGTACTGTACTGTACCTCTAAACATGCAAGACCCGGGGCGGCCTTCACCTACTGTACTGTACTGTACCTCTAAACATGCGAGACCCGGGGCGGACTTCACCTACTGTACTGTACTGTACCTCTAAACATGCGAGACCCGGGGCGGCCTTTACCTACTGTACTGTACTGAACCTCTAAACATGCGAGACCCGGGGCGGCCTTCACCTACTGTACTGTTCTGTACCTCTAAACATGCGAGACCTGGGGCTGCCTTCACCTACTGTACTGTATTGTACCTCTAAACATGCGATACCCGGGGCGGACTTCACCTACTGTACTGTACCTCTAAACATGCGAGACCCGGGGTGGCCTTCACATACTGTATTGTACTGTACCTCTAAACATGCGAGACCCGGGGCGGACTTCACCGTTCTGTCTCCTCGAAACCTTCAATTAGTGAGTGTGTATTGATGGAACAACAACAACAGCCACACACACACACACACACACACACACACACACACACACACACACACACACACACACACACACACACACACACACACATTATATATAATATATATATATAAAAAATAATCACAGGAGACAGAGGGACTATTGTGGCTACGCCTGGCACCACCTCCTGGTAACCGACTCTGTGGGGAGAAGTCCCGTCCTTTCCCAGGTGGGAGGCGGGTCACACAGGGGATAATTGTGGCTACGCCTGGCACCACCTCCTGGTAACCGACTCTGCGGGGAGAAGTCCCGTCCTTTCCCAGAGGGGAGGCGGGTCACACAGGGGATAATTGTGGCTACGCCTGGCACCACCTCCTGGTAACCGACTCTGTGGGGAGAAGTCCCGTCCTTTCCCAGGTGGGAGGCTGGTCACACAGGGGATAATTGTGGCTACGCCTGGCACCACCTCCTGGTAACCGACTCTGCGGGGAGAAGTCCCGTCCTTTCCCAGGTGGGAGGCGGGTCACACAGGGGATAATTGTGGCTACGCCTGGCACCACCTCCTGGTAACCGACTCTGCGGGGAGAAGTCCCGTCCTTTCCCAGAGGGGAGGCGGGTCACACAGGGGATAATTGTGGCTACGCCTGGCACCATCTCCTGGTAACCGACTCTGTGGGGAGAAGTCCCGTCCTTTCCCAGGTGGGAGGCTGGTCACACAGGGGATAATTGTGGCTACGCCTGGCACCACCTCCTGGTAACCGACTCTGCGGGGAGAAGTCCCGTCCTTTCCCGGGTGGGAGGCGGGTCACACAGGGGATAATTGTGGCTACGCCTGGCACCACCTCCTGGTAACCGACTCTGCGGGGAGAAGTCCCGTCCTTTCCCAGAGGGGAGGCGGGTCACACAGGGGATAATTGTGGCTACGCCTGGCACCACCTCCTGGTAACCGACTCTGTGGGGAGAAGTCCCGTCCTTTCCCAGGTGGGAGGCGGGTCACACAGGGGATAATTGTGGCTACGCCTGGCACCACCTCCTGGTAACCGACTCTGCGGGGAGAAGTCCCATCCTTTCCCAGGTGGGAGGCGGGTCACACAGGGGATAATTGTGGCTACGCCTGGCACCACCTCCTGGTAACCGACTCTGCGGGGAGAAGTCCCGTCCTTTCCCAGGTGGGAGGCGGGTCACACAGGGGATAATTGTGGCTACGCCTGGCACCACCTCCTGGTAACCGACTCTGTGGGGAAAAGTCCCGTCCTTTCCCAGGTGGGAGGCGGGTCACACAGGGGATAATTGTGGCTACGCCTGGCACCACCTCCTGGTAACCGACTCTGTGGGGAGAAGTCCCGTCCTTTCCCAGGTGGGAGGCGGGTCACACAGGGGATAATTGTGGCTACGCCTGGCACCACCTCCTGGTAACCGACTCTGTGGGGAGAAGTCCCGTCCTTTCCCAGGTGGGAGGCGGGTCACACAGGGGATAATTGTGGCTACGCCTGGCACCATCTCCTGGTAACCGACTCTGTGGGGAGAAGTCCCATCCTTTCCCAGAGGGGAGGCGGGTCACACAGGGGATAATTGTGGCTACGCCTGGCACTACCTCCTGGTAACTGACTCTGTGGGGAGAAGTCCCGTCCTTTCCCAGGTGGGAGGCGGGTCACACAGGGGATAATTGTGGCTACGCCTGGCACCATCTCCTGGTAACCGACTCTGTGGGGAGAAGTCCCGTCCTTTCCCAGGTGGGAGGCGGGTCACACAGGGGATAATTGTGGCTACGCCTGGCACCACCTCCTGGTAACTGACTCTGTGGGGAGAAGTCCCGTCCTTTCCCAGGTGGGAGGCGGGTCACACAGGGGATAATTGTGGCTACGCCTGGCACCACCTCCTGGTAACCGACTCTGCGGGGAGAAGTCCCGTCCTTTCCCAGGTGGGAGGCGGGTCACACAGGGGATAATTGTGTGTTCCATTCTGTTGCTTGGGTTGGAGATCCAACGAACGTGCTGGGTCAGCTCAGTACCGTTACATGACAGTTACTCAGAGCTGGCGGAGCGTGGGTGTGATCACACGTTTCTACTGTAGGACTGAGTAATAGGTCTTTATGGCCGAAAATAATTTAACCCTTTAATTCATTGGTAGCCGAAGGCATCAGTCTTCAGGAACAAATGGGTTAAATCCGCGGTTATAGAATAAGCCCCCGGGTCGTTTTGTCTCCATCTCCCCAAAACGTCTATAATTCCCGTCTCCGTGCTGATGTCACCGCGCACATGACACTCACCTCTATGAAGGCGTCATACGATGGCTCTCCCGGCTGTGGGGGATCTGTGATGATGTCCAGAGCAAGGGCGCCCATTACAGGGGCTGTGGTGTAGGAAGCCATCAAATAAACTCTACGAACCACCGCCGGCTCAATGTTCACAAACTCAATGTACCCAGAGCGCAGGCCACACATGCATGGGAGAGAGATAGCATAGGTACTGTTACTATGTAGCACTGACACTGTATATAGAAGCACGGGAGAGAGATAGCATAGGTACTGTTACTATGTAGCACTGACACTGTATATAGAAGCACGGGAGAGAGATAGCATAGGTACTGTTACTATGTAGCACTGACACTGTATATAGAAGCACGGGAGAGAGATAGCATAGGTACTGTTACTATGTAGCACTGACACTGTATATAGAAGCACGGGAGAGAGATAGCATAGGTACTGTTACTATGTAGCACTGTATATAGAAGCACGGGAGAGAGATAGCATAGGTACTGTTACTATGTAGCACTGACACTGTATATAGAAGCACGGGAGAGAGATAGCATAGGTACTGTTACTATGTAGCACTGTATATAGAAGCACGGGAGAGAGATAGCATAGGTACTGTTACTATGTAGCACTGACACTGTATATAGAAGCACGAGAGAGAGATAGCATAGGTACTGTTACTATGTAGCACTGACACTGTATATAGAAGCACGGGAGAGAGAGAGCATAGGTACTGTTACTATGTAGCACTGACGCTGTATATAGAAGCATGGGAGAGAGATAGCATAGGTACTGTTATTATGTAGCACTGTATATAGAAGCAAGGGAGAGAGATAGTGTAGGTACTGTTACTATGTAGCACGGACGCTGTATATAGAAGCACGGGAGAGAGATAGCATAGGTACTGTTATTATGTAGCACTGTATATAGAAGCACGGGAGAGAGATAGCATAGGTACTGTTACTATGTAGCACTGACGTTGTATATAGAAGCACGGGAGAGAGAGAGCATAGGTACTGTTATTATGTAGCACTGTATATAGAAGCACGGGAGAGAGATAGCATAGGTACTGTTACTATGTAGCACTGACGTTGTATATAGAAGCACGGGAGAGAGAGAGCATAGGTACTGTTATTATGTAGCACTGTATATAGAAGCACGGGAGAGAGATAGCATAGGTACTGTTACTATGTAGCACTGACGCTGTATATAGAAGCACGGGAGAGAGATAGCGTAGGTACTGTTACTATGTAGCACTGTATATAGAAGCACGGGAGAGAGATAGCATAGGTACTGTTACTATGTAGCACTGTATATAGAAGCACGGGAGAGAGATAGCATAGGTACTGCTATTATGTAGCACTGTATATAGAAGCACGGGAGAGAGATAGCATAGGTACTGTAATTATGTGGCACTGTATATAGAAGCACGGGAGAGAGATAGCATAGGTACTGTTACTATGTAGCACTGACAATGTATATAGAAGCACGGGAGAGGGATAGCGTAGGTACTGTTACTATGTAGCACTGACACTGTATATAGAAGCACGGGAGAGAGATAGCGTAGGTACTGTTATTATGTAGCACTGTATATAGAAGCACGGGAGAGAGATAGCATAGGTACTGTTACTATGTAGCACTGTATATAGAAGCACGGGAGAGAGATAGCATAGGTACTGCTATTATGTAGCACTGTATATAGAAGCACGGGAGAGAGATAGCATAGGTACTGTTATTATGTAGCACTGTATATAGAAGCACGGGAGAGAGATAGCATAGGTACTGTTACTATGTAGCACTGTATAAAGAAGCACGGGAGAGAGATAGCATAGGTACTGTTATTATGTAGCACTGAAACTGTATATAGAAGTACGGGAGAGAGATAGCATAGGTACTGTTATTATGTAGCACTGACACTGTATATAGAAGCACGGGAGAGAGATAGCATAGGTACTGTTACTATGTAGCACTGTATATAAAAGCACGGGAGAGAGATAGCATAGGTACTGTTATTATGTAGCACTGTGTATAGAAGCACGGGAGAGAGATAGCATAGGTACTGTTACTATGTAGCACTGACACTGTATATAGAAGCACAGAAGAGAGATAGCATAGGTACTGTTACTATGTAGCACTACAGTGCTACTATAGAAGCACGGGAGAGAGATAGCATAGGTACTGTTACTATGTAGCACTGACGCTGTATATAGAAGCACGGGAGAGAGATAGCATAGGTACTGTTACTATGTAGCACTGTATATAGAAGCACGGGAGAGAGATAGCATAGGTACTGTTACTATGTAGCACTGACGCTGTATATAGAAGCACGTGAGAGAGATAGCATAGGTACTGTTACTATGTAGCACTGTATATAGAAGCACGGGAGAGAGATAGCATAGGTACTGTTACTATGTAGCACTGACACTGTATATAGAAGCACGGGAGAGAGATAGCATAGGTACTGTTATTATGTAGCACTGACGCTGTATATAGAAGCACGGGAGAGAGATAACATAGGTACTGTAACTATGTAGCACTGACGCTGTATATAGAAGCACGGGAGAGAGATAGCATAGGTACTGTTACTATGTAGCACTGACGCTGTATATAGAAGCACGGGAGAGAGATAACATAGGTACTGTTATTATGTAGCACTGTATATTGAAGCACGGGAGAGAGATAGCATAGGTACTGTTATTATGTAGCACTGTATATAGAAGCACGGGAGAGAGATAGCATAGGTACTGTTATTATGTAGCACTGTATATAGAAGCACGGGAGAGAGATAGCATAGGTACTGTTATTATGTAGCACTGTATATAGAAGCACGGGAGAGAGATAGCATAGGTACTGTTATTATGTAGTAATGTATATAGAAGCACGGGAGAGAGATAGCATAGGTACTGTTATTATGTAGCACTGTATAAAAAGCATGGGAGAGAGATAGCATAGGTACTGTTACTATGAAGCACTGACACTGTATATAGAAGCACGGCAGAGAGATAGCATAGGTACTGTTACTATGAAGCACTGACACTGTATATAGAAGCACGGCAGAGAGATAGCATAGGTACTGTTACTATGTAGCACTGACACTGTATATAGAAGCACGGGAGAGAGATAGCGTAGGTACTGTTACTATGTAGCACTGTATATAGAAGCACGGCAGAGAGATAGCATAGGTACTGTTATTATGTAGCACTGTATATAGAAGCACGGGAGAGAGATAGCGTAGGTACTGTTACTATGTAGCACTGTATATAGAAGCACGGGAGAGAGATAGCATAGGTACTGTTACTATGTAGCACTGTATATAGAAGCACGGGAGAGAGATAGCATAGGTACTGCTATTATGTAGCACTGTATATAGAAGCACGGGAGAGAGATAGCATAGGTACTGTTATTATGTGGCACTGTATATAGAAGCACGGGAGAGAGATAGCATAGGTACTGTTACTATGTAGCACTGACAATGTATATAGAAGCACGGGAGAGGGATAGCGTAGGTACTGTTACTATGTAGCACTGACACTGTATATAGAAGCACGGGAGAGAGATAGCATAGGTACTGGTACTATGTAGCACTGTATATAGAAGCACGGGAGAGAGATAGCATAGGTACTGCTATTATGTAGCACTGTATATAGAAGCACGGGAGAGAGATAGCATAGGTACTGTTATTATGTAGCACTGAAACTGTATATAGAAGTACGGGAGAGAGATAGCATAGGTACTGTTATTATGTAGCACTGACACTGTATATAGAAGCACGGGAGAGAGATAGCATAGGTACTGTTACTATGTAGCACTGTATATAAAAGCACGGGAGAGAGATAGCATAGGTACTGTTATTATGTAGCACTGTGTATAGAAGCACGGGAGAGAGATAGCATAGGTACTGTTATTATGTAGCACTGACACTGTATATAGAAGCACGGGAGAGAGATAGCATAGGTACTGTTACTATGTAGCACTGTATATAAAAGCACAGGAGAGTGATAGCATAGGTACTGTTATTATGTAGCACTGACACTGTATATAGAAGCACGGGAGAGAGATAGCATAGGTACTGTTACTATGTAGCACTGTATATAAAAGCACGGGAGAGAGATAGCATAGGTACTGTTATTATGTAGCACTGTGTATAGAAGCACGGGAGAGAGATAGCATAGGTACTGTTACTATGTAGCACTGACACTGTATATAGAAGCACGGAAGAGAGATAGCATAGGTACTGTTACTATGTAGCACTACAGTGCTACTATAGAAGCACGGGAGAGAGATAGCATAGGTACTGTTACTATGTAGCACTGTATATAGAAGCACGGGAGAGATATAGCATAGGTACTGTTACTATGTAGCACTGACGCTGTATATAGAAGCACGGGAGAGAGATAGCATAGGTACTGTTACTATGTAGCACTGTATATAGAAGCACGGGAGAGAGATAGCATAGGTACTGTTACTATGTAGCACTGACGCTGTATATAGAAGCACGTGAGAGAGATAGCATAGGTACTGTTACTATGTAGCACTGTATATAGAAGCACGGGAGAGAGATAGCATAGGTACTGTTACTATGTAGCACTGACACTGTATATAGAAGCACGGGAGAGAGATAGCATAGGTACTGTTATTATGTAGCACTGACGCTGTATATAGAAGCACGGGAGAGAGATAGCATAGGTACTGTTACTATGTAGCACTGTATATAGAAGCACGGGAGAGAGATAGCATAGGTACTGTTACTATGTAGCACTGACACTGTATATAGAAGCACGGGAGAGAGATAGCATAGGTACTGTTATTATGTAGCACTGACGCTGTATATAGAAGCACGGGAGAGAGATAGCATAGGTACTGTTACTATGCAGCACTGACGCTGTATATAGAAGCACGGGAGAGAGATAACATAGGTACTGTTATTATGTAGCACTGTATATTGAAGCACGGGAGAGAGATAGCATAGGTACTGTTATTATGTAGCACTGACACTGTATATAGAAGCACGGGAGAGAGATAGCATAGGTACTGTTACTATGTAGCACTGACGCTGTATATAGAAGCACGGGAGAGAGATAACATAGGTACTGTTATTATGTAGCACTGTATATTGAAGCACGGGAGAGAGATAGCATAGGTACTGTTATTATGTAGCACTGTATATAGAAGCACGGGAGAGAGATAGCATAGGTACTGTTATTATGTAGCACTGTATATAGAAGCACGGGAGAGAGATAGCATAGGTACTGTTATTATGTAGCACTGTATATAGAAGCACGGGAGAGAGATAGCATAGGTACTGTTATTATGTAGTAATGTATATAGAAGCACGGGAGAGAGATAGCATAGGTACTGTTATTATGTAGTAATGTATATAGAAGCACGGGAGAGAGATAGCATAGGTACTGTTACTATGAAGCACTGACACTGTATATAGAAGCACGGCAGAGAGATAGCATAGGTACTGTTACTATGTAGCACTGACACTGTATATAGAAGCACGGGAGAGAGATAGCGTAGGTACTGTTACTATGTAGCACTGTATATAGAAGCACGGCAGAGAGATAGCATAGGTACTGTTATTATGTAGCACTGTATATAGAAGCACGGGAGAGAGATAGCATAGGTACTGTTATTATGTAGCACTTACATTGTATATAGAAACACTGGAGAGAGATAGCATAGGTACTGTTACTATGTAGCACTGACACTGTATATAGAAGCACGGGAGAGAGATAGCATAGGTACTGTTACTATGTAGCACTCTATATAGAAGCATGGGAGAGTGATAACGTAGGTACTGTTACTATGTAGCACTGACGCTGTGTATAGAAGCACGGGAGAGAGATAGCATAGATACTGTTACTATGTAGCACTGACGCTGTGTATAGAAGCACGGGAGAGAGATACTATAGGTACTGTTACTATGTAGCCCTGACGCTGTACATAGAAGCACGGGAGAGAGATAGCATAGGTACTGTTATTATGTAGCACTGACTCTGTGTATAGAAGCACGGGAGAGAGATAGCATAGGTACTGTTATTATATAGCACTGTATATAGAAGCACGGGAGAGAGATAGCATAGGTACTGTTACTATGTAGCACTGTATATAGAAGCACGGGAGAGAGATAGCATAGGTACTGTTATTATGTAGCACTGTGTATAGAAGCACGGGAGAGAGATAGCATAGGTACTGTTACTATGTAGCACTGTATATAGAAGCACGGGAGAGAGATAGCATAGGTACTGTTACTATGTAGCACTGACGCTGTATTTAGAAGCACGGGAGAGAGATAGCATAGGTACAGTACTGTTACTATGTAGCACTGTATATAGAAGCACGGGAGAGAGATAGCATAGGTACTGTTACTATGTAGCACTGACGCTGTATATAGAAGCACGGGAGAGAGATAGCATAGGTACTGTTACTATGTAGCACTGTATATAGAAGCACGGGAGAGAGATAGCATAGGTACTGTTACTATGTAGCACTGACGCTGTATATAGAAGCACGGGAGAGAGATAGCATAGGTACTGTTACTATGTAGCACTGTATATAGAAGCACGGGAGAGAGATAGCATAAGTAATGTTATTATGTAGCACTGACGCTGTATATAGAAGCACGGGAGAGAGATAGCATAGGTAATGTTATTATGTAGCACTGTATATAGAAGCACGGGAGAGAGATAGCATAGGTACTGTTATTATGTAGCACTGTATATAGAAGCACGGGAGACAGATAGCATAGGTACTGTTATTATGTAGCACTGTATATAGAAGCACGGGAGAGAGATAGCATAGGTACTGTTATTAAGTAGCACTGTATATAGAAGCACGGGAGAGAGATAGCATAGGTACTTTTATTATGTAGCACTGTATATAGAAGCACGGGAGAGAGATAGCATAGGTACTGTTATTATGTAGCACTGTATATAGAAGCACGGGAGAGAGATAGCATAGGTACTGTTACTATGTAGCACTGACGCTGTATATAGAAGCATGGGAGAGAGATAGCATAGGTACTGTTATTATGTAGCACTGACGCTGTATATAGAAGCACGGGAGAGAGATAGCATAGGTACAGTTATTATGTAGCACTGTATATAGAAGCACGGGAGAGAGATAGCATAGGTAATGTTATTATGTAGCACTGTATATAGAAGCACGGGAGAGAGATAGCATAGGTACTGTTACTATGTAGCACTGTATATAGAAGCACGGGAGAGAGATAGCATAGGTACTGTTACTATATAGCACTGACGCTGTATATAGAAGCATGGGAGAGGGATAGCATAGGTACTGTTACTATGTAGCACTGACGCTGTATATAGAAGCATGGGAGAGGGATAGCATAGGTAATGTTATTATGTAGCACTGTATATAGAAGCACGGGAGAGAGATAGCATAGGTACTGTTACTATGTAGCACTGACGCTGTATATAGAAGCATGGGAGAGGGATAGCATAGGTACTGTTACTATGTAGCACTGACGCTGTATATAGAAGCACGGGAGAGAGATAGCATAGGTACTGTTACTATGTAGCACTGTATATAGAAGCACAGGAGAGAGATAGCATAGGTACTGTTATTATGTAGCACTGACGCTGTATATAGAAGCACGGGAGAGAGATAGCATAGGTACTGTTACTATGTAGCACTGTATATAGAAGCACGGGAGAGAGATAACATAGGTACTGTTACTATGTTGCACTGACGCTGTGTATAGAAGCACGGGAGAGATAGCATAGGTACTGTTACTATGTAGCACTGACACTGTATATAGAAGCACGGGAGAGAGATAGCATAGGTACTGTTACTATGTAGCACTGTATATAGAAGCACGGGAGATAGCATAGGTACTGTTACTATGTAGCACTGTATATAGAAGCACGGGAGATAGCATAGGTACTGTTACTATGTAGCACTGTATATAGAAGCACGGGAGAGAGATAGCATAGGTACTGTTACTATGTAGCACTGACGCTGTATATAGAAGCATGGGAGAGAGCTAGCATAGGTACTGTTATTATGTAGCACTGACACTGTATATAGAAGCACGGGAGAGAGATAGCATAGGTACTGTTACTATGTAGCACTGACGCTGTGTATAGAAGCACGGGAGAGATAGCATAGGTACTGTTACTATGTAGCACTGACACTGTATATAGAAGCACGGGAGAGTGATAGCATAGGTACTGTTACTATGTAGTACTGTATATAGAAGCACGGGAGAGAGATAGCATAGGTACTGTTACTATGTAGCACTGTATATAGAAGCACGGGAGAGAGATAGCATAGGTACTGTTACTATGTAGCACTGACACTGTATATAGAAGCATGGGAGAGAGCTAGCATAGGTACTGTTATTATGTAGCACTGACACTGTATATAGAAGCACGGGAGAGAGATAGCATAGGTACTGTTACTATGTAGCACTGACGCTGTGTATAGAAGCACGGGAGAGATAGCATAGGTACTGTTACTATGTAGCACTGACACTGTATATAGAAGCACGGGAGAGAGATAGCATAGGTACTGTTACTATGTAGCACTGTATATAGAAGCACGGGAGATAGCATAGGTACTGTTACTATGTAGCACTGTATATAGAAGCACGGGAGATAGCATAGGTACTGTTACTATGTAGCACTGTATATAGAAGCACGGGAGAGAGATAGCATAGGTACTGTTACTATGTAGCACTGACGCTGTATATAGAAGCACGGGAGAGAGATAGCATAGGTACTGTTACTATGTAGCACTGACGCTGTGTATAGAAGCACGGGAGAGATAGCATAGGTACTGTTACTATGTAGCACTGACACTGTATATAGAAGCACGGGAGAGTGATAGCATAGGTACTGTTACTATGTAGTACTGTATATAGAAGCACGGGAGAGAGATAGCATAGGTACTGTTACTATGTAGCACTGTATATAGAAGCACGGGAGAGAGATAGCATAGGTACTGTTACTATGTAGCACTGACACTGTATATAGAAGCATGGGAGAGAGCTAGCATAGGTACTGTTACTATGTAGCACTGACGCTGTGTATAGAAGCACGGGAGAGATAGCATAGGTACTGTTACTATGTAGCACTGACACTGTATATAGAAGCACGGGAGAGTGATAGCATAGGTACTGTTACTATGTAGTACTGTATATAGAAGCACGGGAGAGAGATAGCATAGGTACTGTTACTATGTAGCACTGTATATAGAAGCACGGGAGAGAGATATCATAGGTACTGTTACTATGTAGCACTGACACTGTATATAGAAGCATGGGAGAGAGCTAGCATAGGTACTGTTATTATGTAGCACTGACACTGTATATAGAAGCACGGGAGAGAGATAGCATAGGTACTGTTACTATGTAGCACTGACGCTGTGTATAGAAGCACGGGAGAGATAGCATAGGTACTGTTACTATGTAGCACTGACACTGTATATAGAAGCACGGGAGAGAGATAGCATAGGTACTGTTACTATGTAGCACTGTATATAGAAGCACGGTAGAGAGATAGCATAGGTACTGTTACTATGTAGCACTGTATATAGAAGCACGGGAGAGAGATAGCATAGGTACTGTTACTATGTAGCACTGACACTGTATATAGAAGCATGGGAGAGAGCTAGCATAGGTACTGTTATTATGTAGCACTGACACTGTATATAGAAGCACGGGAGAGAGATAGCATAGGTACTGTTACTATGTAGCACTGACGCTGTGTATAGAAGCACGGGAGAGAGATAGCATAGGTACTGTTATTATGTATCACTGACACTGTATATAGAAGCATGGGAGAGAGATAGCATAGGTACTGTTACTATGTAGCACTGACACTGTATATAGAAGCACGGGAGAGAGATAGCATAGGTACTGTTACTATGTAGCACTGACAGTGTATATAGAAGCATGGGAGAGAGATACCATAGGTACTGTTATTATGTAGCACTGACACTGTATATAGAAGCATGGGAGAGAGATAGCATAGGTACTGTTATTATGTAGCACTGTATATAGAAGCACGGGAGAAAGATAGCGTAGGTATTGTTACTATGTAGCACTGTATATAGAAGCACGGGAGAGAGATAGCATAGGTACTGTAATTATGTAGCACTGACGCTGTGTATAGAAGCACGAGAGAGAGATAGCATAGGTACTGTTATTATGTAGCACTGACGCTGTGTATAGAAGCACGGGAGAGAGATAGCATAGGTACTGTTATTATGTAGCACTGACACTGTATATAGAAGCATGGGAGAGAGATAGCATAGGTACTGTTACTATGTAGCACTGACACTGTATATAGAAGCACGGGAGAGAGATAGCATAGGTACTGTTATTATGTAGCACAGACACTGTATATAGAAGCACGGGAGAGAGATAGCATAGGTATTGTTATTATGTAGCACAGTATATAGAAGCACGGGAGAGAGATAGCATAGGTACTGTTACTATGTAGCACTGACGCTGTGTATAGAAGCACGGGAGAGAGATAGCATAGGTACTGTTATTATGTAGCACTGTATATAGAAGCACGGGAGAGAGATAGCATAGGTACTGTTACTATGTAGCACTGTATATAGAAGCACGGGAGAGAGATAGCATAGGTAATGTTATTATGTAGCACTGACACTGTATATAGAAGCACGGGAGAGAGATAGCATATGTACTGTTACTATGTAGCACTGACGCTGTATATAGAAGCACGGGAGAGAGATAGCATAGGTACTGTTATTATGTAGCACTGTATATAGAAGCACGGGAGAGAGATAGCATAGGTACTGTTACTATGTAGCACTGTATATAGAAGCATGGGAGAGAGATAGCATAGGTACTGTTACTATGTAGCACTGACGCTGTATATAGAAGCACGGGAGAGAGATAGCATAGGTACTGTTATTATGTAGCACTGACACTGTATATAGAAGTACGGGAGAGAGATAGCATAGGTACTGTTACTATGTAGCACTGACACTGTATATAGAAGCACGGGAGAGAGATAGCATAGGTACTGTTACTATGTAGCACTGACACTGTATATAGAAGCACGGGAGAGAGATAGCATAGGTACTGTTACTATGTAGCACTGTATATAGAAGCACGGGAGAGAGATAGCATAGGTACTGTTACTATGTAGCACTGACACTGTATATAGAAGCATGGGAGAGAGCTAGCATAGGTACTGTTATTATGTAGCACTGACACTGTATATAGAAGCACGGGAGAGAGATAGCATAGGTACTGTTACTATGTAGCACTGACGCTGTGTATAGAAGCACGGGAGAGAGATAGCATAGGTACTGTTATTATGTAGCACTGACACTGTATATAGAAGCATGGGAGAGAGATAGCATAGGTACTGTTACTATGTAGCACTGACACTGTATATAGAAGCACGGGAGAGAGATAGCATAGGTACTGTTACTATGTAGCACTGACAGTGTATATAGAAGCATGGGAGAGAGATAGCATAGGTACTGTTATTATGTAGCACTGACACTGTATATAGAAGCATGGGAGAGAGATAGCATAGGTACTGTTATTATGTAGCACTGTATATAGAAGCACGGGAGAAAGATAGCGTAGGTATTGTTACTATGTAGCACTGTATATAGAAGCACGGGAGAGAGATAGCATAGGTACTGTAATTATGTAGCACTGACGCTGTGTATAGAAGCACGAGAGAGAGATAGCATAGGTACTGTTATTATGTAGCACTGACGCTGTGTATAGAAGCACGGGAGAGAGATAGCATAGGTACTGTTATTATGTAGCACTGACACTGTATATAGAAGCATGGGAGAGAGATAGCATAGGTACTGTTACTATGTAGCACTGACACTGTATATAGAAGCACGGGAGAGAGATAGCATAGGTACTGTTATTATGTAGCACTGACACTGTATATAGAAGCACGGGAGAGAGATAGCATAGGTATTGTTATTATGTAGCACAGTATATAGAAGCACGGGAGAGAGATAGCATAGGTACTGTTACTATGTAGCACTGACGCTGTGTATAGAAGCACGGGAGAGAGATAGCATAGGTACTGTTATTATGTAGCACTGTATATAGAAGCACGGGAGAGAGATAGCATAGGTACTGTTACTATGTAGCACTGTATATAGAAGCACGGGAGAGAGATAGCATAGGTAATGTTATTATGTAGCACTGACACTGTATATAGAAGCACGGGAGAGAGATAGCATATGTACTGTTACTATGTAGCACTGACGCTGTATATAGAAGCACGGGAGAGAGATAGCATAGGTACTGTTATTATGTAGCACTGTATATAGAAGCACGGGAGAGAGATAGCATAGGTACTGTTACTATGTAGCACTGTATATAGAAGCATGGGAGAGAGATAGCATAGGTACTGTTACTATGTAGCACTGACGCTGTATATAGAAGCACGGGAGAGAGATAGCATAGGTACTGTTATTATGTAGCACTGACACTGTATATAGAAGTACGGGAGAGAGATAGCATAGGTACTGTTACTATGTAGCACTGACACTGTATATAGAAGCACGGGAGAGAGATAGCATAGGTACTGTTACTATGTAGCACTGACACTGTATATAGAAGCACGGGAGAGAGATAGCATAGGTACTGTTACTATGTAGCACTGTATATAGAAGCACGGGAGAGAGATAGCATAGGTACTGTTACTATGTAGCACTGACACTGTATATAGAAGCATGGGAGAGAGCTAGCATAGGTACTGTTATTATGTAGCACTGACACTGTATATAGAAGCACGGGAGAGAGATAGCATAGGTACTGTTACTATGTAGCACTGACGCTGTGTATAGAAGCACGGGAGAGAGATAGCATAGGTACTGTTATTATGTAGCACTGACACTGTATATAGAAGCATGGGAGAGAGATAGCATAGGTACTGTTACTATGTAGCACTGACACTGTATATAGAAGCACGGGAGAGAGATAGCATAGGTACTGTTACTATGTAGCACTGACAGTGTATATAGAAGCATGGGAGAGAGATAGCATAGGTACTGTTATTATGTAGCACTGACACTGTATATAGAAGCATGGGAGAGAGATAGCATAGGTACTGTTATTATGTAGCACTGTATACAGAAGCACGGGAGAAAGATAGCGTAGGTATTGTTACTATGTAGCACTGTATATAGAAGCACGGGAGAGAGATAGCATAGGTACTGTAATTATGTAGCACTGACGCTGTGTATAGAAGCACGAGAGAGAGATAGCATAGGTACTGTTATTATGTAGCACTGACGCTGTGTATAGAAGCACGGGAGAGAGATAGCATAGGTACTGTTATTATGTAGCACTGACACTGTATATAGAAGCATGGGAGAGAGATAGCATAGGTACTGTTACTATGTAGCACTGACACTGTATATAGAAGCACGGGAGAGAGATAGCATAGGTACTGTTATTATGTAGCACTGACACTGTATATAGAAGCACGGGAGAGAGATAGCATAGGTATTGTTATTATGTAGCACAGTATATAGAAGCACGGGAGAGAGATAGCATAGGTACTGTTACTATGTAGCACTGACGCTGTGTATAGAAGCACGGGAGAGAGATAGCATAGGTACTGTTATTATGTAGCACTGTATATAGAAGCACGGGAGAGAGATAGCATAGGTACTGTTACTATGTAGCACTGTATATAGAAGCACGGGAGAGAGATAGCATAGGTAATGTTATTATGTAGCACTGACACTGTATATAGAAGCACGGGAGAGAGATAGCATATGTACTGTTACTATGTAGCACTGACGCTGTATATAGAAGCACGGGAGAGAGATAGCATAGGTACTGTTATTATGTAGCACTGTATATAGAAGCACGGGAGAGAGATAGCATAGGTACTGTTACTATGTAGCACTGTATATAGAAGCATGGGAGAGAGATAGCATAGGTACTGTTACTATGTAGCACTGACGCTGTATATAGAAGCACGGGAGAGAGATAGCATAGGTACTGTTATTATGTAGCACTGACACTGTATATAGAAGTACGGGAGAGAGATAGCATAGGTACTGTTACTATGTAGCACTGACACTGTATATAGAAGCACGGGAGAGAGATATCATAGGTACTGTTACTATGTAGCACTGACACTGTATATAGAAGCACGGGAGAGAGATAGCATAGGTACTGTTACTATGTAGCACTGTATATAGAAGCACGGGAGAGAGATAGCATAGGTAATGTTATTATGTAGCACTGACGCTGTATATAGAAGCACTGGAGAGAGATAGCATAGGTACTGTTACTATGTAGCACTGTATATAGAAGCACGGGAGAGAGATAGCATAGGTACTGTTATTATGTAGCACTGACGCTGTATATAGAAGCACGGGAGAGAGATAGCATAGGTACTGTTACTATGTAGCACTGTATATAGTATAGAAGCACGGGAGAGAGATAGCGTAGGTACTGTTACTATGTAGCACTGACAATGTATATAGAAGCACGGGAGAGAGATAGCATAGGTACTGTTACTATGTAGCACTGTATATAGAAGCACGGGAGAGAGCGTAGGTACTGTTATTATGTAGCACTGACACTGTATATAGAAGCACGGGAGAGAGAGAGCATAGGTACTGTTACTATGTAGCACTGACGCTGTATATAGAAGCATGGGAGAGAGATAGCATAGGTACTGTTACTATGTAGCACTGTATATAGAAGCACGGGAGAGAGATAGCATAGGTACTGTTACTATGTAGCACTGACAATGTATATAGAAGCACGGGAGAGAGATA
Source organism: Ascaphus truei (assembly GCF_040206685.1). Taxonomy (NCBI): domain Eukaryota; kingdom Metazoa; phylum Chordata; class Amphibia; order Anura; family Ascaphidae; genus Ascaphus; species Ascaphus truei. The sequence continues at coordinate 3,991,916 of NC_134484.1, forward strand.
GCATAGGTACTGTTACTATGTAGCACTGACACTGTATATAGAAGCACGGGAGAGAGATAGCATAGGTACTGTTACTATGTAGCACTGACAATGTATATAGAAGCACGGGAGAGAGATAGCATAGGTACTGTTACTATGTAGCACTGACACTGTATAAAGAAGCATGGGAGAGAGATAGCATAGGTACTGTTATTATGTAGCACTGACACTGTATATAGAAGCACGGGAGAGAGATAGCATAGGTACTGTTACTATGTAGCACTGTATATAGAAGCACGGGAGAGAGATAGCATAGGTACTGTTACTATGTAGCACTGACGCTGTATATAGAAGCATGGGAGAGGGATAGCATAGGTACTGTTACTATGTAGCACTGACGCTGTATATAGAAGCACGGGAGAGAGATAGCATAGGTAATGTTATTATGTAGCACTGTATATAGAAGCACGGGAGAGAGATAGCATAGGTACTGTTACTATGTAGCACTGACGCTGTATATAGAAGCATGGGAGAGGGATAGCATAGGTACTGTTACTATGTAGCACTGACGCTGTATATAGAAGCACGGGAGAGAGATAGCATAGGTACTGTTACTATGTAGCACTGTATATAGAAGCACGGGAGAGAGATAGCATAGGTACTGTTATTATGTAGCACTGACACTGTATATAGAAGTACGGGAGAGAGATAGCATAGGTACTGTTACTATGTAGCACTGACACTGTATATAGAAGCACGGGAGAGAGATAGCATAGGTACTGTTACTATGTAGCACTGACACTGTATATAGAAGCATGGGAGAGAGATAGCATAGGTACTGTTACTATGTAGCACTGTATATAGAAGCACGGGAGAGAGATAGCATAGGTAATGTTATTATGTAGCACTGACGCTGTATATAGAAGCACTGGAGAGAGATAGCATAGGTACTGTTACTATGTAGCACTGTATATAGAAGCACGGGAGAGAGATAGCATAGGTACTGTTATTATGTAGCACTGACGCTGTATATAGAAGCACGGGAGAGAGATAGCATAGGTACTGTTACTATGTAGCACTGTATATAGTATAGAAGCACGGGAGAGAGATAGCGTAGGTACTGTTACTATGTAGCACTGACAATGTATATAGAAGCACGGGAGAGAGATAGCATAGGTACTGTAACTATGTAGCACTGTATATAGAAGCACGGGAGAGAGCATAGGTACTGTTATTATGTAGCACTGACACTGTATATAGAAGCACGGGAGAGAGAGAGCATAGGTACTGTTACTATGTAGCACTGACGCTGTATATAGAAGCATGGGAGAGAGATAGCATAGGTACTGTTACTATGTAGCACTGTATATAGAAGCACGGGAGAGAGAGAGCATAGGTACTGTTATTATGTAGCACTGACACTGTATATAGAGTCACGGGAGAGAGATAGCATAGGTACTGTTACTATGTAGCACTGACAATGTATATAGAAGCACGGGAGAGAGATAGCATAGGTACTGTTACTATGTAGCACTGACACTGTATATAGAAGCATGGGAGAGAGATAGCATAGGTACTGTTATTATGTAGCACTGACACTGTATATAGAAGCACGGGAGAGAGATAGCATAGGTACTGTTACTATGTAGCACTGTAAATAGAAGCACGGGAGAGAGATAGCATAGGTACTGTTACTATGTAGCACTGACGCTGTATATAGAAGCATGGGAGAGGGATAGCATAGGTACTGTTACTATGTAGCACTGACGCTGTATATAGAAGCACGGGAGAGAGATAGCATAGGTACTGTTACTATGTAGCACTGTATATAGAAGCACGGGAGAGAGATAGCATAGGTACTGTTATTATGTAGCACTGACGCTGTATATAGAAGCACGGGAGAGAGATAGCATAGGTACAGTCACTATGTAGCACTGCATATAGAAGCACAGGAGAGAGATAGCATAGGTACTGTTACTATGTAGCACTGTATATAGAAGCACGGGAGAGAGATAGCATAGGTACTGTTATTATGTAGCACTGACACTGTATATAGAAGTACGGGAGAGAGATAGCATAGGTACTGTTACTATGTAGCACTGTATATAGAAGCATGGGAGAGGGATAGCATAGGTACTGTTACTATGTAGCACTGACACTGTATATAGAAGCACGGGAGAGAGATAGCATAGGTACTGTTACTATGTAGCACTGACACTGTATATAGAAGCACGGGAGAGAGATAGCATAGGTACTGTTACTATGTAGCACTGTATATAGAAGCACGGGAGAGAGATAGCATAGGTAATGTTATTATGTAGCACTGACGCTGTATATAGAAGCACTGGAGAGAGATAGCATAGGTACTGTTACTATGTAGCACTGTATATAGAAGCACGGGAGAGAGATAGCATAGGTACTGTTATTATGTAGCACTGACGCTGTATATAGAAGCACGGGAGAGAGATAGCATAGGTACTGTTACTATGTAGCACTGTATATAGTATAGAAGCACGGGAGAGAGATAGCGTAGGTACTGTTACTATGTAGCACTGACAATGTATATAGAAGCACGGGAGAGAGATAGCATAGGTACTGTAACTATGTAGCACTGTATATAGAAGCACGGGAGAGAGCATAGGTACTGTTATTATGTAGCACTGACACTGTATATAGAAGCACGGGAGAGAGAGAGCATAGGTACTGTTACTATGTAGCACTGACGCTGTATATAGAAGCATGGGAGAGAGATAGCATAGGTACTGTTACTATGTAGCACTGTATATAGAAGCACGGGAGAGAGAGAGCATAGGTACTGTTATTATGTAGCACTGACACTGTATATAGAGTCACGGGAGAGAGATAGCATAGGTACTGTTACTATGTAGCACTGACACTGTATATAGAAGCACGGGAGAGAGATAACATAGGTACTGTTACTATGTAGCACTGACACTGTATAAAGAAGCATGGGAGAGAGATAGCATAGGTACTGTTATTATGTAGCACTGACACTGTATATAGAAGCACGGGAGAGAGATAGCATAGGTACTGTTACTATGTAGCACTGTAAATAGAAGCACGGGAGAGAGATAGCATAGGTACTGTTACTATGTAGCACTGACGCTGTATATAGAAGCATGGGAGAGGGATAGCATAGGTACTGTTACTATGTAGCACTGACGCTGTATATAGAAGCACGGGAGAGAGATAGCATAGGTACTGTTACTATGTAGCACTGTATATAGAAGCACGGGAGAGAGATAGCATAGGTACTGTTATTATGTAGCACTGACGCTGTATATAGAAGCACGGGAGAGAGATAGCATAGGTACAGTCACTATGTAGCACTGCATATAGAAGCACAGGAGAGAGATAGCATAGGTACTGTTACTATGTAGCACTGTATATAGAAGCACGGGAGAGAGAAAGCATAGGTACTGTTACTATGTAGCACTGACACTGTATATAGAAGCATGGGAGAGAGATAGCATAGGTACTGTTATTATGTAGCACTGTATATAGAAGCACGGGAGAGATATAGCATAGGTACTGTTACTATGTAGCACTGACGCTGTATATAGAAGCACGGGAGAGAGATAGCATAGGTACTTTTACTATGTAGCACTGTATATAGAAGCACGGGAGAGAGATAGCATAGGTACTGTTACTATGTAGCACTGACGCTGTATATAGAAGCACGTGAGAGAGATAGCATAGGTACTGTTACTATGTAGCATTGTATATAGAAGCACGGGAGAAAGATAGAATAAGTAATGTTATTATGTAGCACTGACGCTGTATATAGAAGCACGGGAGAGAGATAGCATAGGTACTGTTACTATGTAGCAGTGACACTGTATATAGAAGCACGGGAGAGAGATAGCATAGGTACTGTTATTATGTAGCACTGACGCTGTATATAGAAGCACTGGAGAGAGATAACATAGGTACTGTTACTATGTAGCACTGACGCTGTATATAGAAGCACGGGAGAGAGATAGCATAGGTACTGTTACTATGTAGCACTGACGCTGTATATAGAAGCACGGGAGAGAGATAACATAGGTACTGTTATTATGTAGCACTGTATATTGAAGCACGGGAGAGAGATAGCATAGGTACTGTTATTATGTAGCACTGTATATAGAAGCACGGGAGAGAGATAGCATAGGTACTGTTATTATGTAGCACTGTATATAGAAGCACGGGAGAGAGATAGCATAGGTACTGTTATTATGTAGCACTGTATATAGAAGCACGGTATAGAGATAGCATAGGTACTGTTATTATGTAGTAATGTATATAGAAGCACGGGAGAGAGATAGCATAGGTACTGTTATTATGTAGCACTGTATATAGAAGCATGGGAGAGAGATAGCATAGGTACTGTTACTATGAAGCACTGACACTGTATATAGAAGCACGGCAGAGAGATAGTATAGGTACTGTTACTATGTAGCACTGACACTGTATATAGAAGCACGGGAGAGAGATAGCGTAGGTACTGTTACTATGTAGCACTGTATATAGAAGCACGGCAGAGAGATAGCATAGGTACTGTTATTATGTAGCACTGTATATAGAAGCACGGGAGAGAGATAGCATAGGTACTGTTATTATGTAGCACTTACACTGTATATAGAAACACTGGAGAGAGATAGCATAGGTACTGTTACTATGTAGCACTGACACTGTATATAGAAGCACGGGAGAGAGATAGCATAGGTACTGTTACTATGTAGCACTCTATATAGAAGCATGGGAGAGTGATAACGTAGGTACTGTTACTATGTAGCACTGACGCTGTGTATAGAAGCACGGGAGAGATAGCATAGGTACTGTTATTATGTAGCACTGACGCTGTGTATAGAAGCACGGGAGAGAGATACTATAGGTACTGTTACTATGTAGCCCTGACGCTGTACATAGAAGCACGGGAGAGAGATAGCATAGATACTGTTACTATGTAGCACTGACGCTGTGTATAGAAGCACGGGAGAGAGATACTATAGGTACTGTTACTATGTAGCCCTGACGCTGTACATAGAAGCACGGGAGAGAGATAGCATAGGTCTGTTACTATGTAGCACTGACGCTGTATATAGAAACACGGGAGAGCGATAGCATAGGTACTGTTACTATGTAGCACTGTATATAGAAGCACGGGAGAGAGAAAGCATAGGTACTGTTACTATGTAGCACTGACACTGTATATAGAAGCATGGGAGAGAGATAGCATAGGTACTGTTATTATGTAGCACTGTATATAGAAGCACGGGAGAGATATAGCATAGGTACTGTTACTATGTAGCACTGACGCTGTATATAGAAGCACGGGAGAGAGATAGCATAGGTACTGTTACTATGTAGCACTGTATATAGAAGCACGGGAGAGAGATAGCATAGGTACTGTTACTATGTAGCACTGACGCTGTATATAGAAGCACGTGAGAGAGATAGCATAGGTACTGTTACTATGTAGCATTGTATATAGAAGCACGGGAGAGAGATAGAATAAGTAATGTTATTATGTAGCACTGACGCTGTATATAGAAGCACGGGAGAGAGATAGCATAGGTACTGTTACTATGTAGCAGTGACACTGTATATAGAAGCACGGGAGAGAGATAGCATAGGTACTGTTATTATGTAGCACTGACGCTGTATATAGAAGCACGGGAGAGAGATAACATAGGTACTGTTACTATGTAGCACTGACGCTGTATATAGAAGCACGGGAGAGAGATAGCATAGGTACTGTTACTATGTAGCACTGACGCTGTATATAGAAGCACGGGAGAGAGATAACATAGGTACTGTTATTATGTAGCACTGTATATTGAAGCACGGGAGAGAGATAGCATAGGTACTGTTATTATGTAGCACTGTATATAGAAGCACGGGATAGAGATAGCATAGGTACTGTTATTATGTAGTAATGTATATAGAAGCACGGGAGAGAGATAGCATAGGTACTGTTATTATGTAGCACTGTATATAGAAGCATGGGAGAGAGATAGCATAGGTACTGTTATTATGTAGCACTTACACTGTATATAGAAACACTGGAGAGAGATAGCATAGGTACTGTTACTATGTAGCACTGACGCTGTGTATAGAAGCACGGGAGAGAGATACTATAGGTACTGTTACTATGTAGCCCTGACGCTGTACATAGAAGCACGGGAGAGAGATAGCATAGGTACTGTTACTATGTAGCACTGACGCTGTATATAGAAACACGGGAGAGCGATAGCATAGGTACTGTTACTATGTAGCACTGTATATAGAAGCACGGGAGAGAGAAAGCATAGGTACTGTTACTATGTAGCACTGACACTGTATATAGAAGCATGGGAGAGAGATAGCATAGGTACTGTTATTATGTAGCACTGTATATAGAAGCACGGGAGAGATATAGCATAGGTACTGTTACTATGTAGCACTGACGCTGTATATAGAAGCACGGGAGAGAGATAGCATAGGTACTGTTACTATGTAGCACTGTATATAGAAGCACGGGAGAGAGATAGCATAGGTACTGTTACTATGTAGCACTGTATATAGAAGCACGGGAGAGAGATAGCATAGGTACTGTTACTATGTAGCACTGACGCTGTATATAGAAGCACGTGAGAGAGATAGCATAGGTACTGTTACTATGTAGCATTGTATATAGAAGCACGGGAGAGAGATAGAATAAGTAATGTTATTATGTAGCACTGACGCTGTATATAGAAGCACGGGAGAGAGATAGCATAGGTACTGTTACTATGTAGCAGTGACACTGTATATAGAAGCACGGGAGAGAGATAGCATAGGTACTGTTATTATGTAGCACTGACGCTGTATATAGAAGCATGGGAGAGAGATAGCATAGGTACTGTTACTATGTAGCACTGATGCTGTATATAGAACCACGGGAGAGAGATAACATAGGTACTGTTACTATGTAGCACTGACGCTGTATATAGAAGCACGGGAGAGAGATAGCATAGGTACTGTTACTATGTAGCACTGACGCTGTATATAGAAGCACGGGAGAGAGATAACATAGGTACTGTTATTATGTAGCACTGTATATTGAAGCACGGGAGAGAGATAGCATAGGTACTGTTATTATGTAGCACTGTATATAGAAGCACGGGATAGAGATAGCATAGGTACTGTTATTATGTAGTAATGTATATAGAAGCACGGGAGAGAGATAGCATAGGTACTTTTATTATGTAGCACTGTATATAGAAGCACGGGAGAGAGATAGCATAGGTACTGTTATTATGTAGCACTGTATATAGAAGCACGGGATAGAGATAGCATAGGTACTGTTATTATGTAGTAATGTATATAGAAGCACGGGAGAGAGATAGCATAGGTACTTTTATTATATAGCACTGTATATAGAAGCATGGGAGAGAGATAGCATAGGTACTGTTACTATGAAGCACTGACACTGTATATAGAAGCACGGCAGAGAGATAGTATAGGTACTGTTACTATGTAGCACTGACACTGTATATAGAAGCACGGGAGAGAGATAGCGTAGGTACTGTTACTATGTAGCACTGTATATAGAAGCACGGCAGAGAGATAGCATAGGTACTGTTATTATGTAGCACTGTATATAGAAGCACGGGAGAGAGATAGCATAGGTACTGTTATTATGTAGCACTTACACTGTATATAGAAACACTGGAGAGAGATAGCATAGGTACTGTTACTATGTAGCACTGACACTGTATATAGAAGCACGGGAGAGAGATAGCATAGGTACTGTTACTATGTAGCACTCTATATAGAAGCATGGGAGAGTGATAACGTAGGTACTGTTACTATGTAGCACTGACGCTGTGTATAGAAGCACGGGAGAGAGATAGCATAGATACTGTTACTATGTAGCACTGACGCTGTGTATAGAAGCACGGGAGAGAGATACTATAGGTACTGTTACTATGTAGCCCTGACGCTGTACATAGAAGCACGGGAGAGAGATAGCATAGGTACTGTTACTATGTAGCACTGACGCTGTATATAGAAACACGGGAGAGCGATAGCATAGGTACTGTTACTATGTAGCACTGTATATAGAAGAACGGGAGAGAGATAGCATAGGTACTGTTATTATGTAGCACTGACTCTGTGTATAGAAGCATGGGAGAGAGATAGCATAGGTACTGTTATTATGTAGCACTGTATATAGAAGCACGGGAGAGAGATAGCATAGGTACTGTTACTATGTAGCACTGTATATAGAAGCACGGGAGAGAGATAGCATAGGTACTGTTATTATGTAGCACTGTGTATAGAAGCAAGGGAGAGAGATAGCATAGGTACTGTTACTATGAAGCACTGTATATAGAAGCACGGGAGAGAGATAGCATAGGTACAGTTACTATGTAGCACTGACGATGTATTTAGAAGCACGGGAGAGAGATAGCATAGGTACAGTACTGTTACTATGTAGCACTGTATATAGAAGCACGGGAGAGAGATAGCATAGGTACTGTTACTATGTAGCACTGACGCTGTATATAGAAGCACGGGAGAGAGATAGCATAGGTACTGTTACTATGTAGCACTGTATATAGAAGCACGGGAGAGAGATAGCATAAGTAATGTTATTATGTAGCACTGACGCTGTATATAGAAGCACGGGAGAGAGATAGCATAGGTACTGTTATTATGTAGCACTGTATATAGAAGCACGGGAGAGAGATAGCATAGGTACTGTTATTATGTAGCACTGTATATAGAAGCACGGGAGAGAGATAGCATAGGTACTGTTATTATGTAGCACTGTATATAGAAGCACGGGAGAGAGATAGCATAGGTACTGTTATTATGTAGCACTGTATATAGAAGCACGGGAGAGAGATAGCATAGGTACTTTTATTATGTAGCACTTTATATAGAAGCACGGGAGAGAGATAGCATAGGTACTGTTATTATGTAGCACTGTATATAGAAGCACGGGAGAGAGATAGCATAGGTACTGTTACTATGTAGCACTGACGCTGTATATAGAAGCATGGGAGAGAGATAGCATAGGTACTGTTATTATGTAGCACTGACGCTGTATATAGAAGCACGGGAGAGAGATAGCATAGGTACTGTTATTATGTAGCACTGTATATAGAAGCACGGGAGAGAGATAGCATAGGTAATGTTATTATGTAGCACTGTATATAGAAGCACGGGAGAGAGATAGCATAGGTACTGTTACTATGTAGCACTGTATATAGAAGCACGGGAGAGAGATAGCATAGGTACTGTTACTATATAGCACTGACGCTGTATATAGAAGCATGGGAGAGGGATAGCATAGGTACTGTTACTATGTAGCACTGACGCTGTATATAGAAGCATGGGAGAGGGATAGCATAGGTACTGTTACTATGTAGCACTGACGCTGTATATAGAAGCACGGGAGAGAGATAGCATAGGTACTGTTACTATGTAGCACTGTATATAGAAGCACGGGAGAGAGATAGCATAGGTACTGTTACTATGTAGCACTGACACGGTATATAGAAGCATGGGAGAGAGATAGCATAGGTACTGTTATTATGTAGCACTGACACTGTATATAGAAGCACGGGAGAGAGATAGCATAGGTACTGGTACTATGTAGCACTGACTCTGTGTATAGAAGCACGGGAGAGAGATAGCATAGGTACTGTTATTATGTAGCACTGACACTGTATATAGAAGCATGGGAGAGAGATAGCATAGTTACTGTTACTATGTAGCACTGACAATGTATATAGAAGCACGGGAGAGAGATAGCATAGGTACTGTTATTATGTAGCACTGACACTATATATAGAAGCACGAGAGAGAGATAGCATAAGTACTGTTACTATGTAGCACTGACACTGTATATAGAAGCATGGGAGAGAGATAGCATAGGTACTGTTATTATGTAGCACTGTATATAGAAGCACGGGAGAGAGATAGCGTAGGTATTGTTACTATGTAGCACTGTATATAGAAGCACGGGAGAGAGATAGCATAGGTACTGTTATTATGTAGCACTGACGCTGTGTATAGAAGCACGGGAGAGAGATAGCATAGGTACTGTTATTATGTAGCACTGATACTGTATATAGAAGCATGGGAGAGAGATAGCATAGGTACTGTTACTATGTAGCACTGTATATAGAAGCACGGGAGAGAGATAGCATAGGTACTGTTACTATGTAGCACTGACGCTGTATATAGAAGCACGTGAGAGAGATAGCATAGGTACTGTTACTATGTAGCATTGTATATAGAAGCACGGGAGAGAGATAGAATAAGTAATGTTATTATGTAGCACTGACGCTGTATATAGAAGCACGGGAGAGAGATAGCATAGGTACTGTTACTATGTAGCAGTGACACTGTATATAGAAGCACGGGAGAGAGATAGCATAGGTACTGTTATTATGTAGCACTGACGCTGTATATAGAAGCACGGGAGAGAGATAACATAGGTACTGTTACTATGTAGCACTGACGCTGTATATAGAAGCACGGGAGAGAGATAGCATAGGTACTGTTACTATGTAGCACTGACGCTGTATATAGAAGCACGGGAGAGAGATAACATAGGTACTGTTATTATGTAGCACTGTATATTGAAGCACGGGAGAGAGATAGCATAGGTACTGTTATTATGTAGCACTGTATATAGAAGCACGGGAGAGAGATAGCATAGGTACTGTTATTATGTAGCACTGTATATAGAAGCACGGGAGAGAGATAGCATAGGTACTGTTATTATGTAGCACTGTATATAGAAGCACGGGATAGAGATAGCATAGGTACTGTTATTATGTAGTAATGTATATAGAAGCACGGGAGAGAGATAGCATAGGTACTGTTATTATGTAGCACTGTATATAGAAGCATGGGAGAGAGATAGCATAGGTACTGTTACTATGAAGCACTGACACTGTATATAGAAGCACGGCAGAGAGATAGTATAGGTACTGTTACTATGTAGCACTGACACTGTATATAGAAGCACGGGAGAGAGATAGCGTAGGTACTGTTACTATGTAGCACTGTATATAGAAGCACGGGAGAGAGATAGCGTAGGTACTGTTACTATGTAGCACTGTATATAGAAGCACGGCAGAGAGATAGCATAGGTACTGTTATTATGTAGCACTGTATATAGAAGCACGGGAGAGAGATAGCATAGGTACTGTTATTATGTAGCACTTACACTGTATATAGAAACACTGGAGAGAGATAGCATAGGTACTGTTACTATGTAGCACTGACACTGTATATAGAAGCACGGGAGAGAGATATCATAGGTACTGTTACTATGTAGCACTCTATATAGAAGCATGGGAGAGTGATAACGTAGGTACTGTTACTATGTAGCACTGACGCTGTGTATAGAAGCACGGGAGAGAGATAGCATAGATACTGTTACTATGTAGCACTGACGCTGTGTATAGAAGCACGGGAGAGAGATACTATAGGTACTGTTACTATGTAGCCCTGACGCTGTACATAGAAGCACGGGAGAGAGATAGCATAGGTACTGTTACTATGTAGCACTGACGCTGTATATAGAAACACGGGAGAGCGATAGCATAGGTACTGTTACTATGTAGCACTGTATATAGAAGAACGGGAGAGAGATAGCATAGGTACTGTTATTATGTAGCACTGACTCTGTGTATAGAAGCACGGGAGAGAGATAGCATAGGTACTGTTATTATGTAGCACTGTATATAGAAGCACGGGAGAGAGATAGCATAGGTATTGTTATTATGTAGCACTGTATATAGAAGCACGGGAGAGAGATAGCATAGGTACTGTTATTATGTAGCACTGACACTGTATATAGAAGCATGGGAGAGAGATAGCATAGGTACTGTTACTATGTAGCACTGACACTGTATATAGAAGCACGGGAGAGAGATAGCATAGGTACTGTTATTATGTAGCACTGACACTGTATATAGAAGCACGGGAGAGAGATAGCATAGGTATTGTTATTATGTAGCACTGTATATAGAAGCACGGGAGAGAGATAGCATAGGTACTGTTACTATGTAACACTGTATATAGAAGCACAGGAGAGAGATAGCATAGGTACTGTTACTATGTAGCACTGACGCTGTGTATAGAAGCACGGGAGAGAGATAGCATAGGTACTGTTATTATGTAGCACTGTATATAGAAGCACGGGAGAGAGATAGCATAGGTACTGTTACTATGTAGCACTGTATATAGAAGCACGGGAGAAAGATAGCATAGGTAATGTTATTATGTAGCACTGCCACTGTATATAGAAGCACGGGAGAGAGATAGCATAGGTACTGTTATTATGTAGCACTGTATATAGAAGCACGGGAGAGAGATAGCATAGGGACTGTTACTATGTAGCACTGTATAAAAAAGCACGGGAGAGAGATAGCATAGGTACTGTTACTATGTAGCACTGACACTGTATATAGAAGCATGGGAGAGAGATAGCATAGGTACTGTTATTATGTAGAACTGACACTGTATATAGAAGCACGGGAGAGAGATAGCATAGGTACTGTTACTATGTAGCACTGACGCTGTGTATAGAAGCACGGGAGAGAGATAGCATAGGTACTGTTATTATGTAGAACTGACACTGTATATAGAAGCACGGGAGAGAGATAGCATAAGTACTGTTACTATGTAGCACTGACACTGTATATAGAAGCATGGGAGAGAGATAGCATAGGTACTGTTATTATGTAGCACTGTATATAGAAGCACGGGAGAGAGATAGCGTAGGTATTGTTACTATGTAGCACTGTATATAGAAGCACGGGAGAGAGATAGCATAGGTACTGTAATTATGTAGCACTGACGCTGTGTATAGAAGCACGGGAGAGAGATAGCATAGGTACTGTTATTATGTAGCACTGACGCTGTGTATAGAAGCACGGGAGAGAGATAGCATAGGTACTGTTATTATGTAGCACTGACACTGTATATAGAAGCATGGGAGAGAGATAGCGTAGGTACTGTTACTATGTAGCACTGTATATAGAAGCACGGGAGAGAGATAGCATAGGTACTGTTACTATGTAGCACTGACGCTGTATATAGAAGCACGTGAGAGAGATAGCATAGGTACTGTTACTATGTAGCATTGTATATAGAAGCACGGGAGAGAGATAGAATAAGTAATGTTATTATGTAGCACTGACGCTGTATATAGAAGCACGGGAGAGAGATAGCATAGGTACTGTTACTATGTAGCAGTGACACTGTATATAGAAGCACGGGAGAGAGATAGCATAGGTACTGTTATTATGTAGCACTGACGCTGTATATAGAAGCATGGGAGAGAGATAACATAGGTACTGTTACTATGTAGCACTGACGCTGTATATAGAAGCACGGGAGAGAGATAGCATAGGTACTGTTACTATGTAGCACTGACGCTGTATATAGAAGCACGGGAGAGAGATAACATAGGTACTGTTATTATGTAGCACTGTATATTGAAGCACAGGAGAGAGATAGCATAGGTACTGTTATTATGTAGCACTGTATATAGAAGCACGGGAGAGAGATAGCATAGGTACTGTTATTATGTAGCACTGTATATAGAAGCACGGGAGAGAGATAGCATAGGTACTGTTATTATGTAGCACTGTATATAGAAGCACGGGATAGAGATAGCATAGGTACTGTTATTATGTAGTAATGTATATAGAAGCACGGGAGAGAGATAGCATAGGTACTGTTATTCTGTAGCACTGTATATAGAAGCATGGGAGAGAGATAGCATAGGTACTGTTACTATGAAGCACTGACACTGTATATAGAAGCACGGCAGAGAGATAGTATAGGTACTGTTACTATGTAGCACTGACACTGTATATAGAAGCACGGGAGAGAGATAGCGTAGGTACTGTTACTATGTAGCACTGTATATAGAAGCACGGCAGAGAGATAGCATAGGTACTGTTATTATGTAGCACTGACGCTGTATATAGAAACACTGGAGAGAGATAGCATAGGTACTGTTACTATGTAGCACTGACACTGTATATAGAAGCACGGGAGAGAGATAGCATAGGTACTGTTATTATGTAGCACTTACACTGTATATAGAAACACTGGAGAGAGATAGCATAGGTACTGTTACTATGTAGCACTGACACTGTATATAGAAGCACGGGAGAGAGATAGCATAGGTAATGTTACTATGTAGCACTCTATATAGAAGCATGGGAGAGTGATAACGTAGGTACTGTTACTATGTAGCACTGACGCTGTGTATAGAAGCACGGGAGAGAGATAGCATAGATACTGTTACTATGTAGCACTGACGCTGTGTATAGAAGCACGGGACAGAGATACTATAGGTACTGTTACTATGTAGCCCTGACGCTGTACATAGAAGCACGGGAGAGAGATAGCATAGGTACTGTTACTATGTAGCACTGACGCTGTATATAGAAACACGGGAGAGCGATAGCATAGGTACTGTTACTATGTAGCACTGTATATAGAAGCACGGGAGAGAGATAGCATAGGTATTGTTATTATGTAGCACAGTATATAGAAGCACGGGAGAGAGATAGCATAGGTACTGTTACTATGTAGCACTGACGCTGTGTATAGAAGCATGGTAGAGAGATAGCATAGGTACTGTTATTATGTAGCACTGTATATAGAAGCACGGGAGAGAGATAGCGTAGGTATTGTTACTATGTAGCACTGACACTGTATATAGAAGCACGGGAGAGAGATAGCATAGGTACTGTTATTATGTAGCACTGACACTGTATATAGAAGCACGGGAGAGAGATAGCATAGGTATTGTTATTATGTAGCACAGTATATAGAAGCACGGGAGAGAGATAGCATAGGTACTGTTACTATGTAGCACTGACGCTGTGTATAGAAGCATGGGAGAGAGATAGCATAGGTACTGTTATTATGTAGCACTGTATATAGAAGCACGGGAGAGAGATAGCATAGGTACTGTTACTATGTAGCACTGTATATAGAAGCACGGGAGAGAGATAGCATAGGTAATGTTATTATGTAGCACTGACACTGTATATAGAAGCACGGGAGAGAGATAGCATAGGTACTGTTACTATGTAGCACTGACAGTGTATATAGAAGCATGGGAGAGAGATAGCATAGGTACTGTTATTATGTAGCACTGACACTGTATATAGAAGCATGGGAGAGAGATAGCATAGGTACTGTTATTATGTAGCACTGTATATAGAAGCACGGGAGAGAGATAGCGTAGGTATTGTTACTATGTAGCACTGTATATAGAAGCACGGGAGAGAGATAGCATAGGTACTGTAATTATGTAGCACTGACGCTGTGTATAGAAGCACGAGAGAGAGATAGCATAGGTACTGTTATTATGTAGCACTGACGCTGTGTATAGAAGCACGGGAGAGAGATAGCATAGGTACTGTTATTATGTAGCACTGACACTGTATATAGAAGCATGGGAGAGAGATAGCATAGGTACTGTTACTATGTAGCACTGACACTGTATATAGAAGCACGGGAGAGAGATAGCATAGGTACTGTTATTATGTAGCACTGACACTGTATATAGAAGCACGGGAGAGAGATAGCATAGGTATTGTTATTATGTAGCACAGTATATAGAAGCACGGGAGAGAGATAGCATAGGTACTGTTACTATGTAGCACTGACGCTGTGTATAGAAGCATGGGAGAGAGATAGCATAGGTACTGTTATTATGTAGCACTGTATATAGAAGCACGGGAGAGAGATAGCATAGGTACTGTTACTATGTAGCACTGTATATAGAAGCACGGGAGAGAGATAGCATAGGTAATGTTATTATGTAGCACTGACACTGTATATAGAAGCACGGAAGAGAGATAGCATAGGTACTGTTATTATGTAGCACTGTATATAGAAGCACGGGAGAGAGATAGCATAGGTACTGTTACTATGTAGCACTGTATATAGAGGCATGGGAGAGAGATAGCATAGGTACTGTTACTATGTAGCACTGACGCTGTATATAGAAGCACGGGAGAGAGATAGCATAGGTACTGTTATTATGTAGCACTGACACTGTATATAGAAGTACGGGAGAGAGCTAGCATAGGTACTGTTACTATGTAGCACTGACACTGTATATAGAAGCACGGGAGAGAGATAGCATAGGTACTGTTACTATGTAGCACTGACACTGTATATAGAAGCACGGGAGAGAGATAGCATAGGTACTGTTACTATGTAGCACTGTATATAGAAGCACGGGAGAGAGATAGCATAGGTAATGTTATTATGTAGCACTGACGCTGTATATAGAAGCACTGGAGAGAGATAGCATAGGTACTGTTACTATGTAGCACTGTATATAGAAGCACGGGAGAGAGAGAGCATAGGTACTGTTACTATGTAGCACTGACGCTGTATATAGAAGCATGGGAGAGAGATAGCATAGGTACTGTTACTATGTAGCACTGTATATAGAAGCACGGGAGAGAGAGAGCATAGGTACTGTTACTATGTAGCACTGTATATAGAAGCACGGGAGAGAGATAGCATATGTACTGTTATTATGTAGCACTGACACTGTATATAGAAGCACGGGAGAGAGATAGCATAGGTACTGTTACTATGTAGCACTGACGCTGTATATAGAAGCACGGGAGAGAGATAGCATAGGTACTGTTACTATGTAGCACTGACAATGTATATAGAAGCACGGGAGAGAGATAGCATAGGTACTGTTACTATGTAGCACTGACGCTGTATATAGAAACACGGGAGAGCGATAGCATAGGTACTGTTACTATGTAGCACTGTATATAGAAGAACGGGAGAGAGATAGCATAGGTACTGTTATTATGTAGCACTGACTCTGTGTATAGAAGCACGGGAGAGAGATAGCATAGGTACTGTTATTATGTAGCACTGTATATAGAAGCACGGGAGAGAGATAGCATAGGTATTGTTATTATGTAGCACTGTATATAGAAGCACGGGAGAGAGATAGCATAGGTACTGTTATTATGTAGCACTGACACTGTATATAGAAGCATGGGAGAGAGATAGCATAGGTACTGTTACTATGTAGCACTGACACTGTATATAGAAGCACGGGAGAGAGATAGCATAGGTACTGTTATTATGTAGCACTGACACTGTATATAGAAGCACGGGAGAGAGATAGCATAGGTATTGTTATTATGTAGCACTGTATATAGAAGCACGGGAGAGAGATAGCATAGGTACTGTTACTATGTAACACTGTATATAGAAGCACAGGAGAGAGATAGCATAGGTACTGTTACTATGTAGCACTGACGCTGTGTATAGAAGCACGGGAGAGAGATAGCATAGGTACTGTTATTATGTAGCACTGTATATAGAAGCACGGGAGAGAGATAGCATAGGTACTGTTACTATGTAGCACTGTATATAGAAGCACGGGAGAGAGATAGCATAGGTAATGTTATTATGTAGCACTGCCACTGTATATAGAAGCACGGGAGAGAGATAGCATAGGTACTGTTATTATGTAGCACTGTATATAGAAGCACGGGAGAGAGATAGCATAGGGACTGTTACTATGTAGCACTGTATAAAAAAGCACGGGAGAGAGATAGCATAGGTACTGTTACTATGTAGCACTGACACTGTATATAGAAGCATGGGAGAGAGATAGCATAGGTACTGTTATTATGTAGAACTGACACTGTATATAGAAGCACGGGAGAGAGATAGCATAGGTACTGTTACTATGTAGCACTGACGCTGTGTATAGAAGCACGGGAGAGAGATAGCATAGGTACTGTTATTATGTAGAACTGACACTGTATATAGAAGCACGGGAGAGAGATAGCATAAGTACTGTTACTATGTAGCACTGACACTGTATATAGAAGCATGGGAGAGAGATAGCATAGGTACTGTTATTATGTAGCACTGTATATAGAAGCACGGGAGAGAGATAGCGTAGGTATTGTTACTATGTAGCACTGTATATAGAAGCACGGGAGAGAGATAGCATAGGTACTGTAATTATGTAGCACTGACGCTGTGTATAGAAGCACGGGAGAGAGATAGCATAGGTACTGTTATTATGTAGCACTGACGCTGTGTATAGAAGCACGGGAGAGAGATAGCATAGGTACTGTTATTATGTAGCACTGACACTGTATATAGAAGCATGGGAGAGAGATAGCATAGGTACTGTTACTATGTAGCACTGTATATAGAAGCACGGGAGAGAGATAGCATAGGTACTGTTACTATGTAGCACTGACGCTGTATATAGAAGCACGTGAGAGAGATAGCATAGGTACTGTTACTATGTAGCATTGTATATAGAAGCACGGGAGAGAGATAGCATAGGTACTGTTACTATGTAGCAGTGACACTGTATATAGAAGCACGGGAGAGAGATAGCATAGGTACTGTTATTATGTAGCACTGACGCTGTATATAGAAGCATGGGAGAGAGATAACATAGGTACTGTTACTATGTAGCACTGACGCTGTATATAGAAGCACGGGAGAGAGATAGCATAGGTACTGTTACTATGTAGCACTGACGCTGTATATAGAAGCACGGGAGAGAGATAACATAGGTACTGTTATTATGTAGCACTGTATATTGAAGCACAGGAGAGAGATAGCATAGGTACTGTTATTATGTAGCACTGTATATAGAAGCACGGGAGAGAGATAGCATAGGTACTGTTATTATGTAGCACTGTATATAGAAGCACGGGAGAGAGATAGCATAGGTACTGTTATTATGTAGCACTGTATATAGAAGCACGGGATAGAGATAGCATAGGTACTGTTATTATGTAGTAATGTATATAGAAGCACGGGAGAGAGATAGCATAGGTACTGTTATTCTGTAGCACTGTATATAGAAGCATGGGAGAGAGATAGCATAGGTACTGTTACTATGAAGCACTGACACTGTATATAGAAGCACGGCAGAGAGATAGTATAGGTACTGTTACTATGTAGCACTGACACTGTATATAGAAGCACGGGAGAGAGATAGCGTAGGTACTGTTACTATGTAGCACTGTATATAGAAGCACGGCAGAGAGATAGCATAGGTACTGTTATTATGTAGCACTGACGCTGTATATAGAAACACTGGAGAGAGATAGCATAGGTACTGTTACTATGTAGCACTGACACTGTATATAGAAGCACGGGAGAGAGATAGCATAGGTACTGTTATTATGTAGCACTTACACTGTATATAGAAACACTGGAGAGAGATAGCATAGGTACTGTTACTATGTAGCACTGACACTGTATATAGAAGCACGGGAGAGAGATAGCATAGGTAATGTTACTATGTAGCACTCTATATAGAAGCATGGGAGAGTGATAACGTAGGTACTGTTACTATGTAGCACTGACGCTGTGTATAGAAGCACGGGAGAGAGATAGCATAGATACTGTTACTATGTAGCACTGACGCTGTGTATAGAAGCACGGGACAGAGATACTATAGGTACTGTTACTATGTAGCCCTGACGCTGTACATAGAAGCACGGGAGAGAGATAGCATAGGTACTGTTACTATGTAGCACTGACGCTGTATATAGAAACACGGGAGAGCGATAGCATAGGTACTGTTACTATGTAGCACTGTATATAGAAGCACGGGAGAGAGATAGCATAGGTATTGTTATTATGTAGCACAGTATATAGAAGCACGGGAGAGAGATAGCATAGGTACTGTTACTATGTAGCACTGACGCTGTGTATAGAAGCATGGTAGAGAGATAGCATAGGTACTGTTATTATGTAGCACTGTATATAGAAGCACGGGAGAGAGATAGCGTAGGTATTGTTACTATGTAGCACTGACACTGTATATAGAAGCACGGGAGAGAGATAGCATAGGTACTGTTATTATGTAGCACTGACACTGTATATAGAAGCACGGGAGAGAGATAGCATAGGTATTGTTATTATGTAGCACAGTATATAGAAGCACGGGAGAGAGATAGCATAGGTACTGTTACTATGTAGCACTGACGCTGTGTATAGAAGCATGGGAGAGAGATAGCATAGGTACTGTTATTATGTAGCACTGTATATAGAAGCACGGGAGAGAGATAGCATAGGTACTGTTACTATGTAGCACTGTATATAGAAGCACGGGAGAGAGATAGCATAGGTAATGTTATTATGTAGCACTGACACTGTATATAGAAGCACGGGAGAGAGATAGCATAGGTACTGTTACTATGTAGCACTGACAGTGTATATAGAAGCATGGGAGAGAGATAGCATAGGTACTGTTATTATGTAGCACTGACACTGTATATAGAAGCATGGGAGAGAGATAGCATAGGTACTGTTATTATGTAGCACTGTATATAGAAGCACGGGAGAGAGATAGCGTAGGTATTGTTACTATGTAGCACTGTATATAGAAGCACGGGAGAGAGATAGCATAGGTACTGTAATTATGTAGCACTGACGCTGTGTATAGAAGCACGAGAGAGAGATAGCATAGGTACTGTTATTATGTAGCACTGACGCTGTGTATAGAAGCACGGGAGAGAGATAGCATAGGTACTGTTATTATGTAGCACTGACACTGTATATAGAAGCATGGGAGAGAGATAGCATAGGTACTGTTACTATGTAGCACTGACACTGTATATAGAAGCACGGGAGAGAGATAGCATAGGTACTGTTATTATGTAGCACTGACACTGTATATAGAAGCACGGGAGAGAGATAGCATAGGTATTGTTATTATGTAGCACAGTATATAGAAGCACGGGAGAGAGATAGCATAGGTACTGTTACTATGTAGCACTGACGCTGTGTATAGAAGCATGGGAGAGAGATAGCATAGGTACTGTTATTATGTAGCACTGTATATAGAAGCACGGGAGAGAGATAGCATAGGTACTGTTACTATGTAGCACTGTATATAGAAGCACGGGAGAGAGATAGCATAGGTAATGTTATTATGTAGCACTGACACTGTATATAGAAGCACGGAAGAGAGATAGCATAGGTACTGTTATTATGTAGCACTGTATATAGAAGCACGGGAGAGAGATAGCATAGGTACTGTTACTATGTAGCACTGTATATAGAGGCATGGGAGAGAGATAGCATAGGTACTGTTACTATGTAGCACTGACGCTGTATATAGAAGCACGGGAGAGAGATAGCATAGGTACTGTTATTATGTAGCACTGACACTGTATATAGAAGTACGGGAGAGAGCTAGCATAGGTACTGTTACTATGTAGCACTGACACTGTATATAGAAGCACGGGAGAGAGATAGCATAGGTACTGTTACTATGTAGCACTGACACTGTATATAGAAGCACGGGAGAGAGATAGCATAGGTACTGTTACTATGTAGCACTGTATATAGAAGCACGGGAGAGAGATAGCATAGGTAATGTTATTATGTAGCACTGACGCTGTATATAGAAGCACTGGAGAGAGATAGCATAGGTACTGTTACTATGTAGCACTGTATATAGAAGCACGGGAGAGAGAGAGCATAGGTACTGTTACTATGTAGCACTGTATATAGAAGCACGGGAGAGAGATAGCATATGTACTGTTATTATGTAGCACTGACACTGTATATAGAAGCACGGGAGAGAGATAGCATAGGTACTGTTACTATGTAGCACTGACGCTGTATATAGAAGCACGGGAGAGAGATAGCATAGGTACTGTTATTATGTAGCACTGACACTGTATATAGAAGCACGGGAGAGAGATAGCATAGGTACTGTTACTATGTAGCACTGTATATAGAAGCACGGGAGAGAGATAGCATAGGTACTGTTACTATGTAGCACTGACACTGTATATAGAAGCACGGGAGAGAGATAGCATAGGTACTGTTACTATGTAGCACTGACAATGTATATAGAAGCACAGGAGAGAGATAGCATAGGTACTGTTACTATGTAGCACTGACAATGTATATAGAAGCACGGGAGAGAGATAGCATAGGTACTGTTACTATGTAGCACTGACGCTGTATATAGAAGCATGGGAGAGAGATAGCATAGGTACTGTTACTATGTAGCACTGTATATAGAAGCACGGGAGAGAGAGAGCATAGGTACTGTTACTATGTAGCACTGTATATAGAAGCACGGGAGAGAGATAGCATATGTACTGTTATTATGTAGCACTGACACTGTATATAGAAGCACGGGAGAGAGATAGCATAGGTACTGTTACTATGTAGCACTGACGCTGTATATAGAAGCACGGGAGAGAGATAGCATAGGTACTGTTACTATGTAGCACTGACAATGTATATAGAAGCACAGGAGAGAGATAGCATAGGTACTGTTACTATGTAGCACTGACAATGTATATAGAAGCACGGGAGAGAGATAGCATAGGTACTGTTACTATGTAGCACTGACGCTGTATATAGAAGCACGGGAGAGAGATAGCATAGGTACTGTTACTATGTAGCACTGACAATGTATATAGAAGCACAGGAGAGAGATAGCATAGGTACTGTTACTATGTAGCACTGACAATGTATATTGAAGCACGGGAGAAAGATAGCATAGGTACTGTTACTATGTAGCACTGACACTGTATATAGAAGCACGGGAGAGAGATAGCATAGGTACTGTTACTATGTAGCACTGACAATGTATATAGAAGCACGGGAGAGAGATAGCATAGGTACTGTTACTATGTAGCACTGACACTGTATAAAGAAGCATGGGAGAGAGATAGCATAGGTACTGTTATTATGTAGCACTGACACTGTATATAGAAGCACGGGAGAGAGATAGCATAGGTACTGTTACTATGTAGCACTGTATATAGAAGCACGGGAGAGAGATAGCATAGGTACTGTTACTATGTAGCACTGACGCTGTATATAGAAGCATGAGAGAGGGATAGCATAGGTACTGTTACTATGTAGCACTGACGCTGTATATAGAAGCACGGGAGAGAGATAGCATAGGTAATGTTATTATGTAGCACTGTATATAGAAGCACGGGAGAGAGATAGCATAGGTACTGTTACTATGTAGCACTGACGCTGTATATAGAAGCACGGGAGAGAGATAGCATAGGTACTGTTACTATGTAGCACTGTATATAGAAGCACGGGAGAGAGATAGCATAGGTAATGTTATTATGTAGCACTGACACTGTATATAGAAGCACGGGAGAGAGATAGCATAGGTACTGTTACTATGTAGCACTGTATATAGAAGCACGGGAGAGAGATAACATAGGTACTGTTACTATGTAGCACTGACGCTGTGTATAGAAGCACGGGAGAGAGATAGCATAGGTACTGTTACTAGGTAGCACTGACACTGTATATAGAAGCACGGGAGAGAGATAGCATAGGTACTTTTATTATGTAGCACTGTATATAGAAGCACGGGAGAGAGATAGCATAGGTACTGTTACTATGTAGCACTGTATATAGAAGCACGGGAGAGAGATAGCATAGGTACTGTTACTATGTAGCACTGACACTGTATATAGAAGCATGGGAGAGAGATAGCATAGGTACTGTTATTATGTAGCACTGACACTGTATATAGAAGCACGGGAGAGAGATAGCATAGGTACTGTTACTATGTAGCACTGACGCTGTGTATAGAAGCACGGGAGAGAGATAGCATAGGTACTGTTATTATGTAGCACTGACACTGTATATAGAAGCATGGGAGAGAGATAGCATAGTTACTGTTACTATGTAGCACTGACACTATATATAGAAGCACGGGAGAGAGATAGCATAGGTACTGTTATTATGTAGCACTGTATATAGAAGCACGGGAGAGAGATAGCGTAGGTATTGTTACTATGTAGCACTGTATATAGAAGCACGGGAGAGAGATAGCATAGGTACTGTAATTATGTAGCACTGACGCTGTGTATAGAAGCACGGGAGAGAGATAGCATAGGTACTGTTATTATGTAGCACTGACGCTGTGTATAGAAGCACGGGAGAGAGATAGCATAGGTACTGTTATTATGTAGCACTGACACTGTATATAGAAGCATGGGAGAGAGATAGCATAGGTACTGTTACTATGTAGCACTGACACTGTATATAGAAGCACGGGAGAGAGATAGCATAGGTACTGTTATTATGTAGCACTGAAACTGTATATAGAAGCACGGGAGAGAGATAGCATAGGAATTGTTATTATGTAGCACTGTATATAGAAGCACGGGAGAGAGATAGCATAGGTACTGTTACAATGTAGCACTGACAATGTATATAGAAGCACGGGAGAGAGATAGCATAGGTACTGTTATTATGTAGCACTGACACTGTATATAGAAGCACGGGAGAGAGATAGCATAGGTATTGTTATTATGTAGCACTGTATATAGAAGCACGGGAGAGAGATAGCATAGGTACTGTTATTATGTAGCACTGACACTGTATATAGAAGCATGGGAGAGAGATAGCATAGGTACTGTTACTATGTAGCACTGACACTGTATATAGAAGCACGGGAGAGAGATAGCATAGGTACTGTTTCTATGTAGCACTGTATATAGAAGCACGGGAGAGAGATAGCATAGGTACTGTTACTATGTAGCACTGACACTGTATATAGAAGCACGGGAGAGAGATAGCATAGGTACTGTTATTATGTAGCACTGTATATAGAAGCACGGGAGAGAGATAGCATAGGTACTGTTACTATGAAGCACTGACACTGTATATAGAAGCACGGGAGAGAGATAGCATAGGTATTGTTATTATGTAGCACTGTATATAGAAGCACGGGAGAGAGATAGCATAGGTACTGTTATTATGTAGCACTGACACTGTATATAGAAGCACGGGAGAGAGATAGCATAGGTATTGTTATTATGTAGCACTGTATATAGAAGCACGGGAGAGAGATAGCATAGGTACTGTTACTATGTAACACTGTATATAGAAGCACAGGAGAGAGATAGCATAGGTACTGTTACTATGTAGCACTGACGCTGTGTATAGAAGCACGGGAGAGAGATAGCATAGGTACTGTTATTATGTAGCTCTGTATATAGAAGCACGGGAGAGAGATAGCATAGGTACTGTTACTATGTAGCACTGTATATAGAAGCACGGGAGAGAGATAGCATAGGTAATGTTATTATGTAGCACTGCCACTGTATATAGAAGCACGGGAGAGAGATAGCATAGGTACTGTTATTATGTAGCACTGTATATAGAAGCACGGGAGAGAGATAGCATAGGTACTGTTACTATGTAGCACTGACACTGTATATAGAAGCACGGGAGAGAGATAACATAGGTACTGTTACAATGTAGCACTGACGCTTTATATAGAAGCACGGGAGAGAGATAGCATAGGTACTGTTACTATGTAGCACTGTATATAGAAGCACGGGAGAGAGATAGCATAGGTACTGTTATTATGTAGCACTGACACTGTATATAGAAGCACGGGAGAGAGAGAGCATAGGTACTGTTACTATGTAGCACTCTATATAGAAGCATGGGAGAGAGATAGCATAGGTACTGTTACTATGTAGCACTGACACTATATATAGAAGAACGGGAGAGAGATAACATAGGTACTGTTACTATGTAGCACTGACTCTGTATATAGAAGCACGGGAGAGAGATAGCATAGGTACTGTTATTATGTAGCACTGACACTGTATATAGAAGCACGGGAGAGAGATAGCATAGGTACTGTTACTATGTAGCACTGTATATAGAAGCACGGGAGAGAGAGAGCATAGGTACTGTTATTATGTAGCACTGTATATAGAAGCACGGGAGAGAGATAACATAGGTACTGTTACTATGTAGCCCTGACGCTGTATATAGAAGCACGGGAAAGAGATAGCATAGGTACTGTTACTATGTAGCACTGACGCTGTATATATAAGCACGGGAGAGAGATAGCATAGGTACTGTTATTATGTAGCACTGTATATAGAAGCACGGGAGAGAGATAGCATAGGTACTGTTACTATGTAGCACTGACACTGTATATAGAAGCACGGGAGAGATAGCATAGGTACTGTTATTATGTAGCACTGACGCTGTATATAGAAGCACGGGAGAGAGATAGCATAGGTACTGTTATTATGTAGCACTGTATATAGAAGCACGGGAGAGAGATAGCATAGGTACTGTTACTATGTAGCACTGTATATAGAAGCACAGGAGAGAGATAGCATAGGTACTGTTATTATGTAGCACTGTATATAGAAGCACGGGAGAGAGATAGCATATGTACTGTTACTATGTAGCACTGTATATAGAAGCACGGGAGAGAGATAGCATAGGTACTGTTATTATGTAGCACTGACACTGTATATAGAAGCACGGGAGAGAGATAGCATAGGTACTGTTACTATGTAGCACTGACACTGTATATAGAAGCACGGGAGAGAGATAACATAGGTACTGTTACTATGTAGCACTGACACTGTATATAGAAGCACGGGAGAGAGATAGCATAGGTACTGTTATTATGTAGCACTGTATATAGAAGCACGGGAGAGAGATAACATAGGTACTGTTACTATGTAGCACTGACACTGTATATAGAAGCACGGGAGAGATAGCATAGGTACTGTTATTATGTAGCACTGACGCTGTATATAGAAGCACAGGAGAGAGATAGCATAGGTACTGTTACTATGTAGCACTGACACTGTATATAGAAGCACGGGAGAGAGATAGCATAGGTACTGTTACTATGAAACACTGACACTGTATATAGAAGCACGGGAGAGAGATAGCATAGGTACTGTTATTATGTAGCACTGTATATAGAAGCATGGGAGAGAGATAGCATAGGTACTGTTATTATGTAGCACTGACGCTGTATATAGAAGCACAGGAGAGAGATAGCATAGGTACTGTTACTATGTAGCACTGACGCTGTATATAGAAGCACGGGAGAGAGATAGCATAGGTACTGTTATTATGTAGCACTGACACTGTATATAGAAACACAGGAGAGAGATAGCATAGGTAGTGTTATTATGTAGCACTGACACTGTATATAGAAGCACGGGAGAGAGATAGCATAGGTACTGTTACTATGTAGCACTGACAATGTATATAGAAGCACGGGAGAGAGATAGCATAGGTACTGTTACTATGTAGCACTGTATATAGAAGCACGGGAGAGAGATAGCATAGGTACTGTTACTATGTAGCACTGTATATAGAAGCACGGGAGAGAGATAGCATAGGTAATGTTATTATGTAGCACTGACACTGTATATAGAAGCACGGGAGAGAGATAGCATAGGTATTGCTATTATGTAGCACTGTATATAGAAGCACGGGAGAGAGATAGCATAGGTACTGTTACTATGTAGCACTGACGCTGTATATAGAAGCACGGGAGAGAGATAACATAGGTACTGTTATTATGTAGCACTGTATATTGTAGCACGGGAGAGAGATAGCATAGGTACTGTTATTATGTAGCACTGTATATAGAAGCACGGGAGAGAGATAGCATAGGTACTGTTATTATGTAGCACTGTATATAGAAGCACGGGAGAGAGATAGCATAGGTACTGTTATTATGTAGCACTGTATATAGAAGCACGGGATAGAGATAGCATAGGTACTGTTATTATGTAGTAATGTATATAGAAGCACGGGAGAGAGAT
The DNA here is from genome assembly GCF_040206685.1 of Ascaphus truei. Lineage (NCBI taxonomy): Eukaryota > Metazoa > Chordata > Amphibia > Anura > Ascaphidae > Ascaphus > Ascaphus truei. Next base: position 4,019,548 of record NC_134484.1, read on the forward strand.
AGCATAGGTACTGTTATTATGTAGCACTGACGCTGTATATAGAAGCACGGGAGAGAGATAGCATAGGTACTGTTATTATGTAGCACTGTATATAGAAGCACGGGAGAGAGATAGCATAGGTACTGTTACTATGAAGCACTGACGCTGTATATAGAAGCTTGGGAGAGAGATAGCATAGGTACTGTTATTATGTAGCACTGTATATAGAAGCACGGGAGAGAGATAGCATAGGTACTGTTACTATGAAGCACTGACGCTGTATATAGAAGCTTGGGAGAGAGATAGCATAGGTACTGTTATTATGTAGCACTGTATATAGAAGCACGGGAGAGAGATAGCATAGGTACTGTTACTATGAAGCACTGACGCTGTATATAGAAGCTTGGGAGAGAGATAGCATAGGTACTGTTATTATGTAGCACTGTATATAGAAGCACGGGAGAGAGATAGCATAGGTACTGTTACTATGTAGCACTGTATATAGAAGCACGGGAGAGAGATAGCATAGGTACTGTTACTATGTAGCACTGACACTGTATATAGAAGCACGGGAGAGAGATAGCATAGGTATTGTTATTATGTAGCACTGACACTGTATATATAAGCACGGGAGAGAGATAGCATAGGTATTGTTATTATGTAGCACTGACACTGTATATAGAAGCACGGGAGAGAGATAGCATAGGTACTGTTACTATGTAGCACTGTATATAGAAGCACGGGAGAGAGATAGCATAGGTACTGTTGTTATGTAGCACTGACACTGTATATAGAAGCACGGGAGAGAGATAGCATAGGTACTGTTATTATGTAGCACTGATGCTGTATATAGAAGCACAGGAGAGAGATAGCATAGGTACAGTTATTATGTAGCACTGTATATAGAAGCACGGGAGAGAGATAGCATAGGTACTGTTACTATATTGCACTGTATATAGAAGCACGGGAGAGAGATAGCATAGGTACTGTTACTATGTAGCACTGACACTGTATATAGAAGCAATGGAGAGAGATAGCATAGGTACTGTTACTATGTAGCACTGACGCTGTACATAGAAGCACGGGAGAGAGATAGCATAGGTATTGTTATTATGTAGCACTGTATATAGAAGCACGGGAGAGAGATAGCATAGGTACTGTTACTATGTAGCACTGACGCTGTATATAGAAGCACGGGAGAGAGATAGCATAGGTACTGTTTCTATGTAGCACTGTATATAGAAGCACGGGAGAGAGATAGCATAGGTACTGTTACTATGTAGCACTGACACTGTATATAGAAGCACGGGAGAGAGATAGCATAGGTACTGTTATTATGTAGCACTGTATATAGAAGCACGGGAGAGAGATAGCATAGGTACTGTTACTATGAAGCACTGACGCTGTATATAGAAGCACGGGAGAGAGATAGCATAGGTATTGTTATTATGTAGCACTGACACTGTATATAGAAGCACGGGAGAGAGATAGCATAGGTACTGTTACTCTATGTAGCACCGACACTGTATATAGAAGCACGGGAGAGAGATAGCACAGGTACTGTTACTATGTAGCACTGTATATAGAAGCACGGGAGAGAGATAGCATAGGTACTGTTATTATGTAGCACTGACGCTGTGTATAGAAGAACGGGAGAGAGATAGCATAGGTACTGTTATTATGTAGCACTGACGCTGTATATAGAAGCACGGGAGAGAGATAACATAGGTACTGTTACTATGTAGCACTGTATATAGAAGCACGGGTGAGAGATAGCGTAGGTACTGTTACTATATAGCACTGTATATAGAAGCACGGGAGATAGATAGCATAGGTACTGTTACTATGTAGCACTGACGCTGTATATAGAAGCACGGGAGAGAGATAACATAGGTACTGTTACTATGTAGCACTGACGCTGTGTATAGAAGAACGGGAGAGAGATAGCATAGGTACTGTTAATATGTAGCACTGTATATAGAAGCACGGGAGAGAGATAGCATAGGTACTGTTATTATGTATCACTGTATATAGAAGCACGGGAGAGAGATAGCATAGGTACTGTTACTATGTAGCACTGACGCTGTATATAGAAGCACGGGAGAGAGATAGCATAGGTACTGTTACTATGTAGCACTGACGCTGTATATAGAAGCACGGGAGAGAGATAGCATAGGTACTGTTACTATGTAGCACTGTATATAGAAGCACGGGAGAGAGATAGCATAGGTACTGTTATTATGCAGCACTGACACTGTATATAGAAGCACGGGAGAGAGATAACATAGGTACTGTTATTATGTAGCACTGACGCTGTATATAGAAGCACGGGAGAGAGATAACATAGGTACTGTTACTATGTAGCACTGTATATAGAAGCACGGGTGAGAGATAGCGTAGGTACTGTTACTATATAGCACTGTATATAGAAGCACGGGAGATAGATAGCATAGGTACTGTTACTATGTAGCACTGACGCTGTATATAGAAGCACGGGAGAGAGATAGCATAGGTACTGTTACTATGTAGCACTGACGCTGTATATAGAAGCACGGGAGAGAGATAACATAGGTACTGTTACTATGTAGCACTGTATATAGAAGCACGGGTGAGAGATAGCATAGGTACTGTTACTATGTAGCACTGACGCTGTATATAGAAGCACGGGAGAGAGATAGCATAGGTACTGTTATTATGTAGCACTGACGCTGTATATAGAAGCACGGGAGAGAGATAGCATAGGTACTGTTACTATGTAGCACTGTATATAGAAGCACGGGAGAGAGATAGCGTAGGTACTGTTATTATGTAGCACTGTATATAGAAGCACGGGAGAGAGATAGCGTAGGTACTGTTACTATATAGCACTGTATATAGAAGCACGGGAGATAGATAGCATAGGTACTGTTACTATGTAGCACTGACGCTGTATATAGAAGCACGGGAGAGAGATAGCATAGGTACTGTTACTATGTAGCACTGACGCTGTATATAGAAGCACGGGAGAGAGATAACATAGGTACTGTTACTATGTAGCACTGTATATAGAAGCACGGGTGAGAGATAGCATAGGTACTGTTACTATGTAGCACTGACGCTGTATATAGAAGCACGGGAGAGAGATAGCATAGGTACTGTTATTATGTAGCACTGACGCTGTATATAGAAGCACGGGAGAGAGATAGCATAGGTACTGTTACTATGTAGCACTGTATATAGAAGCACGGGAGAGAGATAGCGTAGGTACTGTTATTATGTAGCACTGTATATAGAAGCACGGGAGAGAGATAGCATAGGTACTGTTACTATGTAGCACTGTATATAGAAGCACGGGAGAGAGATAGCATAGGTACTGTTACTATGTAGCACTGACGCTGTATATAGAAGCACGGGAGAGAGATAGCGTAGGTACTGTTACTATGAAGCACTGATGCTGTATATAGAACCACGGGAGAGAGATAGCGTAGGTACTGTTACTATGTAGCACTGACGCTGTATATAGAAGCACGGGAGAGAGATAGCATAGGTACTGTTACTATGTAGCACTGACGCTGTATATAGAAGCACGGGAGAGAGATAGTGTAGGTACTGTTACTATGTAGCACTGACAAAGTGTATAGAAGCACAGGAGAGAGATAGCATAGGTACTGTTACTATGTAGCACTGACGCTGTATATAGAAGCACGGGAGAGAGATAGCGTAGGTACTGTTACTATGTAGCACTGTATATAGATGCCCTGGAGAGAGATAGCATAGGTACTGTTACTATGTAGCACTGTATATAGAAGCACGGGAGATAGATAGCATAGGTACTGTTACTATGTAGCACTGACGCTGTATATAGAAGCACGGGAGAGAGATAGCATAGGTACTGTTACTATGTAGCACTGTATATAGAAGCACGGGAGAGAGATAGCGTAGGTACTGTTATTATGTAGCACTGTATATAGAAGCACGGGAGAGAGATAGCATAGGTACTGTTACTATGTAGCACTGTATATAGAAGCACGGGAGAGAGATAGCATAGGTACTGTTACTATGTAGCACTGACGCTGTATATAGAAGCACGGGAGAGAGATAGCGTAGGTACTGTTACTATGAAGCACTGACGCTGTATATAGAACCACGGGAGAGAGATAGCGTAGGTACTGTTACTATGTAGCACTGACGCTGTATATAGAAGCACGGGAGATAGATAGCATAGGTACTGTTACTATGTAGCACTGACGCTGTATATAGAAGCACGGGAGAGAGATAGCATAGGTACTTATACTATGTAGCACTGACGCTGTATATAGAAGCACGGGAGAGAGATAGTGTAGGTACTGTTACTATGTAGCACTGACACTGTGTAAAGAAGCACGGGAGAGAGATAGCATAGGTACTGTTACTATGTAGCACTGACGCTGTATATAGAAGCACGGGAGAGAGATAGCGTAGGTACTGTTACTATGTAGCACTGTATATAGATGCCCTGGAGAGAGATAGCATAGGTACAGTTACTATGTAGCACTGTATATAGAAGCACGGGAGATAGATAGCATAGGTACTGTTACTATGTAGCACTGACGCTGTATATAGAAGCACGGGAGAGAGATAGCATAGGTACTGTTACTATGTAGCACTGACGCTGTATATAGAAGCATGGGAGAGAGATGGCATAGGTACTGTTATTATGTAGCACTGACACTGTATATAGAAGCACGGGAGAGAGATAGCATAGGTACTGTTACTATGTAGCACTGACGCTGTATATAGAAGCACGGGAGAGAGATAGCATAGGTACTGTTATTATGTAGCACTGACGCTGTATATAGAAGCACGGGAGAGAGATAGCATAGGTACTGTTACTATGTAGCACTGTATATAGAAGCACGGGAGAGAGATAGCGTAGGTACTGTTATTATGTAGCACTGTATATAGAAGCACGGGAGAGAGATAGCATAGGTACTGTTACTATGTAGCACTGTATATAGAAGCACGGGAGAGAGATAGCATAGGTACTGTTACTATGTAGCACTGACGCTGTATATAGAAGCACGGGAGAGAGATAGCGTAGGTACTGTTACTATGAAGCACTGATGCTGTATATAGAACCACGGGAGAGAGATAGCGTAGGTACTGTTACTATGTAGCACTGACGCTGTATATAGAAGCACGGGAGATAGATAGCATAGGTACTGTTACTATGTAGCACTGACGCTGTATATAGAAGCACAGGAGAGAGATAGCATAGGTACTGTTACTATGTAGCACTGACGCTGTATATAGAAGCACGGGAGAGAGATAGCATAGGTACTGTTACTATGTAGCACTGACGCTGTATATAGAAGCACGGGAGAGAGATAGCATAGGTACTGTTACTATGTAGCACTGTATATAGAAGCACGGGAGAGAGATAGCGTAGGTACTGTTATTATGTAGCACTGTATATAGAAGCACGGGAGAGAGATAGCATAGGTACTGTTACTATGTAGCACTGTATATAGAAGCACGGGAGAGAGATAGCATAGGTACTGTTACTATGTAGCACTGACGCTGTATATAGAAGCACGGGAGAGAGATAGTGTAGGTACTGTTACTATGTAGCACTGACACTGTGTAAAGAAGCACGGGAGAGAGATAGCATAGGTACTGTTACTATGTAGCACTGACGCTGTATATAGAAGCACGGGAGAGAGATAGCGTAGGTACTGTTACTATGTAGCACTGTATATAGATGCCCTGGAGAGAGATAGCATAGGTACTGTTACTATGTAGCACTGTATATAGAAGCACGGGAGATAGATAGCATAGGTACTGTTACTATGTAGCACTGACGCTGTATATAGAAGCACGGGAGAGAGATAGCATAGGTACTGTTACTATGTAGCACTGACGCTGTATATAGAAGCATGGGAGAGAGATAGCATAGGTACTGTTATTATGTAGCACTGTATATAGAAGCACGGGAGAGAGATAGCATAGGTACTGTTATTATGTAGCACTGTATATAGAAGCACGGGAGAGAGATAGCGTAAGGTACTGTTACTATGTAGCACTGTATATAGATGCCCGGGAGAGAGATAGCATAGGTACTGTTATTATGTAGCACTGACGCTGTATATAGAAGCACGGGAGAGAGATAGCATAGGTACTGTTATTATGTAGCACTGTATATAGAAGCACGGGAGAGAAATAGCATAGGTACTGTTACTATGTAGCACTGTATATAGAAGCACGGGAGAGAGATAGCGTAGACACTGTTACTATGTAGCACTGACGCTGTATAAAGAAGCACGGGAGAGAGATAGCATAGGTACTGTTATTATGTAGCACTGACACTGTATATAGAAGCACAGGAGAGAGATAGCATAGGTACTGTTACTATGTAGCACTGATGCTGTATATAGAAGCACGGGAGAGAGATAGCATAGGTACTGTTACTATGTAGCACTGTATATAGAAGCACGGGAGAGAGATAGCATAGGTACTGTTACTATGTAGCACTGACGCTGTATATAGAAGCACGGGAGAGAGATAGCATAGGTACTGTTACTATGTAGCACTGACACTGTATATAGAAGCACGGGAGGGAGATAGCATAGGTACTGTTACTATGTAGCACTGTATATAGAAGCACGGGAGAGAGATAAAATAGGTAACGTTACTATGTAGCACTGACGCTGTGTATAGAAGCACGGGAGAGAGATAGCATAGGTACTGTTATTATGTAGCACTGTATATAGAAGCACAGGAGAGAGATAGCATAGGTACTGTTACTATGTATCACTGACACTGTGTATACCTCCAAACCTCAGTTAGCACAGGGGTTCTCAACTCCAGTCCTCAAGAACACCCCTGCTTCAGCACAGGTGCTGCAGTCTTCAGTGGAGCCACTGATTAAGCCGCCTGTGCTGAATAAAGAGTCCTGATTTAAAGAGACAGTGTGGAGACTGGAATCTAATCCCTGGGAGGGAAGTTCTGCTGTAGGGATTCCACCCCTTATCCCTGGGGCCTGCAGGAGATGAAGGCGCTGCACCATTAAGAAGAACGGAGCCACTGATTAAGCCACCTGTGCTGAATAAAGAGTCCTGATTTAAAGAGACAGTTGTGTGAGACTGGAATCTCATCCCTGGGAGGGAAGTTCTGCTTCAGGGGTTCCACCACAAAAGCCTGTGGCCTGCAGGAGATGGAGGCGCTGCACCATTAAGAAGAACGGAGGCACTACCCCAGAAACCTGTCCTGTTGTCCCCAATGTTATGTCGGGAGACTCAGGCCCTCCTGTTGCCAGCAGGTACGCACCACACACGTAACGGGAGAGTTAGTTCCCCTAGAGGACCCTATCTGAGGTTGGGGTGGGGGGAGTGGGAAGGCGTTACAACGTGCATGTAAGAGACGTGTGCAGAGATACGCAATGGAGACCGTTTTTAAGGTGAAATTAAAATAAGGTTTATTGCCTGTTCCCTTAAATAGTACAGCACACAGAAATATACGAAAACAAAAAACGCCTATCCCTGTGTACGGGTAACTTACTTCCCCAGTACCTATCTCCAGGGCTGGAGTGATTATCCCATTCCCACCCTATTCCCCAAAGTCTCAAGAGATACCTTACAGCAGGTGTCCTTTCATGTCAGTCTCTGGTATGTTCCTGGGTCCAGGAATATAGGTCTCTGGGTGTCTTGATCTCAGCACAGCCTTTCTGCTCAAGACCTCTCTCCTCTTGTCAACACCTTTGTGTACTGAGGAAAATCTCCCTCCTGTTTCTGGGAACAGGCTTTTTCTAACAGAGTCTTAATCAGCCAGGTGGAGTCTGACTAATTGCAGGTGTGCCATTAACCAGCACACTGCTGGATTAGAGGCACGTTTCTTTAACCGGGACAAGTCCCTGTTACAGGGCACTTACTGTATATGGGGTCTCTCTCTTAGCTGCAGTTATGCCAAACGGAAATGTCTGATTTGAGAAAGAATTGTGCAAGTGTGGACCAAAGCTGGTAAGTTTTGTCAAATTGTGCAATTGTTTTGTACACCGCGGCATAAAGCCAGCAATGCACCACAGCGTCACTGGCAGGACAGGGGGACATTATACTCACTCTCCGATGACTCCCTTGGAGATGGAATAGACTGACACAAGTTGTACTCGCTCTGAGAACTGAGGTCCCATCTCAAACAGAACCTTCTTAAAGGAGTGGAAAGTGCAGCCCGGAGCAAAGACATTGTCCTGGTAAACCTGGGCGAGGGAAGGGAATAAAATGTCTGAGAGAGGCGTTACGTGTCACAAAGCCATGTATAGGGCAGGGGTGGGCAACTCCCATCCTCAAGGGCCACTAACAGGGCAGGTTTTCAGGATATCCCGTGTAGTGTGACACAGAGATAGAAGAACGTATGGTTCGCCGTAGTGTGAAAGAGATAGAAGAACGTATGGCTCGCCGTACAGTGACACAGGGATAGAAGACCGTATCGCTCGCCGTAGAGTGACAGAGAGATAGAAGAACGTATGGCTCGCCGTAGAGTGACACAGGGATAGAAGAACGTATCGTTCTCTGTAGAGTGGCACAGAGGAACAATGTCCTGCAATGAGACAGTCTTCCAGTGAGTGAGGCAGCATTTCATTGAATGAGACTCCCTTCAAGGGATTTAGACTATTTCTAGAGAGGGAGACTACCATAAAATCAGTGAGACTAACCCTAATGAGTGAGACTGCCATCCAATCAGTGGGACTAACCCTAATGAGTGAGACTGCCATCCAATCAGTGAGACTAACCCTTATGAGTGAGACTGCCATCCAATCAGTGAGACTAACCCTAATGAGTGAGACTTCCATCCAATCAGTGAGACTGCCATCCAATGAGTGAGGCTGCCCCTAATCAGTGAGACTGCCATCCAATCAGTGAGATTGCCCTAATTAGTGAGACTGCCATCCAATGAGTGAGGCTGCCCCTAATTAGTGAGACTGCCATCCAATGTGTGAGGCTGCCATCCAATGAATGAGGCTGCCCCTAATTAGTGAGACTGCCATCTAATCAGTGAGACTAACCCTAATGAGTGAGACTGCCATCCAATCAGTGAGACTGCCATCTAATGAGTGAGGCTGCCATCCAATGAGTGAGACTGTCCCTAATCAGTGAGACTGCCATCCAATCAGTGAGACTGCCCTAATTAGTGAGACTGCCATCCAATGAGTGAGGCTGCCCCTAATTAGTGAGACTGCCATCCAATGAGTGAGGCTGCCCCTAATTAGTGAAACTGCCATCCAATGAGTGAGACTGCCCTAATTAGTGAGACTGCCATCCAATGAGTGAGGCTGCCCCTAATTAGTGAGACTGCCATATAATCAGTGACACTAACCCTAATGAGTGAGACTGCCATCCAATCAGTGAGACTGCCATCCAATGAGTGAGACTGCCCCTAATCAGTGAGACTGCCATCCAATCAGTGAGACTGCCCATATTAGTGAGACTGCCATCCAATGAGTGAGGCTGCCCCTAATTAGTGAGACTGCCATCTAATCAGTGAGACTAACCCTAATGAGTGAGACTGCCATCCAATCAGTGAGACTGCCATCCAATGAGTGAGACTGCCCCTAATCAGTGAGACTGCCATCCAATCAGTGAGACTGCCCTAATTAGTGAGACTGCCATCCAATGAGTGAGGCTGCCCCTAATTAGTGAGACTGCCATCCAATGTGTGAGGCTGCCATCCAATGAATGAGGCTGCCCCTAATTAGTGAGACTAACCCTAATGAGTCAGACTGCCATCCAATCAGTGAGACTGCCATCCAATGAGTGAGACTGTCCCTAATCAGTGAGACTGCCATCCAATCAGTGAGACTGCCCTAATTAGTGAGGCTGCCATCCAATGAGTGAGGCTGCCCCTAATTAGTGAGACTGCCATCCAATGAGTGAGACTGCCCTAATTAGTGAGACTGCCATCCAATGAGTGAGGCTGCCCCTAATTAGTGAGACTGCCATCTAATCAGTGAGACTAACCCTAATGAGTGAGACTGCCATCCAATCCGTGAGACTGCCATCCAATGAGTGAGACTGCCCCTAATCAGTGAGACTGCCATCCAATCAGTGAGACTGCCCTAATTAGTGAGACTGCCATCCAATGAGTGAGGCTGCCCCTAATTAGTGAGACTGCCATCCAATCAGTGACACTGCCATCCAATCAGTGACACTGCCATCCAATCAGTGACACTGCCATCCAATCAGTGACACTGCCATCCAATGTGTGAGGCTGCCATCCAATGAGTGAGGCTGCCCTAATTAGTGAGACTGCCATCCAATGAGTGAGGCTGCCCCTAATTAGTGAGACTGCCATCCAATGAGTGATGCTGCCCTAATTAGTGAGACTGCCATCCAATGAGTGAGGCTGCCCCTAATTAGTGAGACTGCCATCCAATGAGTGAGGCTGCCCTAATTAGTGAGACTGCCATCCAATGAGTGAGGCTGCCCCTAATTAGTGAGACTGCCATCCAATGAGTGATGCTGCCCTAATTAGTGAGACTGCCATCCAATGAGTGAGGCTGCCCCTAATTAGTGAGACTGCCATCCAATGAGTGAGGCTGCCCTAATTAGTGAGACTGCCATCCAATGAGTGAGGCTGCCCCTAATTAGTGAGACTGCCATCCAATGAGTGAGGCTGACCCTAATTAGTGAGACTGCCATCCAATGAGTGAGGCTGCCCCTAATTAGTGAGACTGCCATCCAATGAGTGAGGCTGCCCTAATTAGTGAGACTGCCATCCAATGAGTGAGGCTGCCCCTAATTAGTGAGACTGCCATCCAATGAGTGAGGCTGCCCCTAATTAGTGAGACTGCCATCCAATGAGTGAGACTGCCCCTAATCAGTGAGACTGCCATCCAATCAGTGAGACTGCCCTAATTAGTGAGACTGCCATCCAATGAGTGAGGCTGCCCCTAATTAGTGAGACTGCCATCCAATCAGTGACACTGCCATCCAATCAGTGACACTGCCATCCAATCAGTGACACTGCCATCCAATCAGTGACACTGCCATCCAATGTGTGAGGCTGCCATCCAATGAGTGAGGCTGCCCTAATTAGTGAGACTGCCATCCAATGAGTGAGGCTGCCCCTAATTAGTGAGACTGCCATCCAATGAGTGATGCTGCCCTAATTAGTGAGACTGCCATCCAATGAGTGAGGCTGCCCCTAATTAGTGAGACTGCCATCCAATGAGTGAGGCTGCCCTAATTAGTGAGACTGCCATCCAATGAGTGAGGCTGCCCCTAATTAGTGAGACTGCCATCCAATGAGTGATGCTGCCCTAATTAGTGAGACTGCCATCCAATGAGTGAGGCTGCCCCTAATTAGTGAGACTGCCATCCAATGAGTGAGGCTGCCCTAATTAGTGAGACTGCCATCCAATGAGTGAGGCTGCCCCTAATTAGTGAGACTGCCATCCAATGAGTGAGGCTGACCCTAATTAGTGAGACTGCCATCCAATGAGTGAGGCTGCCCCTAATTAGTGAGACTGCCATCCAATGAGTGAGGCTGCCCTAATTAGTGAGACTGCCATCCAATGAGTGAGGCTGCCCCTAATTAGTGAGACTGCCATCCAATGAGTGAGGCTGCCCCTAATTAGTGAGACTGCCATCCAATGAGTGAGGCTGCCCTAATTAGTGAGACTGCCATCCAATGAGTGAGGCTGCCCTTAATTAGTGAGACTGCCATCCAATGAGTGAGGCTGCCCCTAATTAGTGAGACTGCCATCCAATGAGTGAGGCTGCCCCTAATTAGTGAGACTGCCATCCAATGAGTGAGGCTGCCCTAATTAGTGAGACTGCCATCCAATGAGTGAGGCTGCCCCTAATTAGTGAGACTGCCATCCAATGAGTGAGACTGCCCTAATTAGTGAGACTGCCATCCAATGAGTGAGGCTGCCCCTAATTAGTGAGACTGCCATCTAATCAGTGAGACTAACCCTAATGAGTGAGACTGCCATCCAATCAGTGAGACTGCCATCCAATGAGTGAGACTGCCCCTAATCAGTGAGACTGCCATCCAATCAGTGAGACTGCCCTAATTAGTGAGACTGCCATCCAATGAGTGAGGCTGCCCCTAATTAGTGAGACTGCCATCCAATCAGTGACACTGCCATCCAATCAGTGACACTGCCATCCAATCAGTGACACTGCCATCCAATCAGTGACACTGCCATCCAATCAGTGACACTGCCATCCAATGTGTGAGGCTGCCATCCAATGAGTGAGGCTGCCCCTAATTAGTGAGACTGCCATCCAATGAGTGAGGCTGCCCCTAATTAGTGAGACTGCCATCCAATGAGTGAGGCTGCCCTAATTAGTGAGACTGCCATCCAATGAGTGAGGCTGCCCCTAATTAGTGAGACTGCCATCCAATGAGTGAGGCTGCCCCTAATTAGTGAGACTGCCATCCAATGAGTGAGGCTGCCCTAATTAGTGAGACTCCCATCCAATGAGTGAGGCTGCCCCTAATTAGTGAGACTGCCATCCAATGAGTGAGGCTGCCCCTAATTAGTGAGACTGCCATCCAATGAGTGAGGCTGCCCCTAATTAGTGAGACTGCCATCCAATGAGTGAGGCTGCCCTTATTAGTGAGACTGCCATCCAATGAGTGAGGCTGCCATAATTAGTGAGACTGCCATCCAATGAGTGAGGCTGCCCCTAATTAGTGAGACTGCCATCCAATGAGTGAGGCTGCCCCTAATTAGTGAGACTGCCATCCAATGAGTGAGGCTGCCCCTAATTAGTGAGACGGCCATCCAATGAGTGAGGCTGCCCTAATTAGTGAGACTGCCATCCAATGAGTGAGGCTTGACAGACAGAGTTCCCCCATCACCAAGGTTCACTCCACTGAGTATAAGGTGCTAATATCAACAAGAAACCCCAGCCTACCTCATCAGCAAACAGGAGCAGGTTTTCTTCAGCAGCCAATCGGATCACGTCTTCTATACATTCCCTGCTCAGGACCTGGCCTGTAAAAAGTTAATGTGTAATCAGGTGCAGAACGCACCGGGAACCCCAGATTTGTGATAACAGATGTCAATGCGTCACCATCCTGCCCCTCAGAACATGAACGTGCTGGCGTATGGAGTGATCTGAGTATGACTGCCACGCCGACCCCTTCAAGCTTTTTTTTATTGATTTTAGCAGGAAAGATACTTTTGGATAAGCATCTAGTACCTCTATAGCATAAAGCTGGCAATGTGTAGAGATACTCGGCATTGATGTATTTTCAGGTGGGCTAAAATGTCCAGTTTGAGCTGAACCTACAGCTTCCGCTTGTGGGCGATGCTTAAGTGAATGTGTAAGGGGGAGAGTGTCCTTAAGTAATGGTGCTATTCCATAAGTGAATGTGTAAGGGGGGGAGTGTCCTTAAGTAATGGTGCTATTCCATAAGTGAATGTGTAAGGGGGGGGGGGGGGGTGTCCTTAAGTAATGGTGCTATTCCATAAGTGAATGTGTAGGGGGGAGTGTCCTTAAGTAATGGTGCTATTCCATAAGTGAATGTGTAGGGGGGGGGAGAGTGTCCTTAAGTAATGGTGCTATTCCATAAGTGAATGTGTAGGGGGGAGTGTCCTTAAGTAATGGTGCTATTCCATAAGTGAATGTGTAGGGGGGGGGGAGAGTGTCCTTAAGTAATGGTGCTATTCCATAAGTGAATGTGTAGGGGGGGGAGTGTGTCCTTAAGTAATGGTGCTATTCCATAAGTGAATGTGTAGGGGGAGTGTCCTTAAGTAATGGTGCTATTCCATAAGTGGATGTGTAGGGGGGAGTGTCCTTAAGTAATGGTGCTATTCCATAAGTGAATGTGTAGGGGGGAGAGTGTCCTTAAGTAATGGTGCTATTCCATAAGTGAATGTGTAGGGGGGGGGGGAGTGTGTCCTTAAGTAATGGTGCTATTCCATAAGTGAATGTGTAGGGGGGAGTGTGTCCTTAAGTAATGGTGCTATTCCATACGTGAATGTGTAGGGGGAGTGTCCTTAAGTAATGGTGCTATTCCATAAGTGAATGTGTAGGGGGAGTGTCCTTAAGTAATGGTGCTATTCCATAAGTGAATGTGTAGGGAGGGGGGAGTGTCCTTAAGTAATTATGCTATTCCATAAGTGAATGTGTAGGCGGGAGTGTCCTTAAGTAATGGTGCTATTCCATAAGTGAATGTGTAGGGGAGGAGGGTGTCCTTAAGTAATGGTGCTATTCCATAAGTGAATGTGTAGGGGGGGAGTGTCCTTAAGTAATGGTGCTATTTCATACGCGAATGTGTAGGGGGGAGTGTCCTTAAGTAATGGTGCTATTCCATACGTGAATGTGTAGGGAGGGGGGAGTGTGTCCTTAAGTAATGGTGCTATTCCATAAGTGAATGTGTAGGGAGGGGGGAGTGACCTTAAGTAATTATGCTATTCCATAAGTGAATGTGTAGGGGGGAAAGTCCTTAAGTAATAATGCTATTCCATAAGTGAATGTGTAGAGGGGAGAGTGTCCTTAAGTAATTATGCTATTCCATAAGTGAATGTGTAGGGGGGAGTGTCCTTAAGTAATGGTGCTATTCCATAAGTGAATGTGTAAGTGGGGGAGTATCCTTAAGTAATGGTGCTATTCCATAAGTGAATGTGTCTTTGCACTGGTGTTTTTTATTCTCTTTAGATTGTAAGCTCCTATGGGCAGGGGAATCCTTACCCCCCCCCCCCTTGTACCTACGCCATGTGTATAGCTAGATAATAATGACCTTACCGGTTGGGTTCCCCGGGTTGGTGATGCACAGGACCTTGGGGTTGCAGTGTTCCCTTGCTGCGTACAGAGACTCCCGTACACTGTGCACATTCAGTGCCCATCTGCACTCCTCGTCCAGGCTGTATTCCACCTTCACTGCACCGGCCATCACAATGGCGCCCGCGTAGACCGGGCACTGCGGCACCGAGATCAGGATGCCTGTTCTCAACGGCTCCTCTTTATTGACCAAGAAGGACAGCACACACTGCGGAGAGAGCAGGGGAGCGACCGTTAGCTCACAGGATGCAGCGCACACACTGCGGAGAGAGCAGGGGAGTGACATGTGAGCTCACAGGATGCAGTGCACACACTGCGGAGAGAGCAGGGGAGCGACATGTGAGCTCACAGGATGCAGCGCACACACTGCGGAGAGAGCAGGGGAGCGACCGTTAGCTCACAGGATGCAGTGCACACACTGCGGAGAGAGCAGGGGTGCGACCGTTAGCTCACAGGATGCAGTGCACACACTGCGGAGAGAGCAGGGGAGTGACATGTGAGCTCACAGGATGCAGTGCACACACTGCGGAGAGAGCAGGGGAGCGACCGTTAGCTCACAGGATGCAGTGCACACACTGCGGAGAGAGCAGGGGAGCGACCGTTAGCTCACAGGATGCAGTGCACACACTGCGGAGAGAGCAGGGGAGTGACATGTGAGCTCACACGATACAGTGCACACACTGCGGAGAGAGCAGGGGAGCGACCGTTAGCTCACAGGATGCAGTGCACACACTGCGGAGAGAGCAGGAGAGCGACCGTTAGCTCACAGGATGCAGTGCACACACTGCAGAGAGAGCAGGGGAGCGACCGTTAGCTCACAGGATGCAGTGCACACTGCGGAGAGAGCAGGAGAGCGACCGTTAGCTCACAGGATGCAGTGCACACACTGCAGAGAGAGCAGGAGAGCGACCGTTAGCTCACAGGATGCAGTGCACACACTGCAGAGAGAGCAGGGGAGCGACCGTTAGCTCACAGGATGCAGTGCACACACTGCGGAGAGAGCAGGGGAGTGACATGTGAGCTCACAGGATGCAGTGCACACACTGCGGAGAGAGCAGGGGAGCGACCGTTAGCTCACAGGATGCAGTGCACACACTGCGGAGAGAGCAGGAGAGCGACCGTTAGCTCACAGGATGCAGTGCACACACTGCAGAGAGAGCAGGGGAGCGACCGTTAGCTCACAGGATGCAGTGCACACACTGCAGAGAGAGCAGGGGAGCGACCGTTAGCTCACAGGATGCAGTGCACACACTGCGGAGAGAGCAGGGGAGCGACCGTTAGCTCACAGGATGCAGCGCACACACTGCGGAGAGAGCCGGGGAGCGACCGTTAGCTCACAGGATGCAGTGCACACACTGCAGAGAGAGCAGGGGAGCGACCGTTAGCTCACAGGATGCAGTGCACACTGCGTAGAGAGCAGGGGAGCGACCGTTAGCTCACAGGATGCAGCACACACTGCGGAGAGAGCAGGGGAGCGACCGTTAGCTCACAGGATGCAGTGCACACACTGCGGAGAGAGCAGGGGAGCGACCGTTAGCTCACAGGATACAGTGCACACACTGCGGAGAGAGCAGGGGTGCGACCGTTAGCTCACAGGATGCAGTGCACACACTGCAGAGAGAGCAGGGGAGCGACATGTGAGCTCACAGGATGCAGTGCACACTGCGGAGAGAGCAGGGGAGTGACCGTTAGCTCACAGGATGCAGTGCACACACTGCAGAGAGAGCAAGGGAGCGACATGTGAGCTCACAGGATGAAGTGCACACACTGCGGAGAGAGCAGGGGAGCGACCGTTAGCTCACAGGATGCAGCGCACACACTGCGGAGAGAGCAGGGGAGCGACCGTTAGCTCACAGGATGCAGTGCACACTGCGGAGAGAGCAGGAGAGCGACCGTTAGCTCACAGGATGCAGTGCACACACTGCAGAGAGAGCAGGAGAGCGACCGTTAGCTCACAGGATGCAGTGCACACACTGCAGAGAGAGCAGGGGAGCGACCGTTAGCTCACAGGATGCAGTGCACACACTGCGGAGAGAGCAGGAGAGCGACCGTTAGCTCACAGGATGCAGTGCACACACTGCGGAGAGAGCAGGAGAGCGACCGTTAGCTCACAGGATGCAGTGCACACACTGCAGAGAGAGCAGGGGAGCGACCGTTAGCTCACAGGATGCAGTGCACACTGCGGAGAGAGCAGGAGAGCGACCGTTAGCTCACAGGATGCAGTGCACACACTGCAGAGAGAGCAGGAGAGCGACCGTTAGCTCACAGGATGCAGTGCACACACTGCAGAGAGAGCAGGGGAGCGACCGTTAGCTCACAGGATGCAGTGCACACACTGCGGAGAGAGCAGGAGAGCGACCGTTAGCTCACAGGATGCAGTGCACACACTGCAGAGAGAGCAGGGGAGCGACCGTTAGCTCACAGGATGCACTGCACACACTGCGGAGAGAGCAGGGGAGCGACCGTTAGCTCACAGGATGCAGCGCACACACTGCGGAGAGAGCCGGGGAGCGACCGTTAGCTCACAGGATGCAGTGCACACACTGCAGAGAGAGCAGGGGAGCGACCGTTAGCTCACAGGATACAGTGCACACACTGCGGAGAGAGCAGGGGTGCGACCGTTAGCTCACAGGATGCAGCACACACTGCGGAGAGAGCAGGGGAGCGACCGTTAGCTCACAGGATGCAGTGCACACACTGCGGAGAGAGCAGGAGAGCGACCGTTAGCTCACAGGATGCAGTGCACACACTGCAGAGAGAGCAGGAGAGCGACCGTTAGCTCACAGGATGCAGCACACACTGCGGAGAGAGCAGGGGAGCGACCGTTAGCTCACAGGATGCAGTGCACACACTGCGGAGAGAGCAGGAGAGCGACCGTTAGCTCACAGGATGCAGTGCACACACTGCGGAGAGAGCAGGAGAGCGACCGTTAGCTCACAGGATGCAGTGCACACACTGCAGAGAGAGCAGGGGAGCGACATGTGAGCTCACAGGATACAGTGCACACACTGCGGAGAGAGCAGGGGTGCGACCGTTAGCTCACAGGATGCAGCACACACTGCGGAGAGAGCAGGGGAGCGACCGTTAGCTCACAGGATGCAGTGCACACACTGCGGAGAGAGCAGGAGAGCGACCGTTAGCTCACAGGATGCAGTGCACACACTGCGGAGAGAGCAGGAGAGCGACCGTTAGCTCACAGGATGCAGTGCACACACTGCAGAGAGAGCAGGGGAGCGACATGTGAGCTCACAGGATGCAGTGCACACTGCGGAGAGAGCAGGGGAGTGACCGTTAGCTCACAGGATGCAGTGCACACACTGCGGAGAGAGCAGGGGAGTGACCGTTAGCTCACAGGATGCAGTGCACACACTGCGGAGAGAGCAGGGGAGTGACCGTGAGCTCACAGGATGCAGTGCACACACTGCGGAGAGAGCAGGGGAGCGACCGTTAGCTCACAGGATGCAGCGCACACACTGCGGAGAGAGCAGGGGAGCGACCGTTAGCTCACAGGATGCAGTGCACACACTGCGGAGAGAGCAGGGGTGCGACCGTTAGCTCACAGGATGCAGTGCACACACTGCGGAGAGAGCAGGGGAGCGACCGTTAGCTCACAGGATGCAGTGCACACACTGCGGAGAGAGCAGGGGAGCGACCGTTAGCTCACAGGATGCAGTGCACACACTGCGGAGAGAGCAGGGGAGCGACCGTTAGCTCACAGGATGCAGTGCACACACTGCGGAGAGAGCAGGGGAGCGACCGTTAGCTCACAGGATGTAGTGCACACACTGCGGAGAGAGCAGGGGAGCGACCGTTAGCTCACAGGATGAAGTGCACACACTGCGGAGAGAGCAGGGGAGCGACCGTTAGCTCACAGGATGCAGTGCACACACTGCGGAGAGAGCAGGGGAGCGACCGTTAGCTCACAGGATGCAGTGCACACACTGCGGAGAGAGCAGGGGAGCGACATGTGAGCTCACAGGATGAAGTGCACACACTGCGGAGAGAGCAGGGGAGCGACCGTTAGCTCACAGGATGCAGTGCACACACTGCGGAGAGAGCAGGAGAGCGACCGTTAGCTCACAGGATGCAGTGCACACTGCGGAGAGAGCAGGGGAGTGACCGTGAGCTCACAGGATGCAGTGCACACACTGCGGAGAGAGCAGGGGAGCGACCGTTAGCTCACAGGATGCAGTGCACACACTGCGGAGAGAGCAGGGGAGTGACCGTGAGCTCACAGGATGCAGTGCACACACTGCGGAGAGAGCAGGGGAGTGACCGTTAGCTCACAGGATGCAGCGCACACACTGCGGAGAGAGCAGGGGAGCGACCGTTAGCTCACAGGATGCAGTGCACACACTGCGGAGAGAGCAGGGGAGTGACCGTTAGCTCACAGGATGCAGTGCACACACTGGAGAGAGAGCAGGGGAGCGACATGTGAGCTCACAGGATGCAGCGCACACTGTGGAGAGAGCACGGGAGCGACCAGTGAGCTCACACCATGCAGGGCACACTGCGGAGAGGGCAGGGGAGCGACCCGTGAGCTCACACCATGCAGGGCACACTGCGGAGAGAGCAGGGGAGCGACCGTTAGCTCACAGGATGCAGTGCACACACTGCAGAGAGAGCAGGGGAGCGACATGTGAGCTCACAGGATGCAATGCACACTGCGGAGAGAGCAGGGGAGCGACATGTGAGCTCACAGGATGCAATGCACACTGCGGAGAGAGCAGGGGAGCGACATGTGAGCTCACAGGATGCAATGCACACTGCGGAGAGAGCAGGGGAGCGACATGTGAGCTCACAGGATGCAGTGCACACACTGCGGAGAGAGCAGGGGAACGACATGTGAGCTCACGGGAAGAAGCGCACACACTGCGGAGAGAGCAGGGGCATGACATGTGAGCTCACAGGATGCAGCGCACACACTGTGGAGAGAGCAGGGGAGTGACCGTTAGCTCACAGGATGCAGTGCACACACTGCGGAGAGAGCAGGGGAACGACATGTGAGCTCACGGGAAGAAGCGCACACACTGCGGAGAGAGCAGGGGCATGACATGTGAGCTCACAGGATGCAGTGCACACACTGCGGAGAGAGCAAGGGAGCGACCCGTGAACTCACAGGATGCAGTGAGCACACTGCGGAGAGGGCAGGGGAGCAACCTGTGAGCTAACAGGATGCAGTGCACACACTGCAGAGAGAGCAGGGGAGCGGCATGTGAGCTCACAGGATGCAGTGCACACACTGCGGAGAGAGCAGGGGAGCGACCGTTAGCTCACAGGATGCAGTGCACACACTACAGAGAGAGCAGGGGAGCGACCGTTAGCTCACAGGATGCAGTGCACACACTGCGGAGAGAGCAGGGGAGCGACCGTTAGCTCACAGGATGCAGTGCACACACTTCAGAGAGGGCAAGGAAGTGACCGTGAGCTCACAGGATGCAGTGCACACTGCGGAGAGAGCAGTGGAGCGACCCGTGAGCTCACAGGATGCAGTGCACACTGCGGAGAGAGCAGTGGAGCGACCTGTGAGCTCACAGCATGCAGTGCACACTGCGTAGAGAGCAGGGGAGCAACCCGTGAGCTCACAGGATGCAGTGCACACACTGCGGAGAGAGCAAGGGAGCGACCCGTGAGCTCACAGGATGTAGTGCACACTGCGGAGAGAGCAGGGTAGCGACCTGTGAGCTCACAGGATGCAGTGCACACTGCGGGGAGAGCAAGGGAGCGACCCGTGAGCTCACAGGATGCAGTGCACTCTGCGGAGAGACCCGTGAGCTTATAGTCTGCTGTGCACACTGTCATGATCGGGGTATGAGGGGTTAATGGGATCTGTGTACATGTTGATCTGCATCCCCCTGCTTCAGCAGAATTGCCCCAGGTCTTAGATTTATTTCCACAGCAGTCTGTGTTATATTCCTGTATGTGTAGAAATCATGTCGGGAGGGAAAGGGTTAACCATATTGTGTATATGTTGATCTGCATCCCCCTGCTTCAGTAGAATTAATTGCTACAGTATGTTATGTATTAACATGGAGAGAGGGTTAACTGTGTATTTGTCACAATGTAAATCCCATAGAACCATATCTCTGTATGTGTTTGTGCTACAAGGCTGGAATTTGGATATGCTTTCCTATGCAACGAACACAGGTTGCATAAATATTGTTAATCTGATTTTAAATATTTTGGAGAAATAGTTATGTTATCGCTGTTTTTACTATAACTTTGGAAGCTCGCCAAATGGCCCCTTTGATATGTAATTGTACAATCAAAGGAGGCCACTTGAAAGGCTCATTGCATATGCAGCCAGGTCCCACAACGAGGTGATAACCATTTCACCTGTCAAAAGTGACACCCTACATGAAAGACCCCTGCCTCATATGCATTTTTGCTAGACAGGATGGCAACGAAGGCATCATGTCATAGTTTTTTATAAATGGGCTGGCCAAGTAGCCACAGGGGAGGGTTGTATTAATGAGGGTTTGGGTAAACCCAGCTTTTTGCGTTACCTGGCAACCTGTGATTTGGTCAAGATTTTTGTTCATCAATAACTGGACTGCCATGGTAGGGGGGTCTGCGTCTATATAGTTGCTTGCACCCCTTATTCCTGGTGTGGTTGCTTGTTGGTTGCTTGTTGCTGTCGTTTTGTCGTGCTTGTTGTGACCTATAACAACTAAGGAGCTGCTATTCGGCTGGATATCTCCTTGTCCAACCTCAGTAAGTGTAAATATTTCTGTAATGTTATTTGCTTGATGTATTGTCTGTTCTGCTCATAGGAAATAAACTCATTCAGTTTACTATATCCTAGTCTTGTTCAATCTGGCCCGGTTATTGTATATATGTGCTGTTTTCTCGTGACACACACACTGCGGAGAGGGCAGGGGAGTGACCCGTGAGCTCACAGGATGCAGTGCACACACTGCGGAGAGAGCAGGGGAGCGACCCGTGAGCTCACACCATGCAGTGCACACTGCGGAGATGGCATGGGAGTGAACCGTGAGCTCATATGATACAGTGCAAACACTGCGGAGAGAGCAAGGGAGTGACCTGTGAGCTCACAGGATGCAGTGCACACTGTGGAGAGAGCAGGGGAGCGACCTGTGAGCTCACAGGATGCAGTGCACACTGCGAAGAGAGCAGGGGAGTGACCCGTGAGCTCACAGGATGCAGTGCACACTGGGGAGGGCAGGGGAGCGACTCGTGAGCTCACAGGATGCAGTGCACACTGGGGAGAGGGCAGGGGAGCGACCCGTGAGCTCACAGGATGCAGTGCACACTGCGGAGAGAGCAGGGGAGTGACCCGTGAGCTCACAGGATGCAGTGCACACTGCGGAGAGAGCCAGGGAGAGACCCGTGAGCTCACAGGATGCAGTGCACACTGCGGAGATGGCAGGGGAGCGACCCGTGAGCTCACAGGATGCAGTGCACACTGCGGAGAGAGCAGGGGAGCGACCCGTGAGCTCACACCATGCAGTGCACACTGCGGAGAGGGCAGGGGAGCAACCCGTGAGCTCACACCATGCAGTGCACACTGCGGAGAGGGCAGGGGAGCGACCCGTGAGCTCACAGGATGCAGTGCACACTGCGGAGAGAGCAGGGGAGCGACCCGTGAGCTCACAGGATGCAGTGCACAATGCAGAGAGGGCAGGGGAGCGACCTGTGAGCTCACACCATGCAGTGCACACTGCGGAGAGAGCAGGGGAGCGACCCGTGAGCTCACAGGATGCAGTGCACACTGCGGAGAGAGCCGGGGAGCGACCCGTGAGCTCACAGGATGCAGTGCACACTGGGGAGAGGGCAGGGGAGCGACCTGTGAGCTCACACCATGCAATGCACACTGCGGAGATAGCAGGGGAGTGACCCGTGAGCTCACAGGATGCAGTGCACACTGCGGAGAGAGCAGGGGAGCGACCCGTGAGCTCACAGGATGCAGTGCACACTGCGGAGAGAGCCGGGGAGCGACCCATGAGCTCACAGGATGCAGTGCACACTGCGGAGAGAGCAGGGGAGCGACCCGTGAGCTCACAGGATGCAGTGCACACTGCGGAGAGGGCAGGGGAGCGACCCGTGAGCTCACAGGATGCAGTGCACACTGCGGAGAGGGCAGGGGAGTGAGTCGTGAGCTCACACCATGCAGTGCACACTGCGGAGAGAGCAGGGGAGCGACCCGTGAGCTCACAGGATGCAGTGCACACTGCGGAGAGAGCAGGGGAGCGACCCGTGAGCTCACAGGATGCAGTGCACACTGGGGAGAGGGCAGGGGAGCGACCCGTGAGCTCACAGGATGCAGTGCACACTGTGAAGAGAGCAGGGGAGCGACCCGTGAGCTCACACCATGCAGTGCACACTGCGGAGAGAGCAGGGGAGCGACCCGTGAGCTCACAGGATGCAGTGCACACTGCGGAGAGGGCAGGGGAGCAACATGTGAGCTCACAGGATGCAGTGCACACTGCGGAGAGAGCAGGGGAGCAACATGTGAGCTCACAGGATGCAGTGCACACTGCGGAGAGAGCAGGGGAGCGACCCGTGAGCTCACAGGATGCAGTGCACACTGCGGAGAGGGCAGGGGAGCGACTCGTGAGCTCACAGGATGCAGTGCACACTGGGGAGAGGGCAGGGGAGCGACCCGTGAGCTCACAGGATGCAGTGCACACTGCGGAGAGAGCAGGGGAGTGACCCGTGAGCTCACAGGATGCAGTGCACACTGCGGAGAGAGCCGGGGAGAGACCCGTGAGCTCACAGGATGCAGTGCACACTGCGGAGATGGCAGGGGAGCGACCCGTGAGCTCACAGGATGCAGTGCACACTGCGGAGAGAGCAGGGGAGCGACCCGTGAGCTCACACCATGCAGTGCACACTGCGGAGAGGGCAGGGGAGCAACCCGTGAGCTCACACCATGCAGTGCACACTGCGGAGAGGGCAGGGGAGCGACCCGTGAGCTCACAGGATGCAGTGCACACTGCGGAGAGAGCAGGGGAGCGACCCGTGAGCTCACAGGATGCAGTGCACAATGCAGAGAGGGCAGGGGAGCGACCTGTGAGCTCACACCATGCAGTGCACACTGCGGAGAGAGCAGGGGAGCGACCCGTGAGCTCACAGGATGCAGTGCACACTGCGGAGAGAGCCGGGGAGCGACCCGTGAGCTCACAGGATGCAGTGCACACTGGGGAGAGGGCAGGGGAGCGACCTGTGAGCTCACACCATGCAATGCACACTGCGGAGATAGCAGGGGAGTGACCCGTGAGCTCACAGGATGCAGTGCACACTGCGGAGAGAGCAGGGGAGCGACCCGTGAGCTCACAGGATGCAGTGCACACTGCGGAGAGAGCCGGGGAGCGACCCATGAGCTCACAGGATGCAGTGCACACTGCGGAGAGAGCAGGGGAGCGACCCGTGAGCTCACAGGATGCAGTGCACACTGCGGAGAGGGCAGGGGAGCGACCCGTGAGCTCACAGGATGCAGTGCACACTGCGGAGAGGGCAGGGGAGTGAGTCGTGAGCTCACACCATGCAGTGCACACTGCGGAGAGAGCAGGGGAGCGACCCGTGAGCTCACAGGATGCAGTGCACACTGCGGAGAGAGCAGGGGAGCGACCCGTGAGCTCACAGGATGCAGTGCACACTGGGGAGAGGGCAGGGGAGCGACCCGTGAGCTCACAGGATGCAGTGCACACTGTGAAGAGAGCAGGGGAGCGACCCGTGAGCTCACACCATGCAGTGCACACTGCGGAGAGAGCAGGGGAGCGACCCGTGAGCTCACAGGATGCAGTGCACACTGCGGAGAGGGCAGGGGAGCAACATGTGAGCTCACAGGATGCAGTGCACACTGCGGAGAGAGCAGGGGAGCAACATGTGAGCTCACAGGATGCAGTGCACACTGCGGAGAGAGCAGGGGAGCGACCCGTGAGCTCACAGGATGCAGTGCACACTGCGGAGAGGGCAGGGGAGCGACCCGTGAGCTCACAGGATGCAGTGCACACTGCGGAGAGAGCCGGGGAGCGACCCGTGAGCTCACACCATGCAGTGCACACTGCGGAGAGAGCCGGGGAGCGACCCGTGACATTGCCCCTTTCACTCACCCCGATGGCCATGGCGGTTCCGCAGGACAAGGTGATGTTTTGTGGGGTACATGGGACCCCCCCGTCTCTCCTCTCTATGAAGCGTGAAATCTTCTGTGGCATGGTCCTAAATATGTACCCTCCATTGTAACTACCTGTGGGGGCACAAAGGACATCACCAAGAGGGAAGCTGCAGGAGCAGGGTTACCCCTGTACTGTACCTGCACTATACATACTGCCTATAAGTGTATCACAGTATATGGGTACTGTGCATGTGAGCATGTAATTATACGTGTGCATGTGAGCATGTAATTATACGTGTGTGTGTGTGTGTGTGTGTGTGTGTGTGTGTGTGTGTGTGTGTGTGTGTGTGTGTGTGTGTGTGTGCGATTGTATTACTGTATATATCTCTGTGTGTGTGTGTGTGTATGTTTATCACTGTATATATCAGCAACCCCTTCCTCTGGCCCCTCAGCTAATGGTATATTCCTGAATCCCTAGCCCTTAGTATAACCCCGCCCTCAGTATAACCCCGCCCTCAGTATAACCCCGCCCTTAGTATAACCCCGCCATTAGTATAACCCCGCCCTTAGTATAACCCCGCCCTCAGTATAACCCCGCCCTTAGTATAACCCCGCCCTCAGTATAACCCCGCCCTTAGTATAACCCCGCCCTCAGTATCACCCCCGCCCTCAGTATAACCCCCGCCCTCAGTATAACCCCGCCCTCAGTATAACCCCCGCCCTCAGAATAACCCCGCCCTCAGTATAACCCCCGCCCTCAGTATAACCCCGCCCTTAGAATAACCCCTGCCCTCAGTATCACCCCGCCCTCAGTATAACCTCCGCCCTTAGTATAACACCGCCCTCAGTATAACCCTGCCCTCAGTATAACCCCACCCTTAGTATAACCCCGCCCTTAGTATAACCCCGCCCTCAGTATAACCCCCGCCCTTAGTATAACCTCGCCCTTAGTATAACTCCGCACTTAGTATAACCCCGCTCCCAGTATAACCCCCGCCCTCAGTATAACCCCCGCCCTTAGTATAGCCCCCGCCCTTAGTATAACCCCCGCCCTTAGTATAACCCCGCTCCCATTATAACCCCGCCCTCAGTATAACCCCGCCCTTAGTATAACCCCGCCCTTAGTATAACCCCGCCCTCAGTATAACCCGCCCTTAGTATAACCACCGCCCTCAGTATAACCCCGCCCTTAGTATAACCCCGCCCTCAGTATAACCCCGCCCTTAGTATAACCCCCACCCTCAGTATAACCCCGCCCTTAGTATAACCCCGCCCCCAGTATAACTCAGTATAACCCCGCCCTCAGTATAACCCCGCCCTCAGTATAACCTCGCCCTTATTATAACACTGCCCTCAGTATAACCCTGCCCTCAGTATAACCCCGCCCTTAGTATAACCCCCGCCCTTAGTATAATCACGCCCTCAGTATAACCCCCGCCCTTAGTATAACCCCGCCCTTAGTATAACCCCGCTCCCAGTATAACCCCGCCCTTAGTATAACCCCGCTCCCAGTATAACCCCCGCCCTCAGTATAACCCCCGCCATTAGTATAACCCCGCTCCCAGTATAACCCCCGCCCTCAGTATAACCCGCGCCCTTAGTATAACCCCGCTCCCAGTATAACCCCCGCCCTCAGTATAACCCGCGCCCTCAGTATAACCCTGCCCTCAGTATAACCCCCGCCCTCAGTATAACCCCGCCTTCAGTATAACCCCGCCCTTAGTATAACCCCGCCCTTAGTATAACCCCGCCCTCAGTATAATCCGCCCTTAGTATAACCCCCGCCCTCAGTATAACCCCGCCCTTAGTATAACCCCGCCCTCAGTATGACCCCGCCCTTAGTATAACCCCCACCCTCAGTATAACCCCGCCCTTAGTATAACCCCGCCCCCAGTATAACTCAGTATAACCCCGCCCTCAGTATTACCCCGCCCTCAGTATAACCCCGCCCTTAGTATAACCCCACCCTTAGTATAACCCCGCCCTTAGTATACCCCGCCCTCAGTATAACCCCGCCCTCAGTATAACCCCGCCCTTAGTATAACCCCCACCCTCAGTATAACCCCGCCCTTAGTATAACCCCGCCCCCAGTATAACTCAGTATAACCCTGCCCTCAGTATAACCCCGCCCTCAGTATAACCCCGCCCTTAGTATAACCCCGCCCTTAGTATAACCCCGCCCTTAGTATAACCCCGCCTTTAGTATAACCCCGCCCTCAGTATAACCCCGCCATCAGTATAACCCCGCCCTTAGTATAACCCCGCCCTTAGTATAACCCCGCCCTCAGTATAACCCCGCCATCAGTATAACCCCGCCCTTAGTATAACCCCGCCCTCAGTATAACCCCCGCCCTCAGTATAACCCCGCCCTCAGTATAACCCCCACCCTCAGTATATCCCCGCCCTCAGTATAACCCCGCCCTCAGTATAACCCCGCCCTCAGTATAACCCCGCCCTCAGTTTAACCCCCGCCCTTAGTATAACCCCCACCCTCAGTATAACCCCGCCCTCAGTATAACCCCGCCCCCAGTATAACCCCGCCCTATTTCCTGTCTGTCAGACTTACATCAGTCCCTGGCAGCAGGCCGCCATTGCTAGTGATCTCCCTGCGATATCTTTGCATCCCCAACGCTCCTATTTATTTATATTTGTGTTTGTAATAAAGTTTATCAAAACGCCACGGAGGGCTCTATTTGCAAGAGGAAGGAGACGAGTTTACCTGTGTATCATCAGGGAGCCCGGGACAGAGCAATATCTGTGTATTGTACGTGTGGGGAAGTTTATCACAGTGTACAGTGTCTGTGTGTGATCTGTGTGTAGTGTGTCGTCTGTGTGTAGTGTGTGTGGTCTGTGTGTAGTGTGTGGTCTGTGTGTAGTGTGTGTGATCTGTGTGTAGTGTGTGGTCTGTGTGTAGTGTGTGGTCAGTGTGTAGTGTGTGGTCAGTGTGTGGTCAGTGTGCTTGACCCAGCAGACTGGGATGGAGCTCCCCCTTCCTCTATACCCAATAACACAAACCCCACATAAATAATACACAAATGAAGGCAAAACAAGATCTGGAGGTACGAGGCCGCTGCTTAAAAAAACCCCATTAAATAACTTGGTAAGTGCTGCTCCTGCCACAGTGCTCGCTCATTGGGTAAAGGTCAAAGCGCCTTGACGCGATGACCCGTGACACCCAAGCTGGGCCCACTTGGCCCGGTTGCGGACGCCAGTGGGCTCCCAGAAGTCACGTTTAAATTAGCCCCACCCACTCCCCACACCTAGCTCCACCGGGCTTTACCAAGCACAGAGCCCCGTCTGGCAGGATAAGCACTCCCACCCCCCAACTTCCGCCACCTACGGAGCTATTTAATCCCCCTTAAACTAGCCCTGTACCGCCAGACTCCTCACGAGCCCGCCTTGCATGGTATTATTACATAAATCAGACCCGATGTTCGAAACGTGTACCCCATCACCCCTAAACAAACCACTGGTAACGGAAGTCAGGATGGTTTAGTACCCAATCCCCGAACCTTCGCATTACCCTATTAACTTCCCAACGCATGCGCACAACGGCCCACCAACCCCGGGCCTCACATCCCCTGTGAACAATGTCAGACCAGACAGTCTGTACCCTTTGCTACCCACATGGATTTGAGCCAAATCACCCTTCATAGCATCCACTTTTTTTTTTTTGGAAAAAGTTTTTGTGTCAATATGATTGTCCACAATTGTCAAATTTAAGTCCAAGAAATTCATTTCCCTGGAGTTATTTTCTGCACTTGGATCCTGTTTGACAAAAAAAGCTATTTCCATTAAACCGTAGGCGGTTTTCAGAAAAGCAAGAAGCTTAAAAAGCATTTTGGCTCCTAGCGTTTTAAAAGAATTGGGGCTTCTCCAAACAGAACAAATCTGGATTTCCACACTGCACAGTAAAGCACCCCTGGGACGTAACCCCCTTTTGAAATAACATAGTCTGGGTATAGACTCGTCGGTCCTTTGCAGTGGTTACGCATTTATAGAGCATCGTTGTTGTAGCTAGGTCTATAAAGCTGGATATCTTTAGTTTAGAGATACTAGTATTTTATATTCATTCATATATTTATAAGTATCTTATTTAGTAGTGCACTTTTTTGAACCAATTTATTTCTATCATTGATTTCTAAATACCATTCGAGTCATTGGTATTCAGTATGGAATTGTTTTAATTAATATTATGTATATGTTGGGTGTATATACGAGGGGCTTCATTTGGGTATATATAAGACAGCCCATGATCCATAGACCCAACCCCTGATGAAGTGTCTATGACGCAAAACGCGTTGAGGTCTTGAGGTCAACCTGTTGCTTCCGAAAGACACTGTGGCGACAGATGCCAGACGCCATCCTGTGCCCACGAGGACGCTGCAACCGGCTTTGCAGCTGTGCAACAGCTCCCCTATTCAGTACTTACCTGGACATTGGTTGGGTCCCTCAAGGGATATTCACCATTTCCCGAGACTTTGGGTTTCCAGCCTCACCATCGAGTCCGAGGTGTGGGAGGGATTGTTTGCACAAGACGTTGTACAACTCTTCTTCTTCAGGTCAGTTTTTAACTTGTCTATATTTGACAAAGTGCATTTATATTTTGTATTGATTGTGTCTCTCCATGCGCTCTCTTTGTGTGTGTTTGTTGTACTCCTGTTTGCCCCGGTGATCACGAGAGACATTCGAGAACCAGGATTGACAACAATTGGGATAATATTGGGCGTTCCTGAGATCAGCGCGCACCCTTTTCTTCTCCTTCACAAATTCCAGCCAGACCGACAAATCCTTGCGGATTTCTGCAGTGATCCGAATAAAGTGATTTGGGCGCCAACCCCCCGTCCTCGTCATCACTGCCAGTCATCTCAAAAACACCCACCCTACTGGCATAATCCTTGCCGCAAAGACCAAGTCATCCATTAGCGACTGAAAATGCCTCAATGCCTTCTTTAATGACCTAAACTCTACTAGAGAATCTAGCAGCGCAATCAGCGTTTCTCCCGGGAGCCTGTATTCCACGTGGACCAAGTCCATCCCGATCCCCAGAAAACTGAGGGCCGTCGTAGGACCCCAATTTTCTCTTCCACCAATGGGAACCTGAATTTGCGCGCCATAGCCAAAAATCAGCCTTGTGGCGCAGAAATCCGTGCCATCTGGTCCCATAAACAGGAAGTAGTCCCGCAGCCTGCACCCTCTTGCCCACCACCCACTCGAGAAAAGTGATAAATGTCTTGAATTAGTAACAAGAAAATGCACCACCCATAGGCAGGCTAAGGTCAACAAAATATTGCCCCGTCCGACATGCAGCCTAACAGGTGGAAGCACTGCAGGCGCACCGGCAATAACCCAAAGGCGGATTTTGGCCTTTGCCAGCAATGCCCCATTCCCCATCCTGCCGACCAATGCTACCATCTGATCAAAGTTCGCATAATTGCCTGAACATAGCTTATCTCAAACGGGTTCTGGAACCCCTCCAAGAACCTGGCGTGTAGCAACCGGGGCCGCCTTCCTATTGGGGTACTTCACCAGCCACAGCACCATCTTTCCTAAACTCACCAGAGAAGACACCCTTCTGACCAGCCTGCTCTCCTCCGAAAGCAGCTGGATGCACGAGGCCAATTGACACTGGACTTCATTGAAGGACCAACGAGCTCCTTTTTTGCTACAGACTGGCGCACCGGTGCTAGCCCCACTGTCGGACTCCCCACGAAATGACGCTGGCCTCTATGTTGGGATTAACTCAATCCAGAGGTCCAAGTCCTTTGTGTCCCACCAGCCCAAGCCGCTGTGATTCATGTACGCAAAGCCAATCATGTATTAGTATTTAAATAAAGCCAAGCATAAGTGGGGTGATTTCTCCCCGATCACACTGGCCAAGATCGAAAACGCCTGTTGCCAATTTGAAAAATTCAGTGGAAAGAGGAACCTCCACGTCCTTTTTTTAGGCTTCCCCCACCCTGGAAGACCTTGCCAGCGCTTCTCTGTAACCCGGCAGCAGAGACAGGAACGCTACATATTCTTCTGCCCACATTTTGTCTTTTGCCTCCATTAGCAGATGCGTCCCCAGAGGGCTGGCATGACATGTATGACATTCGCTACCTTGCTCGCATGTGCCGTTCCCACCACGACCAGCGGTGCGCTCCCTTATGCTGCCGCCGCCGCCCCTGCTGGAGCCGGGCTGGCTACCACTAACTGAGTGGCCCCTGTGGGAACCAAGCTGATGTCCCCTGACTGGGTGACCCCGGTGCCCCATGCTTCCGCCGCCCCCAGTGTTGAACTCAGCCCGGCCGTATTGGGGAACGCTAGCTGCCCCCCCCCCCTTGCGCCTCGAGGGCTTGAAGCTCGCCCCATAAAATTGCAGCCAGACCCAAAGCCTGTGCCACCTCAATCTTTGCATGCCGCACCCCTTGCTGGGCCTGAGCAGACCCCCTTAGGTCCGCCACATCAAAGTTAACCTGAGGCTGACACCACAGCCTGCACCAACTGGCCCCTTGCTTGACCAGCACCAACCATGTCATGAGCCAGCCCTTCCACCCATACTTTGAATAGATGCAATCCAGGCCCATATTACTGCTGTGATGCGCTATGTACATTAATTATTTATTTATTTATAAAATATGTTACCAGGCAGTAACACAGTGAGAGTTACCGCTCGTTTTCACGTATGTCCTGGGCACAGAGTAAGACAAATACAGTAATACATGGTTACAAGTACAGTTACATAAATGAACAAGGTATACATTATATACAAGACATTGCGTGCATAGTTAAAGATAATAAATATTATGGGCGTATGTAACAGTTACAGATAATATATATTATGGGCGTGTGTAACAGTTACAGATAATATATATTATAGGCGTATGAAACAGTTACAGATAATATATATTATAGGCGTATGTAACAGTTATAGATAATATATATTATGGGGGTATGTAACAGTTACAGACCAGATTAAAATGTGAGACAGCCTTAGATTTGAAAGAACTTAAACTGGTGGTGGATGTGAGAGTCTCCGGTAGGTTGTTCCAGTTTTGGGGTGCACGGTAGGAGAAGGAGGCGCAATATAAATAAAGACATACATACACATACTAATACATACATACATACTGTACACATGTACTCATACATACAAGTACTAAAACTACACAAATTCACCCAACCCGGAAGTGTGGAGGAATTTCACAAATCAGTTTCCATGTACTGTACGTGTGTGTGTGTGTGTGTGTGTACATTTATCAGTGTCTGTACTGTACATGTGTGTGCGTGTACGTTTATCACTGTATTTATCAATAGTGGTTGTGTTCTGTACATGTGTGTGTGTGTGTTTATCAGTGTCTGTACTGTACATGTCGACACTGTATCAGTGTGTCTGTACATGTGTGTATACATTTATCACTGTATATATCAGTATATCTGTGTACTGTGTGTGGGGTATATCACTCTGCTAATTATTAGGGCAATCTTATAGGGACCTATAAACCTAGGCCCGAGCTTCAGGGAAGGAATCTTCAGACGGATGTTCTTAGTAGATAGCCATATGTGATCTCCAACCTGGAACTGCGGAGCTGGCCGCCAACGCTTATCCGTGTGATCCTTCTGCTGAAGGGTGGCCTTAGTTACGTAAGCATGAATCTTCCTCCAGAGAAACTGTAGCTCCTGGACCTTGCCATCCACCGCAGGAACTCCAGATAGACAGACGTACAATGGAAGAGTAGAAGAAACTGCTGAAATAGTCTGAGACGGTGGAATTGCTCGTGGAAACAAGTTGATTGGACCATCAAATGCCCAATGCGGTGAAAACCCTTGGCTTGCTTCTTGTTGAAAACATCCCCAAAATCCTAGTATGCGAGGGGAAGACCATTGGGGAGACATACAGATGCCATAGGCGAGTCAGAGCTGGGGCAAGGTGTAGACAAGCAAGTTCCATGATATCGTTGGCCTCAGGTGGTCACTTACCGCGTTAACCAGTCAACTGTAGGGTTGTGGGCACGCAACCAAGGGAGACCTAACACTAAAGGTGCTGAAGGTGTGTTGATTACCATGAAAGGGAGTAGCTCCTTATGTAGAACTCCGATGTTCACTACCAGGCGAAGGGAGTCCTGGGTGATGGTACCAGGTCATAGGGGTCTTCCGTCGATCGCCGCAATCTCTAACGGAATCTCCAAAGAGCGAAAGGGAATTGCGTGCTGTTTGGCGAACAAAATATCGAGGAAGTTACTCGCTGCTCCGGAATGCACGAAGGCCTGAGTAGAGACTGAGGCCAAACCTCATGAGAGGGAAACCAGTAGAAGAATCCGATAAGGCACTGAGGGAGGAAAGATGATAGTGATGTCCAGCGAATCCTCTTCCAATTTCACTGAACATGGGTGTTTTCCTGGCCCCGCAATGATCGGGAAGTCATGGATCCGGTGGTCCTGGGACCCACAATACAGCCACAAGCCCAAGGTACGCCTCTTACTTCTCTCCTGTTCTGACAGTCTGGCAGTACTCGACTGCATAGGCTCGTCATTTGGAGGGGGGAGGGGAGAAACGAAGTTTGGGGCCAACCGAGTAGTCAGGCTCCTAACAGCATGGCACTTCTCGGACAGGCATTCCGGCATTCTGAGATCGAGCCGTACACCAAGAGAAACTAACACCTCAAGGTCCTTAGGGAGGTCCCGGCCGGTCAACTCATCCTTTAAGTGCTTCGATAGTCACTGCCAAAAGGCCTCTACTTGAGCTTTATTATTCCAGCCGGTCTCAGCCGCGAGGGTGGGAAACTCAATGGCGTAATGGCCTACCGTGCGAGTTCCTTGGCAAATCCACAGGAGTGAAGCTGATGCTGAAGATACTCGTCCTGGAACGTCAAACACCAACTTGAAGGCACGGAGGAAAGCAGGGGAATCACTGATCAGGGGCGAATCCTTCTCCCAGAGTGGAGAGGCCCAGGCCAGTGCCTCGTCAGAGAGAAGAGAAACAATGTAGGCCACCCGGGCTCGGTGCGTGATGAACATGAACGGTTGTAATTCATATTGGATAGAGCATTGATTAAGGAATCCTCTGCATGCCATAGGGTTCCCACCATACCGTAGAGGAGTCGGGATCCGAGGTTCTCTGATCACTGGAGATAACGGACGCGGTATTGGAACCGCATCTGCAGTCTTCAAGTCCGGCTGATGGGTGCCAATGTGGGTAACTAAGTCTTGCACCACTTCACACATCTGTGCCAGTTATTAATCGTGTAGGGTGAGGCGTTGCTCAAGATCCCCCAGTTATTGTCCTTGTAGGGTAACGGCTCGTCCTACCTCTGCGGGGTCCATGCTTGGGCCGAGTAAAATGTAACGATGCTCGTCTCAAGCAGGAAACAGACCCGCAGGGCTGTGGTAGGAAGTAAAGAACCGACCTGAGCCGAGGTACAGAGTCCTGATAGAGTAGTGAGTCGTAAGCCGAATGTCAGGGCTGGCAGCAGAGCTGCGTAGTCGGTGTGGATGCAGAGGTCGAGGCAGGTTGAAGACAAGGATAGTCAAGGTACGTGAGCCGGGTCTGGTAATGTGAAGACAATAGGGAAGCGCATTGCATGTACTCAGCATGAACTGTAACGTTGCTCGCCAACTTCCTGCTAACAGGGCTGTCCTTTTAATGGAAGCTGCCAGGAGCAAAAATGGACGATCCAGCCACAGAGGGCGAGCAAGAGCAAAATCCTGAACCGGAATATGAAAACCGGATAGGATTTTGCCAAACCTCATAGCTCTGCATGGTATTATATCACTATGCATGTTTTAATTAGGTTCTGCATGGTATTATATCACTATGCATGTTTTAATTAGGCTCTGCATGGTATTATATCACTATGCATGTCATAATTAGGCTCTGCATGGTATTATATCGCTACGCATGTTATAATTAGGCTCTGCATGGTATTATATCGCTACGCATGTTATAATTAGGCTCTGCATGGTATTATATCGCTATGCATGTTATAATTAGGCTCTGCATGGTATTATATCGCTATGCATGTTATAATTAGGTTCTGCATGGTATTATATCACTATGCATGTTTTAATTAGGCTCTGCATGGTATTATATCGCTATGCATGTTATAATTAGGTTCTGGATGGTATTATATCGCTATGCATGTTATAATTAGGCTCTGCATGGTATTATATCACTATGCATGTTATAATTAGTTTCTGCATGGTATTATATCGCTATGCATGTTTTAATTAGGCTCTGCATGGTATTATATCGCTATGCATGTTATAATTAGGTTCTGGATGGTATTATATCGCTATGCATGTTATAATTAGGCTTTGCATGGTATTATATCGCTATGCGTGTTATAATTAGGTTCTGCATGGTATTATATCACTATGCATGTTATAATTAGGTTCTGCATGGTATTATATCGCTATGCATGCTATAATTAGGTTCTGCATGGTATTATATCGCTATGCATGTTATAATTAGGCTCTGCATGGTATTATATCACTATGCATGTTTTAATTAGGCTCTGCATGGTATTATATCACTATGCATGTCATAATTAGGCTCTGCATGGTATTATATCGCTACGCATGTTATAATTAGGCTCTGCATGGTATTATATCGCTACGCATGTTATAATTAGGCTCTGCATGGTATTATATCGCTATGCATGTTATAATTAGGCTCTGCATGGTATTATATCGCTATGCATGTTATAATTAGGTTCTGCATGGTATTATATCACTATGCATGTTTTAATTAGGCTCTGCATGGTATTATATCGCTATGCATGTTATAATTAGGTTCTGGATGGTATTATATCGCTATGCATGTTATAATTAGGCTCTGCATGGTATTATATCACTATGCATGTTATAATTAGTTTCTGCATGGTATTATATCGCTATGCATGTTTTAATTAGGCTCTGCATGGTATTATATCGCTATGCATGTTATAATTAGGTTCTGGATGGTATTATATCGCTATGCATGTTATAATTAGGCTTTGCATGGTATTATATCGCTATGCGTGTTATAATTAGGTTCTGCATGGTATTATATCACTATGCATGTTATAATTAGGTTCTGCATGGTATTATATCGCTATGCATGCTATAATTAGGTTCTGCATGGTATTATATCGCTATGCATGTTATAATTAGGCTCTGCATGGTATTATATCACTATGCATGTTTTAATTAGGCTCTGCATGGTATTATATCACTATGCATGTCATAATTAGGCTCTGCATGGTATTATATCGCTACGCATGTTATAATTAGGCTCTGCATGGTATTATATCGCTACGCATGTTATAATTAGGCTCTGCATGGTATTATATCGCTATGCATGTTATAATTAGGCTCTGCATGGTATTATATCGCTATGCATGTTATAATTAGGTTCTGCATGGTATTATATCACTATGCATGTTTTAATTAGGCTCTGCATGGTATTATATCGCTATGCATGTTATAATTAGGTTCTGGATGGTATTATATCGCTATGCATGTTTTAATTAGGCTCTGCATGGTATTATATCGCTATGCATGTTATAATTAGGTTCTGGATGGTATTATATCGCTATGCATGTTATAATTAGGCTTTGCATGGTATTATATCGCTATGCGTGTTATAATTAGGTTCTGCATGGTATTATATCACTATGCATGTTATAATTAGGTTCTGCATGGTATTATATCGCTATGCATGCTATAATTAGGTTCTGCATGGTATTATATCGCTATGCATGTTATAATTAGGCTCTGCATGGTATTATATCGCTATGCACGTTATAATTAGGATCTGCATGGTATTATATCGCTATGCACGTTATAATTAGGCTCTGCATGGTATTATATCGCTATGCATGTTATAATTAGGCTCTGCATGGTATTATATCGCTATGCATGTTATAATTAGGTTCTGCATGGTATTATATCGCTATGCACGTTATAATTAGGCTCTGCATGGTATTATATCGCTACGCATGTTATAATTAGGCTCTGCATGGTATTATATCGCTATGCACGTTATAATTAGGCTCTGCATGGTATTATATCGCTATGCATGTTATAATTAGGCTCTGCATGGTATTATATCGCTATGCATGTTATAATTAGGCTCTGCATCGTATTATATCGCTATGCATATTATAATTAGGCTCTGCATGGTATTATATCACTATGCATATTATAATACATGATGGACCTGGTAGAAGGGCTGATGTAAAAGTTAACAAACTATTTCCCCTGTGTTACGCCTCTGCAAGCTCAGGTTTATAGATGTAATATGCACTGTTGGAGAATCTGCCCTGTGTGGGGTCCACCCTTGCATGGTCCCCCGGGGTTTATAAGGTCGTGTCCTTCTGCATGGTCCAGGACTGACCAACTGAACCGTTTTCCAGCTCCTTCATGGCAGCTCGTGCTCGGCGCTTGGCATCATCAGGGAAACTGCTGCTGTCCAGTAGGGCAGGGTAAGTGCACAGGGCCACTACCTGAAGGGGCAAGAGAAGGGGCATTAGTGAGCAGAGGATGAAGGGAGGTGCAGGGCCTCAATCCCCCCTTCCTCACACTAATCTATATGCACACACACCAAGCGGCAGCTACAGAGAACGAGGGAGCGGGATCCGTATTGGCAGAGGAAGAAGTGTAGGAGAATGGAGAGGAAGGACGGAGAGAGAGGGAGGGGAAGGACGGAGAGAGAGGGTGGGGAAGGACGGAGAGATGGAGAGAGGGAACGGAGAGATGGAGAGAGGGAGGACGGAGAGATGGAGAGAGGGAGAGAGGGAGGACGGAGAGATGGAGAGAGGGAGAGAGGGAGGACGGAGAGATGGAGAGATGGAGAGAGGGAGGACGGAGAGATGGAGAGAGGGAGGACGGAGAGATGGAGAGAGGGAGAGAGGGAGGATGGAGAGAGGGAGAGAGGGAGGATAGAGAAAGGGAGAAGAGAGAGGGGATGGAGAGAGAGGATAGTTTCTTGAACTCCATGTCTTGGGTTGGCGATCCAACAAACGTGCTGGGTCTGCCCAGCGCCGTTAAGTCACACCCCGATTTTGCCGCTGGGAGACTTTCGACCCAACAGTCTCTGTACTTTCTGTTCTGTGAGATTTGCTGCTGGAAGCTATTTTGCTATTATTATATTATTATATTATTATATTATTATATTATTATATTATATTATACAATGAAAGTACCTTTAGGCTCCGCCCCAGTGTCAGCTGCTGCACGCACGCCTGGCGGCGTGGCCAAGACATCACGCGGCCGGCTCGTCCTCATTGGTTGAACTGCCACCGTGACGTGACCAGCGATCTGCTGCCACTATCTTGTCTTTAGAAAATGTTGTCGCATCGCGATCTCTCCACGCGCGCGCGCAGCAGCTACTGGGCCCGGCACCATAGGGGCGGATCTCGTTCCCGACACGCACGCCGCTGCGCGCAGCAGCTACTGGGCCCGGCACCATAGAGGGGCGGATCTCGTTCCCGCCACGCACGCCGCTGCGCGCAGGCAGCTACTGGGCCCGGCACCATAGGGGGGCGGATCTCGTTCCCGCCACGCACGCCGCTGCGCGCAGCAGCTACTGGGCCCGGCACCATAGAGGGGCGGATCTCGTTCCCGCCGCGCACACCGCTGCGCGCAGCAGCTACTGGGCCCGGCACCATAGGGGGGCGGATCTCGTTCCCACTACGCACACCGCTGCGTGCAGCAGCTACTGGGCCCGGCACCATAGGGGCGGATCTCGTTCCCACTACGCACACCACTGCGCGCAGCAGCTACTGGGCCCGGCACCATAGAGGGGCGGATCTCGTTCCCGCCGCGTACGCCGCTGCGCGCAGCAGCTACTGGGCCCGGCACCATAGGGGCGGATCTCGTTCCCGCCACGCACGCCGCTGCGCGCAGCAGCTACTGGGCCCGGCACCATAGGGGCGGATCTCGTTCCCGCCGCGCACACCGCTGCGCGCAGCAGCTACTGGGCCCGGCACCATAGGGGCGGATCTCGTTCCCGCCACGCACGCCGCTGCGCGCAGCAGCTACTGGGCCCGGCACCATAGAGGGGCGGATCTCGTTCCCGCCACGCACGCCGCTGCGCGCAGCAGCTACTGGGCCCGGCACCATAGGGGCGGATCTCGTTCCCGCCACGCACGCCGCTGCGCGCAGCAGCTACTGGGCCCGGCACCATAGAGGGGCGGATCTCGTTCCCGCCACGCACGCCGCTGCGCGCAGCAGCTACTGGGCCCGGCACCATAGAGGGGCAGATCTCGTTCCCGCCACGCACGCCGCTGCGCGCAGGCAGCTACTGGGCCCGGCCCCATAGAGGGGCGGATCTCGTTCCCGCCACGCACGCCGCTGCGCGCAGCAGCGAACACTGGGGCCGCAGCCTTTATGTGCAATCTTTCTGTTACAGGATTCTAAATCTACATCTGTGGCATCCACAAAACTATCCCTGCACCCCAAAACTATCACTACACCCCAAAACTATCACTGCACCCCAAAACTATCACTACACCCCAAAACTATCACTACACTCCAAAACTATCACTGCACCCCAAAACTATCACTGCACCCCAAAACTATCACTGCACCCCAAAACTATCACTGCACCCCAAAACTATCCCTGCACCCCAAAACTATCCCTGCACCCCAAAACTATCCCTTCACCCCAAAACTATCCCTGCACCCCAAAACTATCACTGCACCACAAACATTGCAACAGAAACGGGCTAATCCAGTGACCACTTCCTACTTATCCCAAACTTGTTAGAAAATGAGGCACTCGCCCAAACCTCCCTGAGGTCATTAACTGATGGTACCCCGTCTCCCATATTCTTATTGCCCTAGTGGTGTCTAAACCTTTTAAAGGGGAGAATTGAGTTGGTTGTAGAGGGGAGGAGGTGGGAGCTCACCTGTCGTAGGAAGGTGCACGGCTTCTGTCCCGTGGCGTGGAGGTCTCCAATGTGACAAGCGGTCATCTCTCCGAAGGGTCGGCCCACTCCCTACAAGAGTATGGAAGGGGGAACAGAGCAAAGTGGTGGGTCGGTGTCATTGTCATTCCTCCATAATGAAAACCCACCCACATCAAAAGCAGAGTTGTTATTGCGGAGTTGGGTGCTGTAAGGTCTGAATGCTGGGACTATGATTTCACGTCAGGCACATGGAGTGAAGTAGCTGACAACTGGATATGTTCCTACTACACCGGATGGTGTTTCAGCTACCTGCCTAATACCACCACCCCTCCTGCTCACACTGACTACCATCCAGCCACGGATAAGTATCCTCATTTACTGCTTGTGTATATCTACAGCAATATCTGGCTTTCTACCCTCCTGCAGTCTCAGCTTATCCCACTACTCTTTGATTTTGAGAATATATATATAGATAGATAGATAGATAGATAGATAGATAGATAGATAGAGAGAGAGAGAGAATGAGAGAGAATGAGAGAGAGAATGAGAATATATATGGCCCATATCTCAATATTTTCCCTCTCCCCTTTTGTGCCAAACTGTGCCTCCATCTGTCTTCTCTTTCACCCACCTTTTCTCTACACCCTCCATACTTTTCTCTTCTACTCTTCTTCCTCACGTCTTCTCTCTCTCGCCTTCTATTTAGTGTGTGTATGTGTATATAGTATATATACTAAGTAGTCTTCTGGCATATACACTTTGCATCACTGCAAGATACATTACAGCCCATTCAAGTCAATAGACAATAAGTCGTTTTTCAGTGTTGGGAGGTGTCTTATCGCAGGAGACTTCTTAGTAAATAGAGGCCAAAGTGACTTGCCCAAGGTCACAATGAGAGATGACACCGAGATTACCATTACCAGATTATATCTGACTCAGCAACTCTTATTATGGGACACCATCCATAAAATAAGAACTGTCCAACCACAACAGGCACATCTGTCCACCACCCGCAACACACCCGGCTGGCACTTACTTGGTGAATTTCCCGTTCTATCTCCGAAGCTCTGATGCCCAGAGATCCCTGGAAGGACACCTTGATGTCCCTAACTCTGGGATTTATGTTGTCCAAGGTCAACACCTTCTTTGGGGTCGTCATCTTCTCTTCAGCTGCAAACATTTAGATGGTATCACTTCTACTGGGGGCCAACATCCTCCTTACTTAACTCTTTCACTGCAAGAGGTGCCTGCAATGTATTGTAGGCCCCTCTACAGGCAGAAGGTTTAACCCCCGATGATTTGCAACATACGTTGTATTAAAATGGAGCATTGTTCCTTTTCCATAGTTTATGATCTGTTTAAACGTTCAGTCCCATTTTTACCCTAAAGCAAACCAATGACATTGAAGAGTAAATGGGTTAGGGGCATAGATATACTAAACGGTGCTAATGTATTCTATAAAACACCTTTCCGGCATGAGGAGACACTTCTCAATGTGACTAGCCGTAGTGTAATGACAGTCAGATTTCTCCCTGGATCAACATCCTTCCTTTGTTTTACTTTGCTAGTTGCATACAGTAGTAGATGAGGTTGAAAAAAAGATACATGTCCATCAAATTTAGACAGATACTTATCCTATATTTGTATTTCTATTATATTAATCTAGAGGAAGGAAAACAAAAAACCCCAGTGAAAAAAAACAACGATGTCTCATAAGGGTAAAAATATGTTAATTTGTGACTCCAGTAATGATCCCACTCTTTTTTGTAAACACACTGTCCTGCTATCACGAGATGGTCCCTTTCACAGACAGAGCCGTAAATGACATCATAGGAGGTGACAGCAGAGAGACGCAGAACGCTGAACATGGCGGCACACACAAAGAGGGAACACTAAACATGGCGGCACACACAGAGTGAACGCTGAGCATGGCGGCACACACAAAGAGGGAACACTAAACATGGCGGCACACACAGAGGGAACACTGAACACGGCGGCACACAGAGGGAACGCTGAGCATGGCGGCACACAGAGGGAACACTGAACATGGCGGCACACAGAGGGAACGCTGAACATGGCGGCACACACAGAGGGAACGCTGAACATGGCGGCACACACAGAGGGAACGCTGAACATGGCGGCACACAGAGGGAACGCTGAACATGGCGGCACACACAGAGGGAACGCTGAACATGGCGTCACACACAGAGGGAACGCTGAACATGGCGTCACACAGGGAATGCTGAACATGGCGGCACACAGAGGGAACACTGAACATGGCGGCACACACAGAGGGAACGCTGAACATGGCGGCACACAGAGGGAACGCTGAACATGGCGTCACACACAGAGGGAACGCTGAACACGGCAGCACACAGAGGGAACGCTGAACATGGCGGCACACAGAGGGAACACTGAACATGGCGGCACACACAGAGGGAACGCTGAACATGGCGGCACACAGAGGGAACACTGAACACGGCGGCACACAGAGGGAACGCTGAACATGGCGGCACACACAGAGGGAACACTGAACATGGCGGCACACAGAGGGAACGCTGAACATGGCGGCACACAGAGGGAACGCTGAACATGGCGGCACACAGAGGGAACGCTGAACATGGCGGCACACACAGAGGGAACGCTGAACATGGCGGCACACAGAGGGAACCCTGAAGGACACTTCCACCTTAGCTGTACCAGTGTTAAATGTCAGTGACAAGACGCCATGCGGTGACCTGCGGCCTATGGTCTGGGACCACCATCATACTGAGAGACTCTTAAAGGAGAGACCCTCCAGCTGGAGTTCACCCCATGCAGAGGCGGGCGCCTTCGTTGGATCAGACAGATACTTGTGTCATTCGATGGTAACCGGTTACTGGAATGCCCGGGAAGGTATCCTCATCTACGTGCACCAACGGACACACACTCCACAGGTAGCGCTACTCCACACACCTTGGGTGGGCTTGACTGTGTGGTCACCGGGTGGTTAGGTACCTCTGTACTTTGGGGGATTTCACCGAGGTGACGTTGTGGTGTGGGGATACTGTGTGGGCCCCATATGGTATTGGGTACACGGTGCCTACTGCTACATTATTGTGTTATATGTTATCAGTAAAGATAAGGTGTTATACCACCGTGTGTGTATATTTATTCTTTACTGTGTGGTCCTGGGAAGGGGTTATCCAACTGCGCTTGGAAACCTTCCAGGTGGAGGCGGTGTCATCAGATAGACCACCCCAGGCTCCCTGCAGCGGAGGATAAGGCCTCCTGTGAGCCTCTCAGGTAACGCACCACGGGTAGTTTCCCTAGACAAGGGGGAAAGGGGACTACATTTAGAGGCGCTGCTGAGAGTACCAGGACAGGCTTTCAGCGACGCAAGGCTGGAGGTTATGAAGTACGCTTCTAGAGTGAGTGCTGAAGAAAGAGTGAAGCCAGGTGTAGTGTCCAGGGGACTCCGGCATACCATTACTGAGGCCCACCTTCCCTGCCACGGAACTGCAGACTACGCGGTGTCGCCTGAGTAGAACCAGAAATGGAAGTAGGCTTGGATGATACCCCAAAGTCTCTGATTTGTAGGAAACAGTGGATTTACCACCATAAGAGGCCACACTATCCGCGGTCTATCATCTTCCGACCCAAGGTCAAAGTCCCAATCCCGCAAGTCCTGGGAAGGCTTTGCGGTTTTCTTGAGGCTATGGGCCAGCTTTTTAGCCTTCCTATAGAATGAGGGCCTCGTAAACACATGGGGAGTGGTACAAGGAGGGACTAGGGCTGTAAAGTCCTGTAAGTCTCGGTCAGAGTTCCCGGTCTGGACCCTACCCTGACTGGATGCCACATATGCACCCTTAATGTCCGGTTCCGCAACCATACAGTGTTTCCTGACCATCACATGGTCCTGGTATCTGGCCATAACCACAGGACACAATGAGGCTGTATGCACCGGATCCACAGATTTCCTGCGACACAGGTGAGACTGCACACGATCCATAAAATGGTCCACACAGGTTGTACAGTAGATAAAGCGGTACTCACCGGAGCGGGCATCCGCCGTTCCTCTTCCGCTCCGGAGGTCGCTTTCAAAATGACGTAATCTGGATCCAGTCTCGTGGGATCCGAAGAGAGGTTGAGGTCCCACACCGGAAGTGCATCGACATCCGGTCTCTGCTTAGGTGTGTCGTCGCCATCCGCGTAGGAAAAGGAACCAAAAGGTACCTCTTCACCGGAAGTCTCCCATCGGGTCCTGCTGGAGGTTAGGAGGTGGGCTCTCACCGCTCCACTGACTCGTCGGAACCCTGGGACTCATCGGATGGGATGCTGGTTCACCAACCAGGCCGCTGGGGTCCACCACCGTCGGGACGCTCATTCACCGATAAGGCCGCACCATCGCTGTCATCGGGACCGGACTCCGCCTTCGCTCGGTATCACTGGTAGTTTCTGCTTTCACAGTGTCGGTAGGGATACACGATGGTTGGTGCATGTATCTACAGGGCAAGCTGTGTTGAGACAGAGGGCTATTACTGGGTCTAAGTCGCCCTGAGGACTGGTAGGTGTATGATGCCTAAAGGGGGTTGTCTGGTTAGCGTGTGGCAGGGGCCTCTGGAGAGGGTCTGCAATGCCAGTGCCGCAGCAGGGCGGCGTATGATGCTGCTAGGGAGTGTCTTAAGAGGGGTGCCTGATCCGCAGGTGTGTATACCCCTCTGCTGGAAGAACTACCAGAGCACCACTAGCCTTCAAGACACAGTAGACCACAGAGTGCTCAC
This sequence comes from Ascaphus truei, assembly GCF_040206685.1. Classification (NCBI taxonomy): domain Eukaryota; kingdom Metazoa; phylum Chordata; class Amphibia; order Anura; family Ascaphidae; genus Ascaphus; species Ascaphus truei. The sequence continues at coordinate 4,063,990 of NC_134484.1, forward strand.
AATGGACTGTGATCGAGTTCAGCATGCAGGAAAGAGCGTTGCTAGCCTGGGGTACAATCTACTCTCAGTAGACAGCTAACCATGTGCTGTGGAGACCTAAGAAGAACGGATTCTCGTAGGAATCGTGTGGACCCCGTGGATTCAACCTTTATTTCATCCAAGATGGTGGTTCCCTCACAAGGGAACGCACCGCAAGGACATTACTAAGTAAAATGGCGGTTTCCGCCGAGACTGGGAACCGTGTGTGGGAATTCCAGGAAAGTTGCACGCTTCCTGTTTGCAAGATCTGTTTGCAAGATTCTGCACTGATTCGGCGCGAAAGTCGGAACCGCGCCCATCCACTGTGACTGGCCCAGGGAGGAGTCGAAGTCCCACCCTGTTCCAGGGTGCCCCTACTCTAGACTCCACCAGAGAGAGGGGACACTGTGGTAACCAATCAAGAGAGACTGCCAGATGCAGACCCCAGTAAGTGTGTATATGTCACGCTGCGCTCACCACAAACAGGACTAGACCGCGGGGCTGAGGTGGGGATGTATTTAATCGCCGCCCTACAACCACGGAGCCAGGTCCAGAATGCATTGTCGGAGTCGTGGAGCTGGGTCGGGGCAGGAGAGTTCTGGGGAGCCGTGGTACTTGCCGTGTTCCGGGGTTAGAGAGAAGAATCGTCGTTTATCCGCAGCCGTGATCCGGGGTTTGAGAGAGCGGGGGTCCAATAATAAGCCGAAGTCCAGGGGTAGAGAAGAGACAGGTCCAGGTACAAGCAGGGGTCACAACACGAGTCAGGCAAGGCACAGGAACAGACAAGATCCAAGAAGCAGCAAGCACAGCACAACAGTGTTTATGTCCAGCAAAGTGAAAGTGAAACAGGAAGGTATTTAAAGGGGAAAGCACCAATCAGGAACCAGCAGATGATGACCTCACACATAAGCCACGAGCCGATAGGGTAGTGCAGGATTGACTACTGGTGTAACACAGCTGATGCTGCTAGTGTTCGTTGGCGTGCGGCGTGCGCGCGTACGAGGAGTGCGACGCAGAGTGGGTGCTGTGGTGATACTGCGGGAGCGCGCCTCCGCGGATGAAGCATTGCGCAGCTGCGTGCGCACCGATAGCGGTCTGTGAATGTCAGAGGTACAGCCGCGTGACGCATGCTGGGGGCGGAGCCAGGCGGCGATCCTGTCAGTATATTCTCTGTATTTTGTGTTTCTGTGTGTTTCCGAGGTCTTATCCAAATAAACCTCATTTTATTCAACTGCCTTGTTTTGCCCTGTGACCGATCCCTTAAATATCAATGTGTTAAAAGACCTGGTCTACCGTGACACTTAGAATCTGTGAGAATCTCGCGAACGGATTGGCTGAGAGATTCTGATAGTATTTCAGAGTACATTCATGAAATACTACAGCCAATCGTGGGAATATTCCTACCAGCCAATCAGAGCGCTGCCAGTCTATCTAAGCCGGGCAAGCTCGGATTCGGAATCTGACAAGAAGAGCCAACTTGGCACCTCTGCCACTTGTCATGCAGAAGCCACCCGCTGAGTTAGGCTCCTCAGTCTGGCTTGGGGCAAATGGTGGTCCGATGACTTCCATTCATCCCAGGATGTGAGTACTTGAGGCTAACTCCGCTGCCCAAATGGCTTTCACACCTTGGCAACCTCTGAGGCTTTCATGTCCGGGACCCGAGCAGACTTGGTGGCACCAAGCTTGGTAGCCACATGGTCTCTCGGAACCGTGGACCTGTAAGTTCCCAGCTCATATACTGTCCACAAGCATCTACACTTTTATACACTTTAATAAAATATATTTTCACATATTTCTTCTACAGTGGCGGCCGTCTTTATCCTCCTGCGGCCGCCACCGCGGGAGTTTTTAAAACGCGGCGGCGCGCGTGTTTTTTTCTTCAGGTTTCCCGCGCCATTAACGCTTATCTGATGATGCGGCCGCCACGCGGGAAACTCCGCGAGAAACTGAGAAAATCCCCGCATTTATCCGGGTAAGTAGGAGGATAGGAGGGGCCGCAGGAGTAAGTCCTTCGGTTATGGGGAATAGAAGCTCATTGTCACATTCCCCACACACTGAAACCCGGACTTAGACTTTAAAAACCCTCGCAGCCTTATGTATGGTTGGGGTACCCCCAGAACCCCTATACCAGGTTCTGGGTAACTGGGCATCCCCTCATAACCTGGGGACCCCTTGACAGTTCCAGGGACACCTTACACCCCTATGCCCCATTTACCTTTCTGGTCTGTGCTGAAGCAGGGAATCCTAGCGGTGAGTCGCGATTTTGCCGGAGCAATGTGCCTCAATGTATCTGTGAATCCGACCTGATTCCTGGATACCTTTTTGGGGGAACTTGCAACTCTGGAACCCGGCTAGCTACGCGCATTCTGACAACACTTTCTCCGCAAAGCCCCCCCCCCCCGTGAAACTCATAGCCCCGCGATCTCTGCTCGCTAGCACTTCCTGCTCGCTGTTACTCCCTGCTTGCTGGCACTCCCTGCTCGCTGGCACTCCCTGCTCGCAGCCACTCCCTGCTTGCGGGCACTCCCTGCTCGCTGCCACTCCCTGCTCGCTGGCACTCCCTGCTCGCTGGCACTCCCGGGAAGGTAAGAACACAAATATTCTTTATTGTCGCACAATTATTCACAATGCAGGCACAATAAAAAGGTTCAAGAGCTGACACTCTAAACCCCAAATATGGGTCAGGGGTAACCAAACGGGCTTAATACCTTTATTGAGCCTGGTTACCCCCTCACCGTCACAGTGACCTGGCTAATGTTTAGGCCCATCCTTTAGTTTGCTCAGTAACAGGTGGGGTTGTAGTTCACACCCAGGGTTTAAAAGGTTGGGATCAGCCATTTTGTTTCAGACCCCAGGGGACCCCAATAAAATCAGGATCTCAGGAGGAACAGACGAGGGATCCCCCCTGTATATAATTATAGTAAGTAATTAGCTATAAGGGGGACCCTTATATAATGTTTTTAGTATAGGGCCAGTATCCCATGTGTCCTGGAGGCGCGTGCACGCCACTTCACCGCGATCTGCGGTCTGTAGGGATCATTTTTAGGTGCGTGTGGAGGGGGGGGGGAGGGGTGGCCAAAACGGGTCGGGTGGGCGCGATCATGACGCACATTTTCTGATCCGCTTGTGTGTGTGTGTGTGAGAGAGAGTGTGAATGAGAGTGTGTGAAAGTATGTGAGTGTGTGAGAGTGGGTGTGTTTTGCAGGGCTCGGTCTGTGTGCACCTGCCTGCACGTGCTGTATGCGTGTGAGTGTGCGTATGCGTTTTGCAGGGCTCGGTCTGTGTGCACCTGCCTGCACGTGCTGTATGCGTGTGAGTGTGCGTATGCGTTTTGCAGGGCTCGGTCTGTGTGCACCTGCCCGCACGTGCTGTATGCGTGTGAGTGTGAGTGTGCGTTTTTCAGGGCTCGGTCTGTGTGCACCTGCCCGCACGTGCTGTATGCGTGTGAGTGTGAGTGTGCGTTTTTCAGGGCTCGGTCTGTGTGCACCTGCCCGCACGTGCTGTATGCGTGTGAGTGTGAGTGTGCGTATGCGTTTTGCAGGGCTCGGTCTGTGTGCACCTGCCCGCACGTGCTGTATGCGTGTGAGTGTGAGTGTGCGTTTTGCAGGGCTCGGTCTGTGTGCACCTGCCCGCACGTGCTGTATGCGTGTGAGTGTGAGTGTGCGTTTTGCAGGGCTCGGTCTGTGTGCACCTGCCCGCACGTGCTGTATGCGTGTGAGTGTGAGTGTGCGTTTTGCAGGGCTCGGTCTGTGTGCACCTGCCCGCACGTGCTGTGTGAGTGTGTGTGCACCTGCTGTATGCGTGTGAGTGTGAGTGTGCGTGCTGTATGCACGATCCTGTCCGCCTCTGTGTATAAAAGCGCCCGTGTTGTACAGGTGACATTTACTTGCATAGGAGAAGGAATAAAACGTTACATACATGGAGATAAGACTTGCCTATAGGTGACGATCTTTAAAGTCACAGAAGCATCTGCTTAGTTTATTAACCCCTTCACGGTATATTTCACACGGTTCACTAGCGTTTGTCTGCATTTAGCACAGGGAGCTGCTCCTGAGGCCGGGACGTGGCTGGCAGGCGTGGCATTATTTCATCAAAAGATGCAACCAAAGTTTCCTTTGTCTTACAGACTTTCAGGAAGCAGCCTGGAGCCCCTCAGCGACGGGCACATGGCCGCAGGGACTAGGGGTACATGGCCGCAGGGACTAGGGGCACATGGCCGCAGGGACTAGGGGCACATGGCCGCAGGGACTAGGGGCACATGGCCGCAGGGACTAGGGGCACATGGCCGCAGGGACTAGGGGCACATGGCCGCAGGGACTAGGGGCACATGGCCGCAGGGACTAGGGGCACATGGCCGCAGGGACTAGGGGCACATGGCCGCAGGGACTAGGGGCACATGACCGCAGGGACTAGGGGCACATGACCGCAGGGACTAGGGGCACATGGCCGCAGGGACTAGGGGCACATGGCCGCAGGGACTAGGGGCACATGACCGCAGGGACTAGGGGCACATGACCGCAGGGACTAGGGGCACATGACCGCAGGGACTAGGGGCACATGACCGCAGGGACTAGGGGCACATGACCGCAGGGACTAGGGGCACATGGCCGCAGGGACTAGGGGCACATGGCCGCAGGGACTAGGGGCACATGACCGCAGGGACTAGGGGCACATGACCGCAGGGACTAGGCTCCCCTCTCCTCCCTCCCCCTCACCTTTGGTGCTGGTTCACATGCTGCTTCCCCTCTTCCCTCCAGCTTGGCTGGATTGCATGCTGTCTCCCCTCCCATTCCCCAGTGTCACGGGGGGGGGCGGAGCTAAGGGGATTAAAAGGCGCACAGGGGAGGGCAGTCTGCTCCCTGGGAAGAAGTTCCCGCCCCTTTGTTTGGGTAATACCATGACAAGCGTATAATATATTGTACATTATGTTGTACTTTCTTCTTTTCAGGAATAAGTATACATGGGAAGGACGCTGATCCGGGGAGTAATCCCATTGCCAATTCTTGCAGTCGGGAAGGAATTTATTTCCCCTTGTGTTATATCACTTGGGTTTTTTGTTTGCCTTCCTCTGGATCAAAAATACTGTAGGTGAGGGTACAGGATGGAGAATCTGTCTGGATTTGGCGTGGGTTGGACTTGATGGACGTGCGTCTTTTCAACCTCATCTACGATGTAACTATGTCTGCCATGTTTGAGGCGGGCACTGCATGGCATGTGTTGCCTACGTCACGGCGACTGTTGGGGGGGGGTAGGTGTTCGTTAACCTTGCCAGCGGGGGCTCTATGGTGCAGATAACCCCTCAAACCTTGTGGTGGCTGGGGGTAGCGAGTGGGCAGGGCTCATTTGTGCGTGATTCCCTGGGGCCCAGTATCGCTTAACGGCCGGGCCATCCGGCGCCCAGCTTGGTGGGTGTGCGGGCCGTGGTTGGGGTGCCATCAGGCGCCCGGCTTGGTGGGTGTGCGGGCCGTGGTTGGGGTGCCATCAGGCACCCGGCTTGGTGGGTGTGCGGGCCGTGGTTGGGGTGCCATCAGGCGCCCGGCTTGGTGGGTGTGCGGGCCGTGGTTGGGGTGCCATCAGGCGCCCGGCTTGGTGGGTGTGCGGGACATGGTTGGGGTGCCATCGGGCGCCCGGCTTGCTGGGTGTGTGGGCCATGGTTGGGGTGCCATCAGGCGCCTGGCTTGCTGGGTGTGTGGGCCATGGTTGGGGTGCCATCAGGCACCCGGCTTGGTGGGTGTACAGGCCATGGTTGGGGTGCCATCGGGCGCCTGGCTTGGTGGGTGTGCGGGACATGGTTGGGGTGCCATCGGGTGCCCGGTTTGGTGGGTGTGCGGGCCATGGTTGGGGTGCCATCGGGCGCCCAACTTGGTGGGTGTACGGGCCATGATTTGTGTGCCATCGGGCGCCCGGCTTGGTGGGAGTGCGGGCCATGGTTGGTGTGCCATTGAGCGCCCAACTTGGTGGGTGTACGGGCCATGGTTGGGGTGCCATTGGGCGCCCGGCTTGTTGGGTGTATGGGCCATGGTTGGTGTGCCATCGGGCGCCCGGCTTGGTGGGTGTGGGGGCCATGGTTGGGGTGCCATTGAGCGCACGGCTTGGTGGGTGTGCGGGCCGTGGCTGGGGTGCCATCGGGCGCTCGGCTTGGTGGGTGTGTGGGCCGTGGTTGGGGTGCCATCGGGCGCCTGGCTTGGTGGGTGTGCGGGACATGGTTGGGGTGCCAGCGGGCGCCCGGCTTGGTGGGTGTGCGGGCCGTGGTTGGGGTGCCATTGGGCGCCCGGCTTAGTGGGTGTGTGGGCCGTGGTTGGGGTGCCATTGGGCGCCCGGCTTGGTGGGTGTGCGGGGCATGGTTGGGGTGCCATCGGGCACCCGGCTTGGTGGGTGTGCGGGGCATGGTTGGGGTGCCATTGGGCGCCCGGCTTGGTGGGTGTGCGGGCCATGGTCGGGGTGCCAATGGGCGCCCGGCTTGGTGGGTGTGCGGGCCGTGGTTGGGGTGCCATCGGGCGCCCGGCTTGGTGGGTGTGCGGGCTGTGGTTGGGGTGCCATCGTGCGCCCGGCTTGGTGGGTGTGCGGGGCATGGTTGGGGTGCCATCGGGCGCTCGGCTTGGTGGGTGTGCGGGCCATGGTTGGGGTGCCATCGGACGCCCGGCTTGGTGGGAGTGCGGGCCGTGGTTGGGGTGCCATCGGGCGCCCGGTTTGGTGGGTGTGCGGGCCGTGGTTGGGGTGCCATCGGGCGCCCGGCTTGGTGGGTGTGCGGGCCGTGGTTGGGGTGCCATCGGGCGCCCGGCCTGGTGGTGGGTGTACGGGCCGTGGTTGGGGTGCCATCGGGCGCCCGGCTTGGTGGGAGTGCGGGTTGTGGTTGGGGTGCCATTGGGCGCCCGGCTTGGTGGGTGTGCGGGGCATGGTTGGGGTGCCATCGGGCGCCCGGCTTGGTGGGTGTGCGGGCCGTGGTTGGGGTGCCATCGGACGCCCGGCATGGTGGGAGTGCGGGCCATGGTTGGGGTGCTATCGGGCACCCGGCCTGGTGGTGGGTGTACGGGCCGTGGTTGGGGTACCATCGGACGCCCGGCTTGGTGGGAGTGCGGGCCGTGGTTGGGGTGCTATCGGGCACCCGGCCTGGTGGTGGGTGTACGGGCCGTGGTTGGGGTACCATCGGACGCCCGGCTTGGTGGGAGTGCGGGCCGTGGTTGGGGTGCCATCGGGCGCCCGGCTTGGTGGGTGTACGGGCCGTGGTTGGGGTGCCATCGGGCGCCCGGCCTGGTGGTGGGTGTACGGGCCGTGGTTGGGGTGCCATCGGGCGCCCGGCTTGGTGGGAGTGCGGGCCGTGGTTGGGGTGCCATTGGGCGCCCGGCTTGGTGGGTGTGCGGGCCGTGGTTGGGGTGCCATCGGACGCCCGGCTTGGTGGGAGTGCGGGCCATGGTTGGGGTGCCATTGGGCGCCCGGCCTGGTGGTGGGTGTACGGGCCGTGGTTGGGGTGCCATCGGGCACCCGGCTTGGTGGGTGTGCGGGCCGTGGTTGGGGTGCCATCGGACGCCCGGCTTGGTGGGAGTGCGGGCCGTGGTTGGGGTGCCATCGGGCTCCCGGCCTGGTGGTGGGTGTTCGGGCCGTGGTTGGGGTGCCATCGGGCACCCGGCTTGGTGGGTGTGCGGGCCGTGGTTGGGGTGCCATCGGGCGCCCGGCTTGGTGGGTGTGTGGGCCGTGGCTTGGTGGGTTTGCGGGCCATGGTCGGGGTGCCATTGGGCACCCGACTTGGTGGGTGTGCGGGCCGTGGTTGGGGTGCCATCGGGCGCCCGGCTTGGTGGGTGTGCGGGCCATGGTCGGGGTGCCATTGGGCGCCTGGCTTGGTGGGTGTGCGGGCCGTGGTTGGGGTGCCATCGGGCGCCCGGCTTGGTGGGTGTGCGGACCATGGTTGGGGTGCCATCGGGCGCCCGGCTTGGTGGGTGTGCGGGGCATGGTTGGGGTGCCATCAGGCGCCCGGCTTGGTGGGTGTGCGGGCCGTGGTTGGGGTGCCATCGGACGCCCGGCTTGGTGGGAGTGTGGGCCATTGTTGGGGTGCCATCGGGCGCCCGGCTTGGTGGGTGTGTGTGCCGTGGTTGGGGTGCTATCGGGCGCCCGGCCTGGTGGTGGGTGTACGGGCCGTGGTTGGGGTGCCATCGGGTGCCCGGTTTGGTGGGTGTGCGGGCCGTGGTTGGGGTGCCATCGGGCGCCCGGCTTGGTGGGTGTGCGGGCCGTGGTTGGGGTGCCATCGGGCACCCGGCCTGGTGGTGGGTGTACGGGCCGTGGTTGGGGTGCCATCAGGCGCCCGGCTTCGTGGGTGTGCAGGCCGTGGCTGGGGTGCCATCGGGCGCCCGGCTTGGTGGGTGTGCGGGGCATGGTTGGGGTGCCATCGGGCACCCGGCTTGGTGGGTGTGCGGGCCGTGGCTTGGTGGGTGTGCGGGCCATGGTTGGGGTGCCATCGGGCGCCCGGCTTGGTGGGTGTGCGGGCCGTGGTTGGGGTGCCATCGGACGCCCGGCTTGGTGGGTGTGCGGGGCGTGGTTGGGGTGCCATCGGGTGCCTGGCTTGGTGGGTGTGCGGGCCGTGGTTGGGGTGCCCTCGGGTGCCTGGCTTGTTGGGTGTGCGGGCCATGGCTTGGTGGGTGTGCGGGCCGTGGCTTGGTGGGTGTGCAGGCCGTGGTTGGGGTGCCATCGGGCACCCGGCTTGGTGGGTGTGCGGGGCGTGGTTGGGGTGCCATCGGGTGCCTGGCTTGGTGGGTGTGCGTGCCGTGGTTGGGGTGCCCTCGGGTGCCTGGCTTGTTGGGTGTGCGGGCCATGGCTTGGTGGGTGTGCGGGCCGTGGCTTGGTGGGTGTGCAGGCCGTGGTTGGGGTGCCATCGGGCACCCGGCTTGGTGGGTGTGCAGGCCGTGGTTGGGGTGCCATCGGGCACCCGGCTTGGTGGGTGTGCAGGCCATGGTTGGGGTGCCATCGGGCACCCGGCTTGGTGGGTGTGCGGGCCGTGGTTGGGGTGCCATCGGGCACCCGGCTTGGTGGGTGTGCAGGCCATGGTTGGGGTGCCATCGGGCGCCCGGCTTGGTGGTTGTACGGGCCATGGTTGGGGTGCCATCGGGCACCTGGCTTGGTGGGTTTGCGGGCCATGGTTGTGGTGCCATCGGGCACCCGGCTTGGTGGGTGTGCGGGCCGTGGTTGGGGTGCCATCGGGCACCCGGCTTGGTGGGTTTGCGGGCCATGGTTGGGGTGCCATCGGGCACCCGGCTTGGTGGGTGTGCGGGCCGTGGTTGGGGTGCCATCGGGCGCCCGGCTTGGTGGTGGGAGTGCGGGCCGTGGTTGGGGTGCCATCGGGCACCTGGCTTGGTGGGTTTGCGGGCCATGGTTGTGGTGCCATCGGGCACCCGGCTTGGTGGGTGTGTGGGCCGTGGTTGGGGTGCCATCGGGCACCTGGCTTGGTGGGTTTGCAGGCCATGGTTGTGGTGCCATCGGGCACCCGGCTTGGTGGGTGTGCAGGCCATGGTTGGGGTGCCATCGGGCGCCCGGCTTGGTGGTTGTACGGGCCATGGTTGGGGTGCCATCGGGCACCTGGCTTGGTGGGTTTGCGGGCCATGGTTGGGGTGCCATCGGGCACCCGGCTTGGTGGGTGTGCGGGCCGTGGTTGGGGTGCCATCGGGCACCCGGCTTGGTGGGTTTGCGGGCCATGGTTGGGGTGCCATCGGGCACCCGGCTTGGTGGGTGTGCGGGCCGTGGTTGGGGTGCCATCGGGCGCCCGGCCTGGTGGTGGGTGTGCGGGCCGTGGTTGGGGTGCCATCGGGCGCCCGTCTTGGTGGGTGTACAGGCCATGGTTGGGGTGCCATCGGGCACCTGGCTTGGTGGGTTTGCGGGCCATGGTTGTGGTCCATCGGGCACCCGGCTTGGTGGGTGTGCGGGCCGTGGTTGGGGTTCCATCGGGCACCCGGCTTGGTGGGTTTGCGGGCCATGGTCGGGGTGCCATCGGGCACCCGGCTTGGTGGGTGTGTGGGCCGTGGTTGGGGTGCCATCGGGCGCCCGGCTTGGTGGGTGTGCGGGCCATAGTTGGGGTGTCATCGGGCGCCCGGCTTGGTGGGTGTACGGGCCGTGGTTGGGGTGCCATCGGGCGCCCGGCCTGGTGGTGGGTGTACGGGCCGTGGTTGGGGTGCCATCGGGCGCCCGGCTTGGTGGGTGTGCGGGCCGTGGTTGGGGTGCCATCGGGCGCCCGGTTTGGTGGGTGTGCGGGCCGTGGTTGAGGTGCCATCGGACGTCTGGCTTGGTGGGTTTGCGGGCCGTGGTTGGGGTGCCATCGGGCGCCCGGCTTGGTGGGTGTGCGGGCCGTTGTTGGGGTGCCATCGGGCGCCCGGCTTGGTGGCTGTGCGGGCCGTGGTTGTGGTGCCATCGGGCGCCCGGCCTGGTGGTGGGTGTACGGGCCATGATTGAGGTGCCATCGGGCACCCGGCTTGGTGGGTGTGCGGGCCATGGTTGGTGTGCCATTGGGCGCCCGGCTTGGTGGGTGTGCGGGCCGTGGTTGGGGTGCCCTCGGGTGCCTGGCTTGGTGGGTGTGCGGGCCATGGCTTGGTGGGTGTGCGGGCCGTGGCTTGGTGGGTGTGCGGGACATGGTTGGGGTGCCATCGGGCGGCCGGCTTGGTGGGTGTGCGGGCTATGGTCGGGGTGCCATCGGGCGCCTGGCTTGGTGGGTGTACGGGCCGTGGTTGGGGTGCCATCGGGCACCCGGCTTGGTGGGTGTGTGGGCCGTGGTTGGGGTGCCATTGGGCGCCCGGCTTGGTGGGTGTGCGGGGCATGGTTGGGGTGCCAACGGGCGCCTGGCTTGGTGGGTGTACGGGCCGTGGTTGGGGTGCCATCGGGCACCCGGCTTGGTGGGTGTGTGGGCCGTGGTTGGGGTGCCATTGGGCGCCCGGCTTGGTGGGTGTACGGGCCGTGGTTGGGGTGCCATCGGGCGCCCGGATTGGTGGGTGTGCGGGCCATGGTTGGGGTGCCATCAGCCTTTACCCGGGGGAGAGCACACTGGCAGGGTTGGCACTTACCAGGGTTTATTTGTGTAAATAAAGCCGTGGCCTTTGTTCCTCCAGACCCTTTGTTGTGTGTTTATTTATATGTGGGTCGGGGGAGGGAAGGGACATGTATATTTCCCACCTTATATTGTCACCCAACGGGGGACGCGCAGGGATTGACTTTGTTTCTCACGTATGTCTGACCAATTTATTTGCCCGCTGCGGGCTCCCTACACGGGGAAGCGCGGCAAATATATATATATTTGTTTTTGCAATCGGCCCATATCTTCTCTGGCATCAAAAGTTGGAGCCAACTCAAAGCAAACCCAATGTACCCTGCGCTCTAAATGACAGGCTGTCCCTGGCAGTGAATGGGTTAAACAGACATGTAGGTAGAGAAAGAAAGAAACCCAGAGGCTGCACACAAACACATCATGTGAAACACACAGGGCACAGCTTCAAATGTCCGCGGGGCACAGAACTCCAGCGCTAGTAACAAACTAATATAACCATAAAATTAAAGTGTGACTTACAATTGTGCAAAAATGGGAGGCAGCCCCAGGAAGCCTTGGGTCACACAGCCAGGGATAGTCCGGACCAACACTATATACACGCGCGCCGCAAGGAACCTCTGCCCCCCACAAGATGTGTCTCTTTCTCACTCCAACAGATCCAAGACTCAGCCTCACGTGACCTCTACTAGTTTCGCACGTACTGCTTCATCAGGCGTTCACGTGATAGAGTTTAAATACCCCAGCTGTTGCACAAGACCACAGCCCTCAGTGGTGAATCTAATTCTGCTTAATCAGCCTGTCAGCAGCTGTGACCGCTAGAGGTCACGTGAGGCTGCGTCTTGGATCTGTTGGAGTGAAAAAGAGACATATCTTGGGGAGGGGGGGGGGGGGCAGAGGTTCATTGTGGCGCGGGTGTATAGTGCTGGTCCGGACCACCTACATCTACTATCCCTGGCTGTGTGACCCAAGGCTTCCTGGGGCTGTCTCCCATTTTTGGGCAATTGTAAGTTAAACTTTTATTTTATGGTCATATTAGTTTGTTACTTGCACTGGATTTCTGTGCCCCGCGGACATTTGAAGCTGTGCCCTGTGTGTTTCACATGATGTGTTTGTGTGCAGCCTCTGGGTGTGGGGCTGCTTTAAATAAAGACTATTTGTGTTTGCGCACTGCGATTTCTGCCTGTTCTTCCTTTGTTTTGTGAGCTTCCCGGAAAGGAGATCACTTTATTTAGGGGGTGTGGAGTTCCTCCGGCAGGCAGCTGCAAGAGTTTTAACCCCATCAGTGCAACACTACTGTTAGGACAGCCCCAGCGCGGAGCGTTATCTGTTTATCTGTAGACACGTAGGGAGCGGCGTATGAAAACTCACCAGCTTCTGGAAACCTGACAGGGACAGAAGAGGCAGCGCGGGTCTGCTCGCAGCTCGTACAGTACAGGAAGTGAGGGATGAACAGGTCACAGGGCAGAGCTAAGGCCGGTCCAATGTGCATCCCGTTCTCTGTTATCATCTAGTCTAATGTTAATCCATCAGTGCCAGGGGGCGTAATCCAGCAGGCGGCAGCCACCCGGGATAAAGGTGAAGTCCCACCTAGGCATTTCTTTTCTGTTTGGTGCGGTTATCTCAGATTTTTACATTTATAATCCCTAAACTGAACAACGTCTAAAAAGAGATGTGGTCCCTGTCACAGGAGAGTAACTCCTTAATACCGGGATCATATCACCGGGAGCAATACCTGGATCACCGGGAGCAATACCTGGATCACCGGGAGCAATACCGGGATCACTGAGCAATACCGGGATCACTGAGCAATACCGGGATCACTGAGCAATACCGGGATCACCGGGAGCAATACCGGGATCACTGAGCAATACCGGGATCACTGAGCAATACCGGGATCACTGAGCAATACCGGGATCACTGAGCAATACCGGGATCACTGAGCAATACCGGGATCATATCACTGAGCTATACCGGGATCACTGAGCAATACCGGGATCATATCACTGAGCAATACTTGGATCACTGAGCAATACCGGGATCATATCACTGAGCAATACCGGGATCATAAAACTGAGCAATACCGGGGTCACTGAGCAATACCGGGATCATATCACTGAGCAATACCGGGATCATACTGTATCTCTGAGCAATACCGGGATCATATCACTGAGCAATACCGGGATCATATCACTGTGCAATACCGGGATCATAAAACTGAGCAATACCGGGATCATATCACTGAGCAATACCGGGATCATATCACTGAGCAATACCGGGATCCTATCACTGAGCAACACCGGGATCATATCACTGAGCAATACCGGGATCCTATCACTGACTAATACCAGGATCATATCACTGAGCAATACCGGGATCATATCACTGAGCAATACCGGGATCATATCACTGAGCAATACCGGGATCATATCACTGAGCAATACCGGGATCATATCACTGAGCAATACCGGGATCATATCACTGAGCAATACCGGGATCATATCACTGAGCAATACCGGTATCATATCACTGAGCAATACCGGGATCATAAAACTGAGCAATACCAGGATCATATCAATGAGCAATACCGGGATCATATCACTGAGCAATACCGGGATCATAAAACTGAGCAATACTGGGATCATATCACTGAGCAATACCGGGATCATATCACTGATCATATCACTGAGCAATACCGGGATCACTGAGCAATACCGTGATCATAAAACTGAGCAATACTGGAATCATAACACTGAGCAATACCAGGATCAAATCACTGAGCAATACCAGGATCATATCACTGAGCAATACCGGGATCAAATCACTGAGCAATACCAGGATCATATCACTGAGCAATACCGGGATCACTGACCAATACCGGGATCACTGATCAATACCAGGATCATATCACCGGGAGCAATACCGGGATCACTGAGCAATACCGGGATCAGATCACTGAGCAATACCGGGCTCATATCACTGGGAGCAATACCGGGATCATATCCCTGAGCAATACCGGGATCATATCACTGAGCAATACCGGGATCACTGAGCAATACCGGGATCATATCACTGAGCAATACCGGAATCATATCACTGAGCAATACCGGGATCACTGAGCAATACCGGGATCATATCACTGAGCAATACCGGGATCATATCACTGAGCAATACCGGGATCATATCACTGAGCAATACCGGGATCACTGAGCAATACCAGGATCATATCACTGAGCAATACCGGGATCATATCACTGTGCAATACCGGGATCATATCACTGAGCAATACCGGGATCACTGAGCAATACCGGAATCATATCACTGAGCAACACCGGGATCCTATCACTGAGCAATACCGGAATCACTGAGCAATACTGGGATCATACAGTATCACTGAGCACTACCGGGATCATATCACTGAGCATTACCGGGATCACTGAGCAATACCGGGATCATATCACTGAGCAATACCGGGATCACTGAGCAATACCGGGATCATATCACTGAGCAATACCGGGATCACTGAGCAATACCGGGATCATCTCACTGAGCAATACCGGGATCAAATCACTGAGCAATACCGGGATCATATCACTGAGCAATACCGGGATCATATCACTGAACAATACCGGGATCACTGAGCAATACCGGGATCACTGAGCAATACTGGGATCATATCACTGAGCAATACCGGGATCATATCACTGAGCAATACCGGGATCATATCACTGAGCAATACCAGGATCATATCACTGAGCAATACCGGGATCATATCACTGAGCAATACCGGGATCACTGAGCAATACCGGAATCATATCACTGAGCAACACCGGGATCCTATCACTGAGCAATACCGGAATCACTGAGCAATACCGGGATCACTTAGCAATACCGGGATCATATCACTGAGCAATACCGGGATCACTGAGCAATTCCGGGATCACTGAGCAATACCGGGATCACTGAGCAATACCAGGATCATATCACTGAGCACTTCCGGGATCACTGAGCAATACCGGGATCACTGAGCAATACCAAGATTATATCACTGAGCAATACCGGGATCATATCACTGAGCACTACCCGGATCACTGAGCAATACCGGGATCACTGAGCAATAACGGGATCATATCACTGAGCAATACCGGGATCATATCACTGAGCAATACCAGGATCACTGAGCAGTACCGGGATCACTGAGCAATACCGGGATCATATCACTGAGCAATACCGGGATCACTGAGAAATACCGAGATCATATCACTGAGCAATACCGGGATCATATCACTGAGCAATACCGGGATCACTGAGCAATACCGGGATCATACAGTATCACTGAGCAATACCGGGATCATATCACTGAGCAATACCGGGATCATATCACTGAGCAATACCGGGATCACTGAGCAATACCGAGATCATATCACTGAGCAATACCGGGATCATATCACTGAGCAATACCGGGATCACTGAGCAATACCGAGATCATATCAATGAGCACTACCGGGATCACTGAGCAATACCGGGATCATATCACTGAGCAATACCGGGATCACTGAGCAATACCGGGATCACTGAGCAATACCGGGATCATATCACTAAGCAATTCTGGGATCACTGAGCAATACCGGGATCATATCACTGAGCAATACCGGGATCACTGAGCAATACCAGGATCACTGAGCAGTACCGGGATCACTGAGCAATACTGGGATCCTATCACTGAGCAATACTGGGATCATATCACTGAGCAATACCGGGATCACTGAGCAATACCGGGATCACTGAGCAATACCAGGATCACTGAGCAATACAGGGATCACTGAGCAATACCGGGATCACTGAGCAATACAGGGATGTTATCACTGAGCAACACCGGGATCACTGAGTAATACCGGGATCACTGAGCAATACCGGGATCATATCACTGAGCAATACCGGGATCCTATCACTGAGCAATACCGGGATCATATCACCGAGCAATACCGGGATCATATCACTGAGCAATACCGGGATCACTGAGCAATATCAGGATCATATCACTGAGCATTACCGGGATCACCGAGCAGTACCGGGATCACTGAGCAATACCAGGATCATATTACTGAGCATTACCGGGATTAAATCACTGAGCAATACCGGGATCATATCACTGAGCAATACCGGGATCATATCACTGAGCAATACCGGGATCACTGAGCAATACCGGGATCATATCACTGAGCAATACCGGGATCACTGAGCAATACCGGGATCATCTCACTGAGCAATACCGGGATCACTGAGCAATACCGGGATCATATCACTGAGCAATACCGGGATCACTGAGCAATACCGGGATCACTGAGCAATACCGGGATCATATCACTGAGCAATACCGGGATCACTGAGCAATTCCGGGATCACTGAGCAATACCGGAATCACTGAGCAATACCAAGATGATATCACTGAGCAATACCGGGATCATATCACTGAGCACTACCCGGATCACTGAGCAATACCGGGATCACTGAGCAATACCGGGATCATATCACTGAGCAATACCGGGATCATATCACTGAGCAATACCAGGATCACTGAGCAGTACCGGGATCACTGAGCAATACCGGGATCATATCACTGAGCAATACCGGGATCACTGAGCAATTCCGGGATCACTGAGCAATACCGGGATCACTGAGCAATACCAGGATCATATCACTGAGCACTTCCGGGATCACTGAGCAATACCGGAATCACTGAGCAATACCAAGATGATATCACTGAGCAATACCGGGATCATATCACTGAGCACTACCCGGATCACTGAGCAATACCGGGATCACTGAGCAATACCGGGATCATATCACTGAGCAATACCGGGATCATATCACTGAGCAATACCAGGATCACTGAGAAATACCGAGATCATATCACTGAGCAATACCGGGATCATATCACTGAGCAATACCGGGATCACTGAGCAATACCGGGATCATACAGTATCACTGAGCAATACCGGGATCATATCACTGAGCAATACCGGGATCATATCACTGAGCAATACCGGGATCACTGAGCAATACAGAGATCATATCACTGAGCAATACCGGGATCATATCATTGAGCAATACCGGGATCACTGAGCAATACCGAGATCATATCAATGAGCACTACCGGGATCACTGAGCAATACCGGGATCATATCACTGAGCAATACCGGGATCACTGAGCAATACCGGGATCACTGAGCTATACCGGGATCATATCACTAAGCAATTCTGGGATCACTGAGCAATACCGGGATCATATCACTGAGCAATACTGGGATCATATCACTGAGCAATACCGGGATCACTGAGCAATACCGGGATCCTATCACTGAGCAATACTGGGATCATATCACTGAGCAATACCGGGATCACTGAGCAATACCAGGATCACTGAGCAGTACCGGGATCACTGAGCCATACCGGGATCCTATCACTGAGCAATACTGGGATCATATCACTGAGCAATACTGGGATCACTGAGCAATACCGGGATCACTGAGCAATACCATGATCACTGAGCAATACAGGGATCACTGAGCAATACCGGGATCACTGAGCAATACAGGGATGTTATCACTGAGCAATACCGGGATCACTGAGTAATACCGGGATCACTGAGCAATACCGGGATCATATCACTGAGCAATACCGGGATCCTATCACTGAGCAATACCGGGATCATATCACCGAGCAATACCGGGATCATATCACTGAGCAATACCGGGATCACTGAGCAATATCAGGATCATATCACTGAGCATTACCGGGATCACCGAGCAGTACCGGGATCACTGAGCAATACCAGGATCATATTACTGAGCATTACCGGGATCAAATCACTGAGCAATACCGGGATCATATCACTGAGCAATACCGGGATCATATCACCGAGCAATACCGGTATCACCGAGCAGTACCGGGATCATATCACTGAGCAATACCGGGATCATATCACCGAGCAATACCGGGATCACTGAGCAATACCGGGATCACCGAGCAGTACCGGGATCACTGAGCAATACCGGGATAATATCACTGAGCAATACCGGGATCATATCACTGAGCAATACCGGGATCATATCACTGAGCAATACCGGGATCACTGAGCAATACCGGGATCATATCACTGAGCAATGCCGGGATCATATCACTGAGCAATACCGGGATCATATCACTGAGCAATACCGGGATCACTGAGCAATACCGGGATCACTGAGCAATACCGAGATCATATCACTGAGCACTACCGGGATCACTGAGCAATACCGGGATCATATCACTGAGCACTACCGGGATCACTGAGCAAAACTGGGATCATATCACTGAGCAATACCGGGATCACTGAGCAAAACTGGGATCATATCACTGAGGAATACCGGGATCACTGAGCAAAACTGGGATCATATCACTGAGCAATACCTGGATCATATCACTGAGCAATACCGGGATCATATCACCGGGAGCAATACCGGGATCATATCACTGAGCAATACCGGGATCATATCACCGAGCAATACCGGGATCACCGAGCAGTACCGGGATCACTGAGCAATACCGGGATCACTGAGCAATACCGGGATCCTATAACTGAGCAATACTGGGATTATATCACTGAGCAATACCGGGATCATATCACTGAGCAATACCGGGATCCCTGAGCAATACCGGGATCACTGAGCAATACAGGGATGTTATCACTGAGCAATACTGGGATCATATCACTGAGCAATACCGGGATCACTGTGCAATACCGGGATCATATCACTGAGCAATACCGGGATCATATCACTGAGCAATACCGGGATCATATTACTGAGCAATACCGGGATCACTGAGCAATACCGGGATCATATCAATGAGCAATACCGGGATCACTGAGCAATACCGGGATCATATCACTGAGCAATACCGGGATCATATCACTGAGCAATACCGGGATCGGGGATATGTCCCTAATATGGATAGGACAAGGTTTGTATTGGTTAACGGCCCTATAGTTGACCACTGTTGGGAGGAAAGCAAACTCTATCCTGAGGATGAGGCAGAGGCCCATCGAAAAAGGCAGGGAGAAATTAATATTGGGGTAAGAATACCTAAGGGCCCCTCTATCTTATACCAAGAGGTGGACCCAAACAAACCAGAGTTTTGGGTACCACCTGGCCAAGGAGCTGGCTGGAAAATAATACGGCTGTGCCGAGCTGATAGAGCTATTAAGAATCAGTACCGTCTATCTCACGGCCACGAATTACCCAATGTCCTTGAACCGATCATGCAGGAAATAGACGACAACAAACATGACTGGCTGAGGTTGGCTGTCACAGAGTATCTCCATACCAAAACTAGCTACCAAGTGTTGTTACTGAGTCTCGTATCTGTGCCATTATGAGGGAATGGATCACAGCGATAAGTATATTTACACATAGGGTGGAGGTTCACCAAGACACGGGTGCCCCTTAGGTATACTATGTCTGGGTGAGAGACATGTGGGAATGTCAAAAATCCTGATCCCAAATACTACAAGTAGTACCCCATACGCTTTATGTTGAAAGAGTTAGGCTGCGGTCCCAGTAATTGCCTGTGCGCACGGCGCGGCGTGCGCTGTGCGTGTAAGCACCGCCCCTCAATGGGGCTGGGCCCACTACGCACCGTCACGCTGAAGGTGCAGCCGCGCCGTGCTGCAAGGTTTTTTACAACTCAATCAAATTATATAAAATAATGGCATTTCGTTTATAACCCAGTATAATGAGATGGCGCCAAAAATCCGTCAGATCTTTAACAAATATTGGCCCATGCTCTTATGCGATAACACTCTATCTAAATGTCTCCCGGACAAACCAAAAATCATTTTTACAAAAGCACCAAATATTAAAATGCGTCTAGCTCCTAGTTGTCCATTAGAAAATTCTAAATTAGAAACAGGCAGCAAAAGAAAAGGTTTTTTTAAATGCACAAAATGCACGGCCTGTTCGTTCAGTAGTAGCACTGATGTCTTTAAATCTAACGTCACAGAGAAAACATATACTATTAAAACATCAATTAACTGTGACTCCTCCTTTGTAATCTACCTATTGCAGTGCCCGTGTGGCCTACAATATGTGCGTAGAACTGGAAGATGTTACAAAAGGAGAGTGTACAGTATGAACACATTTACAATATAAAAAGAGGCTTGAACACACACAGTGTTTCCCATCACTTCAATATCCATCATAATAGGAATCCAATGGGTCTTAAGTGTCAAGCCATAGAAACCGTGCTAATTAATTGGAGGGGAGGTAATCAACTAAAACAGATCAGTAGGCGTGAAGCCTACTGGATCTATGAACTAAAAACCCTCTCACCTAATGGTCTCAACATTGATTTTGATCTAGGTGTTTTTCTGCAATGAGTCTTTTTAAAATAAGTATTTTATATTTTTAATAAACTGTTTTATAAAGATTTTATGTAATTTAATTATTTTTAATTGAATTGATGATTTTCACTTCACTCATTAAATTATTTATATCTTTTAGACTATGATTGGGTAATTAAGATAACAAATGTATCAAGGAATTATAAAAGCCTTTTGCGTGCAGATTGTTACATCAATGTGTTAATAGATTGTAAGGTTAAAAACATTGAGTATATAATAGTTAAGCAACTAAGGATTGACTATTATGGTCTATTAGTTTATAATATATAACACTTGTTTTATAATGTGTATTTATATATGTTCGTTTTGTCGTATTGGTATTTATGTTGTCTATGTTTGTTAGGCTGCCTTTAACATTGCACATGATTGACAGGTATTGTATCCACCCGTGGAGAGCACTAATTGTATTTGAGTGACATTTTTTCCAACCAATGGTGTGGGTCCTGCCTGTATTTAAAGTCAACATGGACTGTGCTCATTACCCCTGAAGAAGTGCGCATGCGCACGAAACGCATTGGGCCGTTTAGAACCCTTTACAGTGTTACTGAGAGAGGAGCAGACGTTTGCAGCAGTACCCAGAGCAGTAGTGGAGTTTTATTATCATCTGAGGACAGATTTGGTGAGATTCGGCGGTTCCGAGCGGTGTCCCGCCCCCAGTGACGCTCTTCCGGCCACGAGTGGCAGGCGACTGTCCCGCCCGCTGTGACGTAGTTCCGGCTGCGAGCGGTGGTGATCTCGTGGAGCTGGAAGCAGGACTGATACCGGAAGAATCTGAGGAGGCACCTGCGGGCATCAACACGTGGCACGGGTCCACCATCATCCACAGCTGAACCATCTCTACTCCCCTATCTGCACATATTCTGAGGACTTGCTGTAAGTAGGATTCCGGTTTTTCACAACCGGATCCTGGATCTGCTCGTCACCAGTTTGCTGAATTTTATTGTGTTCATTAAATCTTATTTGTTATTAGTCAGCCTAAATGTTTATTGTTGTATGTGCTTGTCTGTCTATGTGTTATATGTTTTAACCATATTTTGGTACACTATGATCTTGTTCTCTTGTCTTCCCTGCATATCACATCATTGTTCTTGCTGAGGAAACTGCTGACTACAGGACTGGATTATCATCTAATGGATATCTCCAACCATTCATTGGACTGTAATATATCCCATTATTTGGACTCTAAGGCGCCGGTCTGTATTGTATTTCTTGTGTTTCACTAAATGTGTTTGGGTTAGTTTTCCTGGCAGCCTTGCCTATTTTATTTAACATTTTCATCACGGTATTGAGATTAGATATTGTATTTCACTATTGTTGTAATATTAATTTTTAGCGCTATATACACCAACCTTTTTCTAGTATCATGCCCATGCCACCTTCTCTATCATCATGCCCATGTATCTTCTCTATGTATTATCATGCCCATGCCATCTTCTCTATGTATTATTATGCCCATGCATCTTCTCTATGTATTATCATGCCCATGCCATCTTCTCTATGTATTATTATGCCCATGCATCTTCTCTATGTATTACTATGCCCATGCATCTTCTCTATGTATTATCATGCCCATGCATCTTCTCTATGTATCATATTGCCCATGCATCTTCTCTATGTATTATCATGCCCATGCATCTTCTCTATGTATTATCTTGCCCATGCATCTTCTCAATGTATCATCATGCCCATGCCACCTTCTCTATCATCATGCCCATGTATCTTCTCTATGTATTATCATGCCCATGCATCTTCTCTATGTATTATCATGCCCACGCCATCTTCTCTATGTATTATCATGCCCATGCATCTTCTCTATGTATTATCATGCCCATGCCATCTTCTCTATGTATCATCATGCCCATGCCATCTTCTCTATGTATCATCATGCCCACTCCATCTTCTCTATGTATTATCATGCCCACACCACCTTCTCTATGTATTATCATGCCCATGCCATCTTCTCTATGTATCATCAAGCCCATGCCATCTTCTCAATGTATCATCATGCCCATGCATCTTCTCTATGTATTATATTGCCCATGCATCTTCTCTATGTATTATCATGCCCATGCATCTTCTCTATGTATTATCATGCCCATGCATCTTCTCTATGTATTATCATGCCCATGCATCGTCTCTATGTATTATCATGCCCATGCATCGGCTCTATGTATTATCAGGCCCACGCCATCTTCTCTATGTATTATCATGCCCATGCATCTTCTCTATGTATTATCATGCCCATGCATCTTCTCTATGTATTATCATGCCCATGCATCTTCTCTCTGTATTATCATGCCCATGCATCTTCTCTATGTATTACCATGCCCATGCATCGTCTCTATGTATTACCATGCCCATGCATCTTCTCTGTATTATCATGCCCATGCATCTTCTCTGTATTATCATGCCCATGCATCTTCTCTATGTATCATCATGCCCATGCATCTTCTCTATGTATTATCATGCCCATGCATCTTTTCTATGTATTATCATGCCCATGCATCGTCTCTATGTATTATCATGCCCACGCCATCTTCTCTATGCATCATCATGCCCATGCATCTTCTCTATGTATTATCATGCCCATGCATCTTCTCTATGTATTATCATGCCCATGCATCTTCTCTATGTATTATCATGCCCATGCATCTTCTCTATGTATTATCATGCCCATGCATCGTCTCTATGTATTATCATGCCCATGCATCGTCTCTATGTTTTATCATGCCCACACCATCTTCTCTATGTATTATCATGCCCATGCATCTTCTCTATGTATTATCATGCCCATGCATCTTCTCTCTGTATTATCATGCCCATGCATCTTCTCTATGTATTACCATGTCCATGCATCGTCTCTATGTATTACCATGCCCATGCATCTTCTCTGTATTATCATGCCCATGCATCTTCTCTGTATTATCATGCCCATGCATCTTCTCTATGTATCATCATGCCCATGCATCTTCTCTATGTATTATCATGCCCATGCATCTTCTCTATGTATTACCATGCCCATGCCATCTTCTCTATGTATTACCATGCCCATGCATCTTCTCTATGTATTATCATGCCCATGCATCTTCTCTATGTATTACCATGCCCATGCCATCTTCTCTATGTATTATCATGCCCATGCATCTTCTCTATGTATTACCATGCCCATGCCATCTTCTCTGTGTATTACCATGCCCATGCATCTTCTCTATGTATTATCATGCCCATGCATCTTCTCTATGTATTACCATGCCCATGCCATCTTCTCTATGTATTACCATGCCCATGCCATCTTCTCTATGTATTATCATGCCCATGCATCTTCTCTATGTATTATCATGCCCATGCATCTTCTCTATGTATTATCATGCCCATGCATATGCTCTATGTAGGGAAGACCTCTAGAGAAGTAAAGGTGCCTGTTTTGGAACACGCATGTAACTTACGCAACGGGGTAGGGATTTGATAAGAGCAAAAAAGCTTTCTAGCTTTGCTAGGGGTTTTCTCCTTAAACATGTAGGTTCCACAAGGGGACTTTGGCTTGGGGGATAGAGAGAGTCACTTTAGGGAATAGAGGAAGTCATTTAGAAGCAGAATTGTAACGTCAGAGTGTAGATGGATAATTAACTTAGACTGCGTTGTTCCCAATGGGCTTAACGAGGATCTAAGCTTTTCACCATATAATGTTGATACTAAGTATGGAGTAAAGCGTGATTTACTCACTATAAATGGGTGTGATTACCCGCCTTCTCTACTCACTATAAATGGGTGTGATTACCCGCCTTCTCTACTCACTATAAATGGGTGTGATTACCCTCCTTCTCTGCTCTCTACCTCAGATGTTCACATGGTCCTGTTTTATTTATTTCTCTGCTACCGGACGAACATCTCCATCTTTTGTGTGTCTCCCACCCTGCTCTGATGAACGCCTCCTACTTCCAGTGACGTCATTTATTCAGTCTATCAAGTCGATGGATTGGGGACGTCCAGACACGCCCCTGACGGAACGCCGCGTTGGGCGTCTTTGCACAACGCCTCCTTCATTACTTTTACTCCAGCCGTCAGATTCTTCCAGCCGTCA
This sequence comes from Ascaphus truei, assembly GCF_040206685.1. Classification (NCBI taxonomy): domain Eukaryota; kingdom Metazoa; phylum Chordata; class Amphibia; order Anura; family Ascaphidae; genus Ascaphus; species Ascaphus truei. Next base: position 4,088,545 of record NC_134484.1, read on the forward strand.
GCTTCTTCCAGCCGTCAGCTTCTTCCAGCCGTCAGCTTCTTCCAGCCGTCAGCTCCTTCCAGCCGTCAGCTCCTTCCAGCCGTCAGCTCCTTCCAGCCGTCAGCTTCTTCCAGCCGTCAGCTTCTTCCAGCCGTCAGCTTCTTCCAGCCGTCAGCTCCTTCCAGCCGTCAGCTCCTTCCAGCCGTCAGCTTCTTCCAGCCGTCAGCTACTTCCAGCCGTCAGCTTCTTCCAGCCGTCAGCTTCTTCCAGCCGTCAGCTTCTTCCAGCCGTCAGCTCCTTCCAGCCGTCAGCTCCTTCCAGCCGTCAGCTCCTTCCAGCCGTCAGCTCCTTCCAGCCGTCAGCTCCTTCCAGCCGTCAGCTCCTTCCAGCCGTCAGCTTCTTCCAGCCGTCAGCAGCCGCTAGCAGTGAATTATCCCCGGGCTTAGTATCCAACCCCGTCTCGGCCTGTAACTTCCCATGCACCGGGGATGATTTTGTGCTAAAGATAAGAATCACGTAACTCTCCGGTTCCACACGGCTGATTGTGGCACCTGTGGGAATTTATTCCGTTTCCGGGAGCCTGCAGCTTTCATATTTACTTACCTGAATCACATGGACTTCACGGGCGTCTTCACGGAGCCAACATTGAGGTGTCTGTGCGTAATGGGATACACGAAGTGTACACAGTATTTGCCTGCAGTTCAGTGGACATTTGCAGCATGTGAGACTTCTTTATATCACTTCTTACTGTACATGTCTCATAAGAATGGCGAAGGGGAGCGCAAAACCATGAAGGGTGCGCAGGAACAGATACAAATAATGCACCAATTAGTATTGTTGCTAGCAGTACCATTGTAGCAAAATCAGAAACAGATACCCACACACACATCACAGTAATTACTGCTGAGTGATACACACACACACACCACAGTAATTACTGCTGAGTGATACACACACACACACCACAGTAATTACTGCTGAGTGATACACACACACACACACCACAGTAATTACTGCTGAGTGATACACACACACCACAGTAATTACTGCTGAGTGATACACACACACACACCACAGTAATTACTGCTGAGTGATACACACACCACAGTAATTACTGCTGAGTGATACACACACACCACAGTAATTACTGCTGAGTGATACACACACACACACACACACACACCACAGTAATTACTGCTGAGTGATACACACACACCACAGTAATTACTGCTGAGTGATACACACACACACACACTACAGTAATTACTGCTGAGTGATACACACACACACCACAGTAATTACTGCTGAGTGATACACACACACACCACAGTAATTACTGCTGAGTGATACACACACACACACCACAGTAATTACTGCTGAGTGATACACACACACCACAGTAATTACTGCTGAGTGATACACACACACACACCACAGTAATTACTGCTGAGTGATACACACACACACACACACCACAGTAATTACTGCTGAGTGATACACACACACCACAGTAATTACTGCTGAGTGATAAACACACACACACACACACCACAGTAATTACTGCTGAGTGATACACACACACACACACCACAGTAATTACTGCTGAGTGATACACACACACCACAGTAATTACTGCTGAGTGATACACACACACACACCACAGTAATTACTGCTGAGTGATACACACACACACACCACAGTAATTACTGCTGAGTGATACACACACACACACACCACAGTAATTACTGCTGAGTGATACACACACACACACCACAGTAATTACTGCTGAGTGATACACACACACACACACCACAGTAATTACTGCTGAGTGATACACACACACACACCACAGTAATTACTGCTGAGTGATACACACACACCACAGTAATTACTGCTGAGTGATACACACACACCACAGTAATTACTGCTGAGTGATACACACACACACACACACACACACACACACACACACACACCACAGTAATTACTGCTGAGTGATACACACACCACAGTAATTACTGCTGAGTGATACACACACACACACCACAGTAATTACTGCTGAGTGATACACACACACACACATACACTACAGTAATTACTGCTGAGTGATACACACACACACACCACAGTAATTACTGCTGAGTGATATACACACACACACACACACACACACCACAGTAATTACTGCTGAGTGATACACACACACACACCACAGTAATTACTGCTGAGTGATACACACACCACAGTAATTACTGCTGAGTGATACACACACACACTACAGTAATTACTGCTGAGTGATACACACACACACCACAGTAATTACTGCTGAGTGATACACACACACACCACAGTAATTACTGCTGAGTGATACACACACACACACACCACAGTAATTACTGCTGAGTGATACACACACACACCACAGTAATTACTGCTGAGTGATACACACACACACACACACACACACACACACCACAGTAATTACTGCTGAGTGATACACACACACACACACACACCACAGTAATTACTGCTGAGTGATACACACACACACACACACCACAGTAATTACTGCTGAGTGATACACACACACACCACAGTAATTACTGCTGAGTGATACACACACACACACACACACACACACACACACACACACCACAGTAATTACTGCTGAGTGACACACACACACACACACACACACACACACACACCACAGTAATTACTGCTGAGTGATACACACACCACAGTAATTACTGCTGATTGATACACACACACACACACCACAGTAATTACTGCTGAGTGATACACACACACCACAGTAATTACTGCTGAGTGATACACACACACACACCACAGTAATTACTGCTGAGTGATACACACACACACACCACAGTAATTACTGCTGAGTGATACACACACACACCACAGTAATTACTGCTGAGTGATACACACACACACACACACACAAACACACACCACAGTAATTACTGCTGAGTGATACACACACACACCACAGTAATTACTGCTGAGTGATACACACACACACACACACACACACACACCACAGTAATTACTTCTGAGTGATACACACACACACACACACACACACACACACACCACAGTAATTACTGCTGAGTGATACACACACCACAGTAATTACTGATGAGTGATACACACACACCACAGTAATTACTGCTGATTGATACACACACACACCACAGTAATTACTGCTGAGTGATACACACACACACACCACAGTAATTACTGCTGAGTGATACACACACACACACCACAGTAATTACTGCTGAGTGATACACACACACCACAGTAATTACTGCTGAGTGATACACACACACACCACAGTAATTACTGCTGAGTGATACACACACACACACACACACACACACACCACAGTAATTACTGCTGAGTGATACACAAGTGGAGTGAGACTAAATGCACCACTGAAGAGGTACAACTCCCCTACAATCTATCCTAAACGCTGCTGCCAGAATCACTCTACTCTTTCCTAGATCTGTCTCAGCATCTCCCCTCCTGAAATCCCTCTCCTGGCTTCCGATCAAATCCCGCATCTCACACTCCATTCTCCTCCTCACTTTTTTTTTTTTTTTAACTTCTAGATTTTTATTGGGTTATACAACTTGAACATTGTTACACAGCCCATTGTTTAACAGCCTTATACCCACATAGATATACCCACAATATCACAAAGATATGCCCTTTCCTCTGTTGCTCGACTGCTAAAACTCTGACTCAGGCTCTCATTCTCTCCCGTCTTGATTACTGTAACCTCCTGCTGTCCGTCCTTCCTGCCTCTCACCTGTCTCCCCTACAATCTATCCTAAACGCTGCTGCCAGAATCACTGTACTCTTTCCTAGATCTGTCTCAGCATCTCCCCTCCTGAAATCCCTCTCCTGGCTTCCGATCAAATCCCGCATCTCACACTCCATTCTTCTCCTCACTTTTAAAGCTTTACATTCTTCTGCCCCTCCTTACATCTCAGCCCTAATTTCTCTTTATGCACCATCCAGACTCTTGCGTTCTGCTCAAGGATGTCTTCTTTCTACCCCCTTTGTATCTAAAGCCCTCTCCCGCCTTAAGCCTTTCTCACTGACTGCCCCGCACCTCTGGAATAACATTCCCCTCAGTACCCGACTAGCACCCTCTCTATCCACCTTTAAGACCCACCTTAAGACACACTTGCTTAAAGAAGCATATGAATAGCACTGTGGATATTCTAAACACGATACATAATGCTTGGCCCCCTGCAGACGCACTTACCAGAACTCCCTCCTACTGTCTCTGTACGTTCTCCCTACCTACCAATTAGACTGTAAGCTCCTCGGGGCAGGGACTCCTCTTCCTTAATGTTACTTTTATGTCTGAAGCACTTATTCCCATGATCTGTTATTTATATGTAGCCAGGTCACCCTTTGCCCCCTGCGACCCCCTCGGGAGCCTCCGTGGGCACAAGCGATGCCGGGTACTGCCGGAGGCCAGCGGCAGACCCGACGGCCATCCCAAGGGTGGGGGTCGTTGCAGGGAGCGGTGCGCTGTCTCCGCGAGCAGGCCGGTTGCCGGGGACGCGATCGGGCCGTTGCTAAGGCCGCGGTCGCGTCTCTAAGGTCCCGGCGGCCGGCGAGGAGAGCGCCGCCATTAATTAGCCATTCGCACATGCGCAGTGATCGCGCATGCGCAGTTAGAGCCCCAGAGGCAGTGAAAGTCGCGCGAGGGCCAGAACAGAGTAGGGAAAGGTTGAGGAAGCCCCAGATAGCTCGCGCATGCGCAGGAAAGGCGCGCACGCGGCCCCAATGCCAGGATAGGCTCTATGGGACTACAACTCCCATGGAGCATAGCGAGGGAGGCACCAGGTGCCTCATAGGAGCCAATAGGGCTGCAGGACTGCCCTGGAGGAAAGGATACATTTCGCGGGCTTGCACCACGCTAGTCAGTCAGCGGAGGGACCCTGTGAAGGAAGGAGGTAGGGTACAGGAGAGAGGGACTCCCCTGTATTAGGCCAGCACCCCCTTGGTCCAGGATAGCTCAGCTCCCCAGGAAGATGAGTGTTGCCAGGGGCAGCCCTCAGGTTAGGGACCCTGCCACTTATATTAGTGGGAGCTGAGAGAAGGAAGTCTGCAGTTAGAGAGTTGGAGCTAGGGAGCTGTGAGGGAAGAAGAGTGCGGGGAGTGAGAGCAGCTCCTGCACCCCATAGGTACCCACACCCCAGGTAGGCCCCAACCCCCCGCTAGCGTAGTGGGTTAAGTACTGAGGGAGGCCCAAGATAGGGACGCTGCCCTTAGTGTTGTTAGAGTGCTGCATTGTCAGGGTCACAGCGAGCAGTGCTGTGAGGTCTGATAGGCAGGCACCTTGTTGCGCAGCACGTTGGCTGCAGCCTCCAGTGAGTTACAGCTTGCTGCGGTAGGCGCTGGGACTAGTCAGAGAGTAGTGGGTCTGGAGAAGGGCTATAGCTGTTCTAGTCACCTTGAGGTAGCGCTAGGGGTAGGATGCCTGAAGGGATAGCCTGTTAACGAGGTCAGGAATTCTGGAGAGGATCTGCACTAGGCTAGCCAACAGTAGGTAGACGCCCAAGTACTGCATGGAAGAGTACTCTAGTCCATTCCAGATCACTTACCGAAGGGACTTGGGTAGTTGGGGGAGTGGGACAGGTCATTACCCCTGCAGGCCCTAGGAGTTCCCCAAGCCACTACAGGTTGCTGTACTACAGGGACAGGCCCTAGGTTAGGGTTCCTGTCACGTTAGTACCATTTATATAGATAGGGACACAGCGGCTGCTGCTGTTCCTGTGGAAGCGGTTGGACCCACGTTGGGGTCCACAGAGACGATTCCAGAGTGGGACCGCCCTAGTGGTCCGCACGTGCAAGGAGTTCGGTTGGAGGATCAGACGGACTCATCACACGTCTGACCCTTTGAGAAGTTTGTTGCTGACCCGAGCACCGGAGTGCTCGGCAGGTATTATACCATCACATGTGCACCAACAGGCCTAGAGGTTCTTAGTGACTGCGCAGTCACCCATTGACTATCTCTGTAGGTTTACGGGACATTGGGTGGGGTTCTTGGGACACTGGGTGGGATCACCTAGTGTTTGGGAATCGTCCTGCGAGACGTCACTGTTAGTGTCTCACCGTGAGAGAGACACAGGTTATCATTATTATTCGTTAGTAAAGTCCTTAGTTATATAATCACTGTGTGTGTGGTTTCTGATTGGGTTCCTATGTAGGGTCATTCTACACTTCCATAGAATCCTACACAGGTGGAGGCGCTGAAAGAAGATTCGTTCCAGAGGATTCACCCCAGGCTCTCACTAGCGGAGGCTCAGACTTCCTGTGAGCCTGCAGGTATACGCACCACACCGGTAACACCGCATGTTCTACTCACCCACACTATATATATGCGATTGGGTGGGGTGGAATACCCGTTACATATATATCTGTTATTTACTTGATTACCCCGTGTATTACTGCTGTGAAGCGCTATGTACATTAATGGCGCTATATAAATAAAGACATACAATACTCAAATGTGTGCAGCAAGATGCACCATTTAGCCGGGGGCTGAACAGTCAGGGAATGGGTAAATATAAGTGAATACAATGACTCGCACGGCCATGTGTACGTCTGGGCTCACATGGGGGTCTTCCCCAGGACCAGGCCTTCCCTTCCCTCTTGGTAGGGGGACCCTCGGGATAGGGGTGGTGACCCGTGTGAATGACAAATATCCTGGTATTGGCGGTTAAAATAGATATTTATTGGATAAAAATGCAAGTGCAACAAAGAACCTGCATATATAAACGGCACGTTGGACGATCCTGGCTGCTCCGATCGGCGTATAGCTGGGGTTCCGGTGTGCAGGGCTGGAGTACAGCTATGATCGAAGGCTACGGATGCCATCAGGGATCAAAAAGGTACACGCTGCTCGAACTACGCGTTTCGCATCGCCAGATGCTTCGTCAGGTTCGGTAACGTGTACGGCCGCAGGGGGGGGGGGTGTTTAAAAAGTGCTCCCAATTGGTTAATTGTGTCGGGCCCCCGGATCATTGTAATCGTCATTCTAATAATACCAAACTAGTTCAAAGAATCAATGTAATATGGTGGAGACACTACTTATACATAAAGGAATCACGGCACTATTAACAAATATTAGCTATTCCTAAAGGATGCGTCCCTCGCATACAGTAGGACAAATGTAACAAATAAATATACAGATTAAAACTGTTCTTAGGTAATGCATAGACTGGGTTGAATACACTATTCATAATGAACCATCTAAGATGGCTGAAGGGCGAACCCTAGTGGACAAATATAATTACTACATCAATGAAATGAAAAAGTCTTTAAAATGCCATAAAATGCAAAATATTTACAATACCTCTCACAAGAGCCATTGTATGAAATGTCTAAAAAACACAATACATAAACACTGTCATAACATTGCGATTGTGGTGAAGGGAGATGACGTGGTCTGAAACACAGATAATAAAAATAAACCAGAGTTACTAGAAGGGCACATATCTGGAGAGCAGGAATTATCTCAGGCGAACGATCCTAGATTAGGGAGAGCAGGAATTATCTCAGGCGAATGCTCCTGGATTAGGGAGAGCAGGAATTATCTCAGGCGAACGATCCTAGATTAGGGAGAGCAGGAATTATCTCAGGCGAACGCTCCTGGATTAGGGAGAGCAGGAATTATCTCAGGCGAATGCTCCTAGATTACGGGGAGCAGGAATTATCTCAGGCGAACGATCCTAGATTAGGGAGAGCAGGAATTATCTCAGGCGAATGCTCCTGGATTAGGGAGAGCAGGAATTATCTCAGGCGAATGCTCCTAGTTTACGGGGAGCAGGAATTATCTCAGGCGAATGCTCCTAGATTAGGGGGAGCAGGAATTATCTCAGGCGAATGATTAGATTAGGGGGAGCAGGAATTATCTCAGGCGAATGCTCCTAGATTAGGGGGAGCAGGAATTATCTCAGGCGAATGATTAGATTAGGGTGACCAGATTTTCAAAATGAAAAACCGGGACACATTAAAAAATTATTTATAAAACAAATTACATCACGTGACGCACCCCGTTGCCATGACAACGAAACACGGACGTCAGGCGGTGACATGTTGCCATGACAATGTGGCATCACGTGATGCCTCTGCGCCATAATGAGTCCCGTTGTCATGTCAACTTGATGCCGCGTGACGTCACGGAGCAGCTCGTTGTTATGGCGATGTGCATTACGTGACGTCACAGAGCGGCTCGTTGTTATGGCAATGTGCATTACGTGACGTCACAGAGCGGCTCGTTGTTATGGCGATGTGCATTACGTGACGTCACGGAGCGTCTCGTTGTTATGGCAATGTGCATTACGTGGCGTCGCGCAGCCATGTTATCGGAATTTGGAGGGGAGGATACAGCCAAAGGCAAAATAAATATATAATAATTAGATCTAAAAAAATGTTATCTCCACACAGAGCCACTGACCCACAGAGTCACTTACCTACACACAGAGAGCCACTGACCCACACACCCACACACAGAGCCACTGACCCACACCCGGAGCCACTGACCCACACACAGAGCCACTGACCCACACACAGAGCCACTGACCCACACATGGAGCCACTGACCCACACACGGAGCCACTGACCCACACACATAGAGCCACTGACCCACACACCCACACACGGAGCCACTGACCCACACACGGAGCCACTGACCCACACACATAGAGCCACTGACCCACACACCCACACACAGAGCCACTGACCCACAGAGTCACTTACCTACACACAGAGAGCCACTGACCCACACACCCACACACAGAGCCACTGACCCACACCCGGAGCCACTGACCCACACACAGAGCCACTGACCCACACACAGAGCCACTGACCCACACATGGAGCCACTGACCCACACACGGAGCCACTGACCCACACACATAGAGCCACTGACCCACACACCCACACACGGAGCCACTGACCCACACACGGAGCCACTGACCCACACACATAGAGCCACTGACCCACACACCCACACACGGAGCCACTGGCCCACACACGGAGCCACTGACCTACACACAGAGAGCCACTGACCCACACACCCACACACAGAGCCACTGACCCACACACGGAGCCACTAACCCACACACGGAGCCACTGACCCACACACATAGAGCCACTGACCCACGCGCAGAGCCACTGAACCACACACATAGAGCCACTGACCCACACACAGAGCCACTGACCCACACACAGAGCCACTGACCCACACACCTAGAGCCACTGACCCACACACCCACACACATAGAGCCACTGACCCACACACCCACACACATAGAGCCACTGACCCACACACAGAGCCACTGACCCACACACCCACACACATAGAGCCACTGACCCACGCGCAGAGCCACTGCACCACACACATAGAGCCACTGACCCACGCGCAGAGCCACTGACCCACACACCTAGAGCCACTGACCCACATACCCACACACATAGAGCCACTGACCCACACACCCACACACATAGAGCCACTGACCCACACACACAGAGCCACTGACCCACACACCCACACACATAGAGCCACTGACCCATACGCGGAGCCACTGACCCACACACCCACACACACAGAGCCACTGACCCACACACACAGAGTCACTGACCCACACACCCACACACAGAGCCACTGACCCCCACACACAGAGCCACTGACCCACACACCCACACACATAGAGTCACTGACCCACACGCGGAGCCACTGACCCACACGCGGAGCCACTGACCCACACACCCACACACACAGAGCCACTGACCCACACATACAGAGCCACTGACCCACACACACACACACATAGAGCCACTGACCCACACACACACACGGGCCACTGACCCCCACACACACGGGGCCACTGACCCCCTCCCCCCCACACACACACAAACAGAGCCACTGACCCACACACAGAGCCACTGACCCACAGAACCACTGACCCACACACCCACACACAGAGCCACTGACCCACACACACACACACACAGAGCCACTGACCCACACACACAGAGCCACTGACCCACACACACACACAGCCACTGACCCCCACACACAGAGCCACTGCCCCCCTCCCCCCCACACACACACAGACACAGACACATGTAGCCCTGCTTCCTATAGAACGCAGGCCGCTACGATATGCTGTATCACCTGTAGGCTCGCAGGGCCTAAGTCTCTGCCACAGAGAGCCTGGGGTACGCACGTAATGATTATAAGGGGTGCAGCGCCTCCACCTGCGACAGCTCCCGCCAAAGGGGGAGTGGGTGTTCGCAGGACGTATACACGGTAAATACCAACACACGGCAGAATAACTTAACCAATCGACTTTACTTGCAGGAATATTATTATACGTATACAGATCAACGGCTCTCCCTAGCGGAGACACTCTACTCGCGTCACGGCGGACGCCAACCCTCCCGTATCCCTCCACCGGTTGATCCCACCCCGTGTCCAATCCCCAAGGGATAAGTCCTCCCGCCCTACAGTGAGTCAGATGTATGTGTATATGTGAGTGTGACGGCGCAGCCACTGTGCCCCGAATGAATTGAGGGTACCGTTGGTGCACTTGTAGAAATACCTGCCGGGTACTCCGATACCCGGTACCGCTACAATCTTCACAAAGGCTCCGTACGAGGTAGATGTCGTCCGCACACCCACGTGGGTATCCAGGGCGATCCCACCCGGACACTCGTGGTAGCTTGATGGGGGCTGAACCCAGACCTCCCGCCAATTAGAACAGTCCAGCACCGCTCGTATGGTACTAACGGGGAATCTGGAACCTCGCTATGGCGGTCCCTAGCTCAGCTTGTCTCTACTGGGACTCAGGGCCTAACTGGGCCTGGGGCAGGCGGCCTACGCAGGTGAACCTCCCCTGCACCGAAGCTCCATCTCCTCTCCTCCCAGCTCTGACACAACGTGCGCGCAAACACCTCCCTTTTCTCCTCCAGAACTCAACCTATTGGCTCAATCCTATCACGGGGTCTCGCGGGTGCTCTTGGGACAGGTGTCTCGCTACCTCCCTCCAATTAGAACTCTCCTCCTTCGCGGGCTTTGGCAAAAACAAGTCTGCGCAAGCGCAACCTCTGGCTAGGTCAGACCTTACGGATGTCAATCAGAACAGGGCATCCTGCATGACGCGGAGCCTCCTTACTGGAGAACTCTCTCTATGCGCCCCCACTTTCCCCCATACCACGGGTGAACAAGGGGATCCCGGCTACACACACATTCTCTCTCTGTGTCCTACCTGTCACCGTGGAGCATGGGGGAGCAGGGGGAACCATCTTGACTGGCAGCAGGCACCTCACTTCCGGCTCTCACTGCTGAGGCTCCGCTGTCACTAACCCCGCCCCCACCCTCTGCTGCTAACCCCGCCCCCACCCTCTGCAGCTAACCCCGCCCCCACCCTCTGCAGCTAATCCCGCCCCCACCCTCTGCCTCTAACCCCGCCCCCACCCTCTGCAGCTAACCCCGCCCCCACCCTCTGCTGCTAACCCCGCCCCCACCCTCTGCAGCTAACCCCGCCCCCACCCTCTGCAGCTAATCCCGCCCCCACCCTCTGCCTCTAACCCCGCCCCCACCCTCTGCAGCTAACCCCACCCCCACCCTCTGCAGCTAATCCCGCCCCCACCCTCTGCAGCTAACCCCACCCCCACCCTCTGCAGCTAATCCCGCCCCCACCCTCTGCAGCTAACCCCGCCCCCAACCTCTGCAGCTAAACCCGCCCCCACCCTCTGCAGCTAACCCCGCCCCCACCCTCTGCAGCTAACCCGCCCCCACCCTCTGCAGCTAATCCCGCCCCCACCCTCTGCAGCTAACCCCGCCCCCTCCCTCTGCAGCTAACCCCGCCCCCACCCTCTGCAGCTAATCCCGCCCCCACCCTCTGCCTCTAACCCCGCCCCCACCCTCTGCAGCTAACCCCGCCCCCTCCCTCTGCAGCTAACCCCGCCCCCTCCCTCTGCAGCTAACCCCGCCCCCACCCTCTGCAGCTAACCCCGCCCCCTCCCTCTGCAGCTAACCCCGCCCCCTCCCTCTGCAGCTAACCCCGCCCCCACCCTCTGCAGCTAACCCCGCCCCACCCTCTGCAGCTAACCCCGCCCCACCCTCTGCAGCTAACCCCGCCCCCACCCTCTGCAGCTAACCCCGCCCCACCCTCTGCAGCTAACCCCGCCCCCACCCTCTGCAGCTAACCCCGCCCCCACCCTCTGCAGCTAACCCCGCCCCCACCCTCTGCTGCTAACCACGCCCCCACCCTCTGCAGCTAACCCTGCCCCCTCCCTCTGCAGCTAACCCCGCCCCCACCCTCTGCAGCTAACCCCGCCCCCTCCCTCTGCAGCTAACCCCGCCCCCTCCCTCTGCAGCTAACCCCGCCCCCACCCTCTGCAGCTAACCCCGCCCCCTCCCTCTGCAGCTAACCCCGCCCCAACCCTCTGCAGCTAACCCCGCCCCCAACCTCTGCAAATAACCCCGCCCCCACCCTCTGCTGCTAACCCCGCCCCCACCCTCTGCAGCTAACCCTGCCCCCACCCTCTGCAGCTAACCCCGCCCCCACCCTCTGCAGCTAACCCCACCCTCACCCTCTGCAGCTAACCCCGCCCCCACCCTCTGCAGCTAACCCCGCCCCCACCCTCTGCAGCTAACCCCGCCCCACCCTCTGCAGCTAACCCCGCCCCCACCCTCTGCAGCTAACCCCGCCCCCACCCTCTGCAGCTAACCCCGCCCCCACCCTCTGCTGCTAACCACGCCCCCACCCTCTGCAGCTAACCCTGCCCCCTCCCTCTGCAGCTAACCCCGCCCCCACCCTCTGCAGCTAACCCCGCCCCCTCCCTCTGCAGCTAACCCCGCCCCCACCCTCTGCAGCTAACCCCGCCCCCTCCCTCTGCAGCTAACCCCGCCCCAACCCTCTGCAGCTAACCCCGCCCCCAACCTCTGCAAATAACCCCGCCCCCACCCTCTGCTGCTAACCCCGCCCCCACCCTCTGCAGCTAACCCTGCCCCCACCCTCTGCAGCTAACCCCGCCCCCACCCTCTGCAGCTAACCCCACCCTCACCCTCTGCAGCTAACCCCGCCCCCACCCTCTGCAGCTAACCCCGCCCCCACCCTCTGCAGCTAACCCCGCCCTCACCCTCTGCAGCTAACCCCGCCCCCACCATCTGCAGCTAACCCCGCCCCCACCCTCTGCAGCTAACCCCGCCCCCACCCTCTGCAGCTAACCCCGCCCTCACCCTCTGCTGTCACTAACCCCGCCCTCACCCTCTGCAGCTAACCCCACCCTCACCCTCTGCAGCTAACCCCGCCCCCACCCTCTGCAGCTAACCCCGCCCCCACCCTCTGCAGCTAACCCCGCCCTCACCCTCTGCAGCTAACCCCGCCCCCACCCTCTGCAGCTAACCCCGCCCCCTCCCTCTGCAGCTAACCCCGCCCCCACCCTCTGCAGCTAACCCCGCCCCCACCCTCTGCAGCTAACCCCGCCCCCACCCTCTGCTGTCACTAACCCCGCCCTCACCCTCTGCAGCTTTGAGTATTGGGTCTTGTAATAAAAGATGCTAATGTTATTGGATGATTTTCTTTATTTTTTTCTGAATCCTTATTGTACTTTGTAATAAACGGAACCTCATATTCCAGAGCATTTTAAAGACTTTTTCATTTCATTGATGTAGTAATTATATTTGTCCACTAGGGTTCGCCCTTCAGCCATCTCAGATGGTTCATTATGAATGGTGTATTCAACCCAATCTATGCATTACCTAGATTAGAGAACAGTTTTAATCTGTATGTAGGCCCGGTGTCCTCTGGCTCCCAGAGACCCCTCTCTAGTCAGCCGAGCGGTCGCGGGTCCCGTCGGAGCCAGCGACGGGCCCGCCGGCTGCTGGCAAAGGTGGGGGCCAGTGCAGGGAGCGCTCGGCGTCCCTGGAGCCCTGGCGGCGCACCCGGCTAGCGGGGGCCTATATTGCAAGTTTTTCGTGCATGCGCAGTGATCGCGCATGCGCAGAAGGCTCACAGGAGCCAGGACGAGTTGCGCATGCGCAAGGAGAGCCCGCGAAACCCTAGCCTACCAGGGAAGGCTCTAGGCAGGGACTACGAGTCCCATGAGCATTAGGGGACCCCACGTGACGCCAGGGAGCCAATAGGGCGTAGGATCTCCCTGCAGAGAGGTTTTTAGATACTTTTCGCGCGCTGAGCCCACGCTTGTTCATTTGGAGCTGGGAGCAAGAAGGGGAAGGAAGGATGTAGTGAGCAAGTGGCTCCTACATCAGGTAAGGTTCCCCAGGTCCCAGACAGGCCCCAACTCCCCACCAGATTAGTGGGTAAGTAATAAGGGACGGCCCCAGGTTAGGGACCCTGCCTTTAGGTGCGTGTGCTGTGCAGTCTTGTCAGGTCACAGCTGTCAGTGCTGTGAGTGCTGACAAGAAGGCATCGTGTGTGTGCAGCGCATTCGCTGCAGCTACCAAGCAGGTTGCAGTGCGTTGCTGCAGGTGTTGAGTATTAGGTAGAAGTAGTTAGAGGGGACCCGGGTGGTAAGAGAGAGGTAGTGTTGGTGCAGGGGGTCAGTGACCCACCTGCATAGGACATGCTACCCCGTAGGCCCCTATGAGTTTCCCCTGAAGTCACTTAAGGTTGCTGTGCTGTAGGGACGGCCCATAGTAGCAGCGAGCATCACCGTCACTATTAGTGTTAGTTAAGGACTCGCAGACGCTGCGCGTCCGTCCAGAGGGTTGGGCGCAGATCTTCGTTGTTGCTGCAGAGGCCATCCGGGTGGGATCGCCCAGGACGGTAGTTCCTGTGTTCATCCATCATCGGATCCTTTGCGAAGCTCCGTTGCAGGCCCGGGCGCTGGAGTGCTCGGCAGGTAACCCTCACCAAGTGCACCAACGATACTATTAGGTTCACACGGGACCAGTGACTGCGCAGTCACACATATCATCTCACTAGGAAAGGGTGGGAGACGTACTGTGTGTGGTTACTGGACACGGGGTGGGATCACCTGGTGAAGGGGGTAGCGTCCTGCGAGACGCATTAGTTAGTGTCTCCTCTAGAGAGGGACACCTGTTGATTTATGATACATTCATGCTATGCAGTAAAACCAGTTCTGTTTTACCACTGTTTGCTGAGTGACATATATTGTCCTGCGAGGAACCCTTCCCCCTCTGGTGGGAGCCATCGCAGGTGGAGGCGCTGCACCGAGTACAGGGTTACTCATTATATATTTGCCCCAGGTTCCCCGTGGCGGAAGCTCAGCTCTCCTGGGAGCCTAACAGGTAAAGCACCACACCTGGTAACAATAGGTTCTCCGCACTCACACTATATCTGCGATTGATACACGTATATTTATTTGTTACAACATTTGTCCTATGCGAGGGACTCATCCTTTAGGAATATCTAATATTTGTTAATAGTGCCGTGATTCCTTTATGTATAAGTAGTGTCTCCACCATACTACATTGATTCTTTGAACTAGTTTGGTATTATTACAATGCCGATTACAATGATCCGGGGGCCCGACACAATTAACCAATTGGGAGCACTTTTTAAACACACCCCCCCCCCCTGCGGCCGTACACGTTACCGAACCTGACAAAGCATCTGGCGATGCGAAACGCGTAGTTCGAGCAGCGTGTACCTTTTTGATCCCTGCTGGCATCCGTAGCCTTCGAGTAAAATTGTTGCGCCCTTAATGGATAGTGGCTAGATGGATTTGATACCCTAATGAATTTTTCCTGAATGATTACCTGTGTGAAAGATAAACCATGCTAAGGATCACCTGTGTGCACAAATCACCATCCAAAAACTTGCAAGTACGTACGAAAACATGAATATTTTTTTGCTCACAATGAAATCAAAGGTCTGAAAGAAAGAGGATCAGAATCGCAGCAGCACAGAGCGTGCCCCTATTTTTTTCTCCAGCGCGAAGAATGTGCTAAGATACAAAACTTAGCTCAAAAGCTCCGGAGCATCAGAGTAGTTTTAAAGTCAGGTTATTTATGAGAATAAAGAAAGAGAAGGGAACTTTTATTAATATAGTTGCAGGGTGAAATTGTTGGGTAATAGGGGAGAAATGTCTTTTTATGTGTTTGTTATTTTTGTGATGTTGTGTGGCTGTGTATGAGAGAAGTTTTTTGTATTGTGTGTGTTCTGTATTGTGTTTAACCAGTAAAAACACATTTCAATTTTATTTCTATAGGATAAGGATATGTTTGGGAATATTTTGTGTTCAAAAATGTGGGTAAAAGCTCATAAGCATTGTTTGAAGTATATATTGTATTGTATGTTTTTATGTATATAACGCCATTAATATGCACAGCGCTTCACAGGAGTGATGCACGTCGTAATCATATAGGTAGCAAAGGGTAAGGGTAAGAGGTCATGGAATAAGTGATCCAGACATAAAAGTAAAAGTTGAGCAAAGAGAAGTCACTGCTCTGAGGAGCTTACAATCTAATTGGTAGGTAGGGAGAGCGTACAGAAACAATAGGATTTGATTAGCAGCCAGGAGAGGAATTTCAGGAGGGGAAATGCAGAATCAGAGTTTAAAGAGTAGAGTGATTCTGGCAGCAGCGTTTGGGAGAGATAGTAGGGAAGACAGGTGAAAGTCAGGAAGGCAGGATAGCAGGGATTACAGTAATCAAGAGGGGAGAGAATGAGGGTCTGTATCAGAGTTTTTAACAGTGGAGCAACAGAGGAACAGGTGAATCTTTGTGATATTGTGGAGGAAAAAGCGACAGTTATAGAAATGTTTTGAATGAAAGAGGAGAATATGAGAGAGTAGTTGGGAGTGACCCCTAAGCAGCGTGCTTGAGCTACTGCATGGAAGATTCAAGAGTAATGTGGAAGGAGATAATAGGGTCAGGTTTGGGAGGAAGTATGAGGAACTCTGTTTTTGCCATGTTAAATTTAAGGCAAAGGAGGGTCTTCCAGGATGAGATAACAGAGACATTCAGAAACTTAGGTTTGTATGGCAGGTGTAAGGTCAGGGGTTGAAAAGTAAATGAGGGTGTTGTCAGCATAGTGGTGATATTTAAACCTAAGAGATGTTATTAGGTCACCTAGAGAGAGTGTGTACAGAGAAAAGAGAAGAGTGTGGTCCACAGAGGCAAATGCTTCAGAGAGGTGGAGTAATAGGAGCAGAGTGTAATAACCTCTGTCTGGGGCAGCATATAGGTCATCAGTTATTTTAGTGAGAATTGTCTCCGTGGAGGGAGCAGTGCAGAAGTCAGATTGTAGAGGGTTAAGGAGAGAATGGGTGATGAGAAAATGGAGCAAGCAAGAGTTAGTAGACAAGTTCAGTAGTTAGAAAGAGAGGTAGGGTCAAGCTTGCTATTTTTGAGTCATGGTATAACTATTACATGTTTTAAAGGAGAATGGAAATATAGCAGAGTAGAAGGAGAAAAGGAGATCAACAGTGATGGTGACATTCTCTTTTGAGACAGTGGAAAAAGAGTCAAGGAAAGCGCAGGAAGAGAGTAGGAAGCGAAGTAGGATAGGAAGGAAAAGAGGGAATGTTCTGCTGTATGGATTCAACCTCTTGCTTAAAATAGTCAGCAAAAGTCCTGAGGTGAGGTGAAGGAAGAGTTAGTGAGGGTTAGACTCATGAGTGTTGATTAATGGAGAGAAAAAGGTGTGTGTAGCTTGAGAAAGGACAGAATTGCAACAGGATAGCATAAATTTGTAGTGAATGAAGTCAGTGAAACTATGAAAGTTCAAACAGAAGGCATTAAAAAGAACTGAGTGTAGGGAGATAGCATGAGCGGGTGGAGTTATTTGTGTGTTAAGAAGTTATATAAACCTCAGCTATATAAAAGCCCGTTGGTTAATTTTTGAGAGGCCATAAAAAATGTAGTTCTTAGGGCTCTGGATAAAGCTCCATGTATTTAAACTTTAAGCGAAAGTTCCAATCCAATAATTATTATTTTTCAGGAAGAAGCCGTGGTGTGCCGTTATCTTATCTGTTCAGGGTCAATTGGCGAAACGCCCAGAAACAAAATGGCTCTTTGCCCGGAAACAAGTCTTATAGAAAATATTTTTTCATTAGTCAGATGAATATGCAGAGTGTCTTTAAAATATAAAGCTGACCGTGTGCTCAGCACTGTGCAAAGAGATTATATAAAGCAAGACATTAGTGTGAAGTCTTATACAAAATCATTTGTCTATTAACTGAATATGTGATGTATGTTATAACTTTTAACCATTTATTTTTTCCAAAGGTGTCCGTAAGCAGTGGTTAATGTCAAAATTGCTGTGTAATCTAGAATGGGTTTGCCAGGAAGTGGTGAATTTGAGAGTCACCTCTCATTTGTGGGTGTGTCTTGTGCATAGGGTTAGATACGGGCATAATTGCAAAAGCAGTTACATAAGTGAATAAGGTATGCATTATATACAAGGCATTTCAAATTTCTTAGCAGAATAGTTACAGTGGAGTGTTTGGGTAAAAGCCAGATAGGGATGGGCTAGGGAAATTTGTATGGGTAAAATAATTGTTTAATTGGGAGGGAATATTTTTTCCATGACAGTGGATAGTATGGGGAGAAGAGAGATTGGCCTGTAGTGTGAGACAGTGTTTTTTGTCCCCACTTTTGAAGATTGGGACAAACTCTGGCAGTTTCCCAGGTCTTAGGGATATGGCCTGGAGACAGGATAGAATTAATTATGGAAGCAAGTGGTATGGCAAGGGATGAGGCCCCAAAGTTTCAGGAACTTAGATTGTAGCAAAGTCAGGTTCACATTGGCTACTTAGTTTTAATTTGAGGAATGAATTAGGAACATTAATAGGGAATACCTCTGTCTATATGCGGATGCAAAGACAAGAGTAAACACATTGATACAATAAGTTATTCCTAGGTATAAATTATCTCCCTATGAGACACATATGGGATGACGTGTGACTATCAGCAGTCCAAAGGAACGAATTAAGGACCATGTTATTGGTAATAAAACAATAAGTTGTATGCAACTAATACATTTTTTTAGTCTTTCTAGGCAAAGTTGAAAGTGCACCTACTCGAGAGGGGGTTAATAGTCATATTTCCTGCACAAGCATGCTTTTCATCCCAGGTGAAAAAGCCTAAAGTAACCACCAATACAGCAATTAAAGTAGCAGAGTTCTTTTTCTGGATCCAAAGCACGTAAAGCTCGTTCCAGCGCCACCAAAGACCAAAGTCACCTAAAGCACAGTCGCAGCAAGTTAACGTCTTGCCGAGTCAAAACTCTAACCGTTAACCAACGAGGAAAATAAGACACCAGGCTAAGACCAGGTTTTATCAGAACATTTCATTTTTTCAGAGACTCAATATTTTTATTCTTTAGAGTGTGTTAAGTTAGAAATTTAAGGTGTATGTAGAATTGAGCCTTGATGGGAGGATTGGTTTCCTGGAAGCGTGGCTTGGGAAAGCTCTTGTATGTGTTTTGGCAGTACTCATCACTCTCTATGTATGTGTCATGTGCAGCAAAACTTTGATCCAGAAGTGTGTTGCACCTCCACCGAAAGGAGGGGGTCACCCAGGAGCGTGTGTCAGCCACAAGGAAAGGATCATAAGTCAGCCATGTTGATCATCGCAGACATCGTCTGTTCTGATATTCTGAGTGAATGATGTATACAATGCGTGCAGGGGTAAGGATCATGCATTTCGCTTCCACAGATACCAAACCCCCTCAATTCTCAGTAATAGAATGTTGTGATGATTCTGAAAATATATGATGATAGAGATAGACACCATTTCCTTTATCTAGCAACTGCATATCCAAAGAAAGGTTGCTTGCATAAAATAAGGTTTTTAGTATTATGTGTATAATTTCTGTATTTTTCCAATTTTTAAGGGAACCTCTTTAAAGGGTGTATCACACACTAGGAACAAGAATCAATTTATGGGTCAAGTGTCTCCACCAACCAATGAAACCTGTGTAAAAATGTATGTTTAGTCAGAAAACAATTTACAGGAAGGATGTGGCCTTAATTTTGCAGTTTTTAATTTTTATCATTAAACCAAGAACAGGTTCAGATTAGGCTTATGGCCTTACAAAACAGAATTGCTTTAGACTATGTTTTAGCTTCAAAAGGAGGGGTATGTGTTTTGATTAAAGAACAATGTTGTGTTTTTATTCCAGATCAGTGTAGCAATGTGCAGCATGAACTTGATTAAATACAAGAGATTCAAAAGAGGGTTACAAAGGGAAGTGACAGATTATCACCCTTGGGGTTAGGTGAATGGCTTAGATCACTTGGAGCAAAAACTTTTGAATGCTTGGATGTGTGGGAGTGTTACTTGTTATATGTGTGTGTCACGTGTTGCAAAGGTATGATCCACAGGTGTGCGACCCCCTCCCCCAATCTGATGCCACTCTTTGCAGATGCCAGAAAACAGCAGTACCTTGAAGAAAGAAGATGCCGATCAGTTATTCAACTCCAAAAGACATACTGGCCGCAGCGCCTTACGAGACTATGACAGTGAAGGGCATCATCATGACCTTAATTCTCAAAAGCTATGTTTTAAGAATAAAAAAGGAGGGAGTGACAAAGTGAGAATTTGACGTAAGGGGGGGGGGGGGGTCTGACATAACAGCACTGAGATCTATGCCACCATTTTAAGTCAGCATCTATCTTAGGTTTTGTCTGAGTGAACGGGTTATGAGATGGACGTTTTTGAATGAGGTTTTTGCTTTCAACTTTCAAGTGAGAATAAACCAAGCAGCTAACTGACAAAACCTTGAGAAGAAGAGCACAGTGCCAATGTTATGAAAATACCAGACTGATAGCACAGTGTCTCATTCCAAAGGGGGGGGGGGGGCTCAATGTGTTCTGTATGTAGAGTAAAAGTCACCGGCTTGTATAAGGAATATTAGCTGAGTCATTTCATTTCTAATATGCATCCCATAATAATGCTTTAACTCGATGTGTTCGTGTGCATAAGTTTGTTTACCTTTTACGCTCACGTAGTGACGACACGCAACCTTGTATAGGGGGCGTGGGTTTTGTATTTTGTGTATAAATAATGCCTGTATGCCACCATGTCTTTGGGAGGGTTTTATTTTGAAACTCTCCTCTGCGTGTGCACCGCACAAGCAATAAACTTATTTGTCTATTCTGCAAAATATAACCTCAGACTTGTGTTTTTATTCAAACTTTAACACTGTACTCCAGCCCTGCACAGCGGAACCCCAGCTATACGCCGATCGGAGCAGCCAGGAACATCCAACGTGCCGTTTATATATGCAGGTTCTTTGTTGCACTTGCATTTTTATCCAATAAATATCTATTTTAACCGCCAATACCTGGATATTTGTCATTCACACGGGTCACCACCCCTATCCCGAGGGTCCCCCTACCAAGAGGGAAGGGATGGCCTGGTCCTGGGGAAGACCCCCATGTGAGCCCAGACGTACTGTACAGTACACATGGCCGTGCGAGTCATTGTATTCACTTATATTTACCCATTCCCTGACTGTTCAGCCCCCGGCTAAATGGTGCATCTTGCTGCAAACATTTGAGTATTGTATTGTATGTCTTTATTTATATAGCGCCATTAATGTACATAGCGCTTCACAGCAGTAATACACGTGGTAATCAAATAAATAACAGATAATATAAATAACAGGTCATGGGAATAAGTGCTTCAGACATAAAAGTAACATTAAGGAAGAGGAGTCCCTGCCCCGAGGAGCTTACAGTCTAATTGGTAGGTAGGGAGAACGTACAGAGACAGTAGGAGGGAGTTCTGGTAAGTGCGTCTGCAGGGGGCCAAGCTTTATGTATCATGTGTTCAGAATATCCACAGTGCTATTCATATGCTTCTTTAAGCAAATGTGTCTTAAGGTGGGTCTTAAAGGTGGATAGAGAGGGTGCTAGTCGGGTACTGAGGGGAAGGGCATTCCAGAGGTGCAGGGCAGTCGGTGAGAAAGGTTTAAGGCGGGAGAGGGCTTTAGATACAAAGGGGGTAGAAAGAAGACATCCTTGAGCAGAACGCAAGAGTCAGGATGGTGCATAACGAGAAATTAGAGCTGAGATGTAAGGAGGAGCAGAAGAGTGTAAAGCTTTAAAAGTGAGGAGAAGAATTGAGTGTGAGATGCGGGATTTGATCGGAAGCCAGGTGAGCGATTTCATGAGGGGAGACACTGAAACAGATTTAGGAAAGAGTAGCGTGATTCTGGCAGCAGCGTTTAGGATAGATTGTAGGGGAGTTGTACCTCTTCAGTGGTGCATTCAGTCTCACTCCACTTGTGTATCACTCAGCAGTAATTACTGTGGTGTGTGTGTGTATCACTCAGCAGTAATTACTGTGGTGTGTGTGTGTGTATCACTCAGCAGTAATTACTGTGGTGTGTGTGTATCACTCAGCAGTAATTACTGTGGTGTGTGTGTATCACTCAGCAGTAATTACTGTGGTGTGTGTGTGTGTTACGCTGTGCTCACCACGGACAAGGAGGGACCCCGAAACTGAGGTGAGATGGGTAACAACTGCACCCACAGCTACGTGGACACGCCTGGAAAGTGGAAAATAGACGTCTGGAACTGTCTGGGAGTATAAGATAAAGTAAGATACTCGCCAGATGAGAAGGGAGGTTCCAGAAGATAGATGGTACCGAGAGCCTGGGGACCAGAACCGGGAGGTAGGTCGGAATCCGCAAACCGAGGTGAAGGGGTCGGGGAGTCCAGGAGGTCAGGATACAAACCAAGGGTAGAAGACCAGAGCGGATCTACAGCCAGGCCGGTTCGGTACGCAAAGTATCACTAAGGAGACAAAGAGACAGGAACTGAGGCAGGCACGACCGTGGTTAACACAGGTCATACAAAGCTATGCTCAGCCCAAGAATGAATGGCTGAGCAGGGTATAAGTAGGAGGAAGGACCAATAGGGAGAGGGGGAGTAAAGAGGGAGCGGCCCCAGGGAAGATAGGGATAGGTAGGGAGAAAATTACCACAGCTGTGCTGGATGTGCAGCTTGTGAGCGGTGCACGCGCATCAGGCGTATGCGACGTGCACGGCCTCAGCTGGGGGCGGGAACTCCTCCTGAGGGAGGACGTAAAGGTCCTCGGCCGTACGCGCGCATGCGCGGGTTCAGTAGCCGCCGCGGGAAGCAGAGGAGACGGAAAATCCCGCCCGCGGCGGCGAGAAGGCAGAGCTGGAGCGGAGATAGGTAAAGTCGCGGGGGGAACCCCCTTAGAGAGAGGTGTTCCCCCGGACCTTACAGTGTATGTGTATATCACTCAGCAGTAATTACTGTGGTGTGTGTGTGTGTGTGTGTGTATCACTCCACAGTAATTACTGTGGTGTGTGTGTGTGTGTGTATCACTCAGCAGTAATTACTGTGCTGTGTGTGTGTGTGTGTGTGTGTGTGTGTGTGTGTGTGTGTGTGTGTGTGTGTGTCACGTAGCAGTAATTACTGTGGTGTGTGTGTGTGTGTGTGTGTGTGTGTATCACGTAGCAGTAATTACTGTGGTGTGTGTGTGTGTGTGTGTATCACTCAGCAGTAATTACTGTGCTGTGTGTGTGTGTTTGTGTGTGTGTATCACTCAGCAGTAATTACTGTGGTGTGTGTGTATCACTCAGCAGTAATTACTGTGGTGTGTGTGTATCACTCAGCAGTAATTACTGTGGTGTGTGTGTATCACTCAGCAGTAATTACTGTGGTGTGTGTGTGTGTGTGTGTGTATCACTCAGCAGTAATTACTGTGATGTGTGTGTGTGTATCTGTTTCTGATTTTACTACAATGGTACTGCTAGCAACAATACTAATTGGTGCATTATTTGTATCTGTTCCTGCGCACCCTTCATGGTTTTGCGCTCCCCTTCGCCATTCTTATGAGACATGTACAGTAAGAAGTGATATAAAGCTGTCTAACATGCTGCAAATGTCCACTGAGCTGTAGGCAAATACTGTGTACACTTCGTGTATCCCATTACGCACAGACACCTCAATGTTGGCTCCGTGAAGACGCCTGTGAAGTCCATGTGATTCAGGTAAATATAGAAGCTGCAGGCTCCCGGAAGCAGAATAAATTCCCACAGGTGCCACAATCTGCCGTGTGGAACCGGAGAGTTACGTGATTCTTATCTTTAGCACGAAATCATCCCCGGTGCATGAGAAGTTACAGGCCGAGACGGGGCTGGGTACTAAGCCCGGGGATAATTCACTGCTAGCGGCTGCTGACGGCTGGAAGAAGCTGACGGCTGGAAGAAGCTGACGGCTGGAGTAAAGGTAATGAAGGAGGCGTTCTGCAAAGACGCCCAATGCGGCGTTCCGTCAGGGGTGTGTCTGGACGTCCCGAATCCATCGACTTGATACACTGAATAAATGACGTCACTGGAAGTAGGAGGCGTTCATCAGGGTGGGAGACGCACAAAAGATGGAGATGTTCGTCCGGTAGCAGAGAAATAAATAAATAAAATAGAGCAACAAAAACAGGACCATGTGAACATCGGAGGTAGAGAGCAGAGAAGGCGGGTAATCATACCCATTTATAGTGAGTAAATCACGCTTTACTACATACTTAGTATCAACATTATTTGGTGAAAAGCTTAGATCCTCGTTAAGACCATTGGGAACAACGCAGTCTAAGTTAATTATCCATCTACACTCTGACGTTACAATTCTGCTTCTAAATGACTTCCTCTATTCCCTAAAGAGACTCTCTCTATATCCCCCAAGCTAAAGTCCCCTTGTGGAACCTACATGTTTAAGGAGAAAATCCCTAGCAAAGCTAGAAAGCTTTTTTGCTCTTATCAAATCCTTACCAGCGTTGTGTATTTTACATGCGTGTTCATAAAAACACGCACCTTTACTTCTCTAGAGGTCTTCCCTACATAGAGAATATGCATGGGCATGATGATACATAGAGAAGATGCATGGGCATGATGATACATAAAGAAGAAGGCATGGGCATGATAATACATAGAGAAGATGGCCTGGGCATGATGATACATAGAGAAGATGGCATGGTCATGATAATACATAGAGAAGAAGGCATGGTCATGATAATACATAGAGAAGAAGGCATGGTCATGATAATACATAGAGAAGAAGGCATGGGCATGATAATACATAGAGAAGATGCATGGGCATGATGATACATAGAGAAGATGGCCTGGGCATGATGATACATAGAGAAGATGGCAAGGGCATGATGATACATAGAGAAGATGCATGGGCATGATGATACATAGAGAAGATGCATGATGATACATAGAGAAGATGGCATGGGCATAATGATGCATAGAGAAGATGGCATGGGCATGATGATACATAGAGAAGATGCATGGGCATGATGATACATAGAGAATATGCATGGGCATAATGATGCATAGAGAAGATGCATGGGCATGATGATACATAGAGAAGATGCATGGGCATGATGATACATACTGTAGAGAAGATGCATGGGCATGATAATACATAGAGAAGATGCATGGGCATGATGATACATAGAGAAGATGCATAGGCATGATAATACAAAGAGAAGATGCATGGGCATGATGATACATAGAGAAGATGCATGGGCTTGATGATACATAGAGAAGATGCATGGGCATGATGATACATAGAGAAGATGCATGGGCATGATGATACATAGAGAAGATGGCATGGGCATGATGATACACAGAGAAGATGCATGGGCATGATAATACATAGAGAAGATGCATGGGCTTGATGATACATAGAGAAGATGGCATGGGCATGATGATACATAGAGAAGATGGCATGGGCATGATGATACACAGAGAAGATGCATGGGCATGATAATACATAGAGAAGATGGCATGGGCATGATGATACATAGAGAAGATGGCATGGGCATGATGATACACAGAGAAGATGCATGGGCATGATAATACATAGAGAAGATGCATGGGCTTGATGATACATAGAGAAGATGCATGGGCATTATGATACATAGAGAAGATGCATGGGCATGATGATACATAGAGAAGATGCATGGGCATGATGATACATAGAGAAGATGCATGGGCATGATGATACATAGAGAAGATGGCATGGGCTTGATGATACATAGAGAAGATGGCATGGGCATGATGATACACAGAGAAGATGCATGGGCATGATGATACATAGAGAAGATGCATGGGCATGATAATACATAGAGAAGATGCATGGGCATGATGAGACATAGATTAATCCCTTAGTATTGCAGTTGTGCCTCTGCTGTTACAAAATGTTTTCTGCTTAGAGATGAAACCACAACATTTGCATTTGCCCCCTGGGTATGTCCCTTTGGGTGGTTTCACAGCCACGGTCTTATTAACGTGGCTATGCTGACTATATGTTGTATCAAGTTCACTTTGTAATTATTACTAGGTGTATTGTTCCTCTCTCTGGCTCCCTGATGGTTTTACCATCTTCACTGGATTACACATCTGTCTCCTATCTCGGCACACATTATTATTTAATCTGAGTGGAATAAGGAGTCTACGCATATATCGTTCTCCTAATCTCCTGATTCAGGCAGCAAACAGGCAGCAAACAAGCGACTCTACAGATTGTGGCAACAGACAGGCTTGTATTATCGATTGCGCTTTCCTTGCTATTTGACTAGCTGAGGTCTAACTCTGTTCCGTATCCGTTACGATCTCACGTCCTTTGGGGTGCTCGAGCATTGATCGCAGCTAGATCAGCAGAAGTATCCGATGTAGGAAGTGTATTTCCACAGTGTATTCATGCAATGACGTATATATGCCATTTATTGAGATGACATTGTGGGGATCTATACACAACTAAGGATGTAACTTCTCTATACGGAGTATATAGACGCGTTTGTGGATGTCATATAGGAGAGAGACATATGTATATATTCATTGGGAATTTACATCCAATCGCTTCTATCTCTGTGTATATAGTGTATGAATGTGATAATTAATTCAGTTATCACTATACAAACAAGATACACTTAAGATCTTACCACATATTGTGGTCTGAGCATATGAAAGCATGAGTACTAGTATGATGATGGACTAAATGAGTCCTTACTTGAAGTGAAAGTGTACACCAAAATTTCCTATCTGCTAATGCCAACATATACCTGCTGACCTGAACAGTATTATACTTATGGAATGGATGCTTAGTGAGAGCAGCCAGAATTTACGATAGAAAGTTACACCTAACTGTGATGGTTGCATACATAGCCACTCCATTATGGGGTTCTTTTTAATGGATGAATGTATGGATGTGTTTTTAGCCAATATTTGAATTGAATAAAACTTTTTTGTTTTTTCATCTTCCCGGTTTCTAATGGGTCAATAGACCTAATAACAGTAATTATCTGTTGGACCACTATAGTCCGCCTACTTTTACCCAGCATTGAGTGCTAATAATAGAGGGAATATTTCTGATCCTCTTTGAATCAACTCTGTTAACATAGAGAAGATGGCATGGGCATGATAATACATAGATAAGAAGGTATGGGCATGATAATACATAGAGAAGATGCATGGACATGATAATACAGAGAAGATGGCATGGGCATGATGATACATAGAGAAGATGGCATGGGCATGATGATACAGAGAAGATGGCATGGGCATGATGATACATAGAGAAGAAGGCATGGGCATGATGATTCATAGAGAAGATGGCATGGGCATGATAATACATAGAGAAGAAGGCATGGGCATGATAATACATAGAGAAGATGGCATGGGCATGATGATACATAGAGAAGAAGGCATGGGCATGATGATACATAGAAGATGGCATGGGCATGATGATACAGAGAAGATGGCATGGGCATGATGATACATAGAGAAGAAGGCATGGGCATGATGATACAGAGAAGATGGCATGAGCATGATGATACATAGAGAAGATGCATGGGCATGATGATACATAGAGAAGATGGCATGGGCATGATAATACATAGAGAAGATGCATGGGCATGATAATACACATAGAAGATGTATGGGCATGATGATACATAAAGAAGATGGCATGGGCATGATAATACATAGAGAAGATGGCATGGGCATGATGATACATAGAGAAGATGCATGGGCATGATAATACATAGAGATGATGCATGGGCATGCTAATACATAGAGAAGATGCATGGGCATGATAATACAAAGAAGATGGCATGGGCATGATGATACATAGAGAAGAAGGCATGGGCATGATAATACAGAGAAGATGGCATGGGCATGATGATACATAGAGAAGATGGCATGGGCATGATGATACATAGAGAAGATGCTTGGGCATAATAATACATAGAGAAGGTGGCATGGGCATGATGATACATAGAGAAGAAGGCATGGGCATGATAATACATAGAGAAGATGCATGGGCTTGATGATACATAGAGAAGATGGCATGGGCATGATGATACATAGAGAATATGCATGGGCATGATAATAAATAGAGAAGATGGCATGGGCATGATGATACATAGAGAAGAAGGCATGGGCATGATAATACATAGAGAAGATGCATGGGCATAATAATACATAGAGAAGAAACATGGGCATGATTATACATAGTGAAGATGGCATGGGCATGATGATTCATAGAGAAGATGCATGAGCATGATGATACATAGAGAAGATGCATGGGCATGATGATACATAGAGAAGATGGCATGGGCAATATAATACATAGAGAGATGCATGGGCATGATAATACATAGAGAAGATGGCATGGGCATGATGATACATAGAGAAGATGCATGGGCATGCTAATATATAGAGAAGATGGCATGGGCATGATGATGCATAGAGAAGATGGCCTGGGCATGATGATACATAGAGAAGAAGGCATGGGCATGATAATACATAGAGAAGAAGGCATGGGCATGATGATACATAGAGAAGATAGCATGGGCATGATGACGCATAGAGAAGATGGCATGGGCATGATAATACATAGAGAATATGCATGGGCATGATAATACATAGAGAAGATGGTATGGGCATGATAATACATAGAGAAGATGCATGGGCATGATGATACATAGAGAAGATGGTATGGGCATGATAATACATAGAGAAGATGCATGGGCATGATGATACATAGAGAAGATGCATGGGCATGATAATACATAGAGAAGATGCATGGGCATGATAATACATAGAGAAGATGCATGGGCATGATAATACATAGAGAAGATGGCATGGGCATGATGATACACAGAGAAGATGCATGTGCATGATGATACATAGATTAATCCCTTAGTATTGCAGTTGTGCCTCTGCTGTTACAAAATGTTTTCTGCTTAGAAATAAAACCACAACATTTGCATTTGCCCCCTGGGTATGTCCCTTTGGGTGGTTTCACAGCCACGTCTTATTAACGTGGCTATGCTGACTATATGTTGTATCAAGTTCACTTTGTAATTATTACTAGGTGTATTGTTCCTCTCTCTGGCTCCCTGGTGGTTTTACCATCTTCACTGGATTACACATCTGTCTCCTATCTCGGCACACATTATTATTTAATCTGAGTGGAATAAGGAGTCTACGCATATATCGTTCTCCTAATCTCCTGATTCAGGCAGCAAACAGGCAGCAAACAAGCGACTCTACAGATTGTGGCAACAGACAGGCTTGTATTATCGATTGCGCTTTCCTTTCAATTTGACTAGCTGAGGTCTAACTCTGTTCCGTATCCGTTACAATCTCACGTCCTTTGGGGTGCTCGAGCATTGATCGCAGGTAGATCAGCAGAAGTATCCGATGTAGAAAGTGTATTTCCACAGTGTATTCATGCAATGACGTATATATGCCATTTATTGAGATGACATTGTGGGGATCTATACACAACTAAGGATGTAACTTCTCTATACGGAGTATATAGACGCGTTTGTGGATGTCATATAGGAGAGCGACATATGTATATATTCATTGGGAATTTACATCCAATCGCTTCTATCTCTGTGTATATAATGTATGAATGTGATAATTAATTAAGTTATCACTATACAAACAAGATACACTTAAGATCTTACCACAGATTGTTGTTTGAGCATATAAAACCACGAGTACCTTTATGATGATGGACTAAATCAGTCCTTATTTGAAGAGAAATTATACACTGAATTTTCCTATCTGCTAATGACAATACATACCTGCTGACCTGAACAGTATTATACATATGAAATAGATGCTTAGTGAGAGCAGCCAGAATTTACGATAGAAAGTTACACCTAACTGTGATGGTTGCATACACAGCCACTCCATTATGGGGTTCTTTTTAATGGATGAATGTATGTATGTGTTTTTAGCCAATATTTGAATTGAATAAAACTTTTTTTGTTTTTTGATCTTCCCGGTTTCTAATGGGTCAATAGACCTAATAACAGTAATTATCTGTTGGACCACTATAGTCCGCCTACTTATACCCAGCATTGAGTGCTAATAATAGAGGGAATATTTCTGATCCTCTTTGGATCAACTCTGTTAACATAGAGAAGATGGCATGGGCATGATAATACATAGATAAGAAGGTATGGGCATGATAATACATAGAGAAGATGCATGGGCATGATAATACATAGATAAGAAGGTATGGGCTTGATAATACATAGAGAAGATGCATGGGCATGATAATACAGAGAAGATGGCATGGGCATGATAATACAGAGAAGATGGCATGGGCATGATAATACATAGAGGAGATGGCATGGGAATGATAATACAGAGAAGATGGCATGGGCATGATGATACATAGAGAAGATGGCATGGGCAAGATAATACATAGAGAAGATGGCATGGGCATGATGATACATAGAGAAGAAGGCATGGGCATGATAATACATAGAGAAGATGCATGGGCATGATAATACATAGAGAAGATGCATGGGCATGATAATACATAGAGAAGATGCATTGGCATGATAATACATAGATAAGAAGGCATGGGCATGATAATAAAGAGAAGATGGCATGGGCATGATGATACATAGAGAAGATGGCATGGGCATGATGATACATAGAGAAGATGCATGGGCATGATGATACATAGAGAAGATGCATGGGCATGATAATACATAGAGAAGATGCATGGGCATGATGATACATAAAGAAGATGGCATGGGCATGATAATATATAGAGAAGATGGCACTGGCATGATGATACATAGAGAAGAAGGCATGGGCATGATAATACATAGAGAAGATGCATGGGCATGATAATACATAGAGAGGATGCATGGGCATGATGATACATGGAGAAGATGCATGGGCATGCTAATACATAGAGGAGATGCATGGGCATGATGATACATAGAGAAGAAGGCATGGGCATGATAATACATAGAGAAGATGCATGGGCATGATAATACATAGAGAAGATGCATGGGCATGATGATACATAGAGAAGAAGGCATGGGCATGATAATACATAAAGAAGATGCATGGGCATGATGATACATAGAGAAGATGCATTGGCATGATAATACATAGATAAGAAGGCATGGGCATGATAATACATAGAGAAGATGCATGGGCATGATAATACATAGAGAAGATGCATGGGCATGATAATACAGAGAAGATGGCATGGGCATGATGATACATAGAGAAGATGGCATGGGCATGATGAAATATAGAGAAGATGGCATTGGCATGATGATACATAGAGAAGATGCATGGGCATGATGATACATAGAGAAGATGCATGGGCATGATGATAAACAGAGAGGATGCATGGGCATGCTAATACATAGAGAAGATGGCCTGGGCACGATGATACATAGAGAAGATGGCATGGGCATGATGATACATAGAGAAGATGGCATGGGCATGATGATACATAGAGAAGATGGCATGGGCATGATGATACATAGAGAAGATGCATGGGCATGATGATACATAGAGAAGATGGCATGGGCATGATAATACATAGAGAAGATGCATGGGCATTATGATACATAGAGAAGATGCATGGGCATGATAATTCATAGAGAAGATGCATGGGCATGATAATACAGAGAAGATGCATGGGCATGATAATACATAGAGAAGATGCATGGGCATGATAATACAGAGAAGATGGCATGGGCATGATAATACAGAGAAGATGCATGGGCATGATGATACATAGAGAAGATGCATGGGCATGATGATACATAGAGAAGATGCATGGGCATGATGATACATAGAGAAGATGGCATGGGCATGATGATACATAGAGAAGATGGCATTGGCATGATGATACATAGAGAAGATGCATGGGCATGATGATACATAGAGAAGATGCATGGGCATGATGATACATAGAGAAGATGCATGGGCATGATGATAAACAGAGTGTATGCATGGGCATGCTAATACATAGAGAAGATGGCCTGGGCACGATGATACATAGAGAAGATGCATGGGCATGATGATACATAGAGGAGATGCATGTGCATGATAATACATACAGTAGAGAAGATGGCATGGGCATGATAATACATAGAGAAGATGCATGGGCATGATAATACATAGAGAAGATGCATGGGCATGATAATACATAGAGAGGATGCATGGGCATGATGATACATGGAGAAGATGCATGGGCATGCTAATACATAGAGAAGATGCATGGGCATGATGATACATAGAGAAGAAGGCATGGGCATGATAATACATAGAGAAGATGCATGGGCATGATAATACATAGAGAAGATGCATGGGCATGATGATACATAGAGAAGAAGGCATGGGCATGATAATACATAAAGAAGATGCATGGGCATGATGATACATAGAGAAGATGCATTGGCATGATAATAAATAGATAAGAAGGCATTGGGCATGATAATACATAGAGAAGATGCATGGGCATGATAATACATAGAGAAGATGCATGGGCATGATAATACAGAGAAGATGGCATGGGCATGATGATACATAGAGAAGATGGCATGGGCATGATGAAACATAGAGAAGATGGCATTGGCATGATGATACATAGAGAAGATGCATGGGCATGATGATACATAGAGAAGATGCATGGGCATGATGATAAACAGAGAGGATGCATGGGCATGCTAATACATAGAGAAGATGGCCTGGGCACGATGATACATAGAGAAGATGGCATGGGCATGATGATACATAGAGAAGATGGCATGGGCATGATGATACATAGAGAAGATGGCATGGGCATGATGATACATAGAGAAGATGCATGGGCATGATGATACATAGAGAAGATGGCATGGGCATGATAATACATAGAGAAGATGCATGGGCATTATGATACATAGAGAAGATGCATGGGCATGATAATACATAGAGAAGATGCATGGGCATGATAATACAGAGAAGATGCATGGGCATGATAATACATAGAGAAGATGCATGGGCATGATAATACAGAGAAGATGGCATGGGCATGATAATACAGAGAAGATGCATGGGCATGATGATACATAGAGAAGATGCATGGGCATGATGATACATAGAGAAGATGCATGGGCATGATGATACATAGAGAAGATGGCATGGGCATGATGATACATAGAGAAGATGGCATTGGCATGATGATACATAGAGAAGATGCATGGGCATGATGATACATAGAGAAGATGCATGGGCATGATGATACATAGAGAAGATGCATGGGCATGATGATAAACAGAGAGTATGCATGGGCATGCTAATACATAGAGAAGATGGCCTGGGCACGATGATACATAGAGAAGATGCATGGGCATGATGATACATAGAGGAGATGCATGTGCATGATAATACATAGAGAAGATGGCATGGGCATGATAATACATAGAGAAGATGCATGGGCATGATAATACATAGAGAAGATGCATGGGCATGATAATACATAGAGAAGATGCATGGGCAATATAATACATAGAGAAGATGCATGGGCATGATAATACATAGAGAAGATGCATGGGCATGATAATACATAGAGAAGATGGCATGGGCATGATAATACATAGAGAAGATGCATGGGCATGATGATACATAGAGAAGATGGCATGGGCATGATGATACATAGAGAAGTTGCATGGGCATGATAATACATAGAGAAGATAGCATGGGCATGATGATACATAGTGAAGTTGCATGGGCATGATGATACATAGTGAAGTTGCATGGGCATGATAATACATAGAGAAGATGCATGGGCATGATGATACATAGTGAAGTTGCATGGGCATGATGATACATAGTGAAGTTGCATGTGCATGATAATACATAGAGAAGATAGCATGGGCATGATGATACATAGTGAAGTTGCATGGGCATGATAATACATAGAGAAGATAGCATGGGCATGATGATACATAGTGAAGTTGCATGGGCATGATGATACATAGAGAAGATGCATGTGCATGATGAGACATAGATTAATCCCTTAGTATTGCAGTTGTGCCTCTGCTGTTACAAAATGTTTTCTGCTTAGAGATGAAACCACAACATTTACATTTGCCCCCTGGGTATGTCCCTTTGGGTGGTTTCACAGCCACGGTCTTATTAACGTGGCTATGCTGACTATATGTTGTATCAAGTTCACTTTGTAATTATTACTGAGTGGAATAAGGAGTCTATGCATATATCCTTCTACTAATTATACTTTTTATTTACTGTTATAAACACAATCGGTAATATATGTTTTAAGTAAAAATGATTAAAAGGTACATTTTAACATTGGAAGGGGTGTGCATTTAAGTGACTTTCTTTCAGAGCCCCCGATGTGGTGTGCTCCCCACTTTACTGATTCACTTTCAGGTCACAGTTGCACCCACTCATTATGCTTTTCACTGATTACTTTACATATCATTATGGATTCTAGTTGATCACTTCCTATCCCCAATTTTTTTTTTCCAGAGACTGCACAATCTCTGAACCCGAACTCGACTGTTCAATAAGGATTTCTATCTTCACCATGTCCCCCCCGGTCTGGCTGAGCTGCTCCCCCACCTCTTCTCTTACCAGGATCAGAAGGGCCAGAGAAGTCCTATTGAGGACCTGGCACCACTGTTCAACGAAGGCAGGTTTGTCAGCCCCAATCGTCCTCCCCTCAAACACCAGCTTGAGCACATCACAATATACACACAAAGCAAGCACACACACACACACACACACACACACACACACACACACACACACACACACACACACACACACACACACACACACACACACACACACACACACACACACACACACACACACACACACACACAAATCATGCAAGCGTAGCACTGTCCCTGTCCCCCCTTCCTCTGCGAGATGTTGCTGCTGCTACAGGAGTTTGTGGTGCGTTCATACCTGTGAGGGTCCAGGAGAGCTGAGTGGTCCGCGATGTTGTGGGGAACAGGACAGGCTTTTGGTGATCTTGATGTTCAGCTCAGGGTGTCAACGCCTCCAGCTTCAGTGGTCTCCAGTATTCTCAGAGACAGTACCCACCAAAACAGACTTCTTTCACACCCCTGCCCGAGAGACTGCAAACTCAGGCAGGGATACAGGCATACCCCGCTTTAAGGACACTCACTTTAAGTACAATTGCGAATAAAGACATATCGCCAAATAGGCAAACAGCAGCTCACGCATGCGCCTGTCAGCAAGTACTGAACAGCAACACCGGCTCCCTACCTGTACCGAAGCTGTGCGCAAGCGGGGAGACTATAGAGCCTGTTACACATGCGTTATTTACATCAGTTATGCACGTATATGACGATTGTCGTACAGAACATGCATCGATAAGTGGAAAAAAGATAGTGCTTCACTTTAAGTACATTTTTGCTTTACATTCATGCTCTGGACCCATTGCGTACGTTAATGCGGGGTATGCCTGTGTATGAAAAGGGATGCTTTATTGTTGCAGTCACTGCAGCTGTTATACAGCGGATGCAGATGGATATCAGAGGGTCCCAGGCCTCTGGATGGTGCTTGACCCTCAGGGAGTCTTGAGGCCTTAATCTCTCTTAACCAGCCAGCCCACGAGGGATTGACTGGCCTGGCTCACTCCCAGCCAGGAGGAGCAACACACACCTTCTCTCCCTAGGAGGGTGGGAGCTGGAATCAAGGGCTCGCCTCTCTCTAAGGGGCTCTTTAATTTAGTCACTTCCCCCCTGAGGCTCAGAAGGGAGGGCACAGGATCTGCACCATGATAGGCTGCACACAGATTCCTATGTCACCACCACTTTTGTCACTCAGGGAGTCAGAATGAGGGGTGTCAATGCCCACAGGATAGCCTGTCACAGCCTGTAACTACTAAGGGCTTACGTGACAGGGGGTAGAGAGGCAGTCTGGACCAGCTATGGCTACACTCTCCCCTGGGTGGAAAATTCCATGTCCTCACTGGAACAGATTTGATGCACCATCCATCACTCTGGAGCATGCAAAATAACGACAGTTTACATATATGATGGTACAACATAACCAGAATACAATTACAGACATCAGGGACCCAAATCAACCACTGACTTACTAACTCTTTCAACATAAAGAGTATGGGGTACTACTTGTAGTATTTGGGATCAGGATTTTTGACATTCCCACATGTCCCTCACCCAGACATAGTATACCTTAGGGGCACCCGTGTCTTGGTGAACCTCCACCCTATCTGTAAATATACTTATCGCTGGGATCCATTCCCTCATAATGGCACAGATACGAGACTCAGTAACAACACTTGGTAGCTAGTTTTGGTATGGAGATACTCCGTGACAACCAACCTCAGCCAGTCATGTTTGTTGTCGTCTATTTCCTGCATGATCGGTTCAAGGACATTGGGTAATTCGTGGCTGTGAGATAGACGGTACCGATTCTTAATAGCTCTATCAGCTCGGCACAGCCGTATTATTTTCCAGCCAGCTCCTTGGCCAGGTGGTACCCAAAACTCTGGTTTGTTGGTCCACCTCTTGGTATAAGATAGAGGGGCCTTTAGGTATTCTTACCCCGAAATTAATTTCTCCCTGCCTTTTTCGAAGGGCCTCTGCCTCATCCTCAGGAGAGAGTTTGCTTTCCTCCCAACTATAGGGCCGTTAACCAATACAAACCTTGTCCTATTCATATTAGGGACATATCCCCGGAACATGGGGTCTCACCATTAAAGGGGTTCCCCGGACAAAGGTTTAGGCCTCGGGCTCCTAGGCCTGGTGTGCACTTGGGACAACACACAAGAGGTGTTAGACCGCTGGGATGATCTAGATGACCCCCTGAAGGATGTACATGACCCTGGGGACTTGTTCCCAGATTTGAGAATAGGTGCTGGAGGTGGCCCATCTGACTCATCAGATTTACTATCCCAATCCCACATGTCGTTGCATAACCCTGGGGACACATTACTACCTGGGAACCTGGAAAGTACAAAGTTAGAGGTGATGGGATCAACATTAATACCCCTACCAACACCAGGGGTAGAAATGGGGAATAGAGCATTATCCTGCATAGGTGTGGCATGGGACGAGGCAGGGGGATGGAGGACCGGTGATTGGGGCCTAACCTAGTCCATGGCAGTCCAACTGGGATGGGCTTGCCTCGGAAAGGGGGTGATGGAGTGACATCAGGGGTACGGTGACCTCTTCTCTTGCATTGAACCACAAAGCATGGGGCTTTGGCAGAAATCAGTCCCGATCTCACCACCGTGGAAGGTAGCAAGTGTTCAGCATGCTCCATGTACGCCATCTTGGTAACATCAGCAGGAAGCGCCAGCCACGCGAAAGCCCCAGACAGTCCCCGGTCTGGTGGCGCGGATGACGTCACGTCCGGCTGTGCCAGAAGAAAATCACTCTGCGACACAGCGAACAGGGTTCCGCCCAGTTCCTCTTCCAGATAGGCTGCAACAGGACCCTGGTGGAGGTAATTGGTAAGAGTCTCACCCATCCTAAGGTAAGTGATGGTTTCTCACCCCACAGGTTCCGCTATCGGCAGATCATTTCCAGCAATGTCGTCTTCCTCAGGTGCGGGGCTCTTCCGTGGCTCCGGCATCACCACGGCCTTCTGTGTGGACGACTCTGAGCTGGAACGCTGATGCAGGACAGAGGTAGGGGGTCTTCCCTCCACAGGTTCGGCACAGTAGAGGTCATCTTCTTCTGGGGCGAGGGAGGACCGCTCAACCCGGCCGCGATGTCAGAGCACCTCACCTTCCCTGGAAACTATTGGCACGGGGCTTGCAGCCCCCGCACCACCAGGGGAGGTGCACCCAACACCCCCGGGATATTCAACTCACCCTCCCGGTCATCAGATGGTGTCGGTACCGGTCCTGGGACCGTCTGCAGCATCCCCACGAGTTGAGGCTCAGGCACCGGCCCACAAATACTGCGGTGGGGTGACATCAGGGCCCACAGGCCCCCAGGATCCGTGATAACAGGGTAGGATACTGGAGCGGCCATACCGAGTGGTGTTGAGGCCTGAGAAATGGGCATAAACAGATCGACTGATCCAGGGCTGACAGGCCGCAGGTAGAAGGTAGTCGGCAGTGCGGGCAGAGGCACCGCAGATGGGTCTGGCCATTCACGCGGACAACAAGATAACCCCCTGAGAGGGTTGTTGGTTACCTCCAAGTCCTCCATTCTTGTCACAGACAGCAGTTGAGGTAGTACACAGCAGTTTGTACAGTGGCTCCTCTCTCTGTTTCAGCTCCTAGTGAAAGAGATCGGTGCAGCAGGCTGCGGACTCCTCCCTGATCAAGACAGGTTCTGAGTGGCTGGTAGTTGGTGGCCCCTCCCCCAGGTGGAATTAGGGCGGTGCGAATTGAAGGGTGTCCTGGCTCCGGCTGAGCCAGTCCCATTGAGGGGCGTTGCCAGAGCTTGGCGCCGAAAGCTTGCAACTCGTTTAGCAGAATTCTTGCAAATTGGTTTTTGCAACTCAATTCCAGACGGGAGCGCCATTTTGGCTACTGAAGAACAGGCAACACGCGGTGGCCGCCATTTTAGAACACAGTCCATGCCATAGACTTCAATGTAAAATCCACAACACAGTCCAGGACAATCTTTAAGGTGCAGATAGTCCCTGGTGATGGCCCGTTCCGCACAGAAAATAAAGGTGCACAAGGCCCCTTACGGTACGCTGTAAGGGGCCCGTCCCTTGTAGAACAGGTATGGGGTTCACGCTCCCGGGATACATTTCCCACCGGGTGCGCCCCCAACTTTTATAGTACGTCGTGAATGGTGCACGGGTTGCCCCAAAGGTCCCGTCCCTTTAAACGCAGTCTTGGTACTTGGTACCCGATGGTCCGCGCGGTACTTGTAAGGGCCCTGGCCCATTTTCCAGTGGTTGAAGAGGGTCAGTGCACCCTGGGAACATCCCATTGGGGGGGTCCCCCAACTTGCACAGCCTATATGCCCAGGTGCCCAGGGTTCTTCACAGTGCGTGGTGAGGCTTGTCCTGGTCCTGTCTGGCTACTATGAAGGATAACAGCGCTCCCCCGGTAACATCCCATCCGGGGGGGGGGGGGGGGGGGAGAGGGTCGCCCCAACAAAGTT
Source organism: Ascaphus truei (assembly GCF_040206685.1). Classification (NCBI taxonomy): domain Eukaryota; kingdom Metazoa; phylum Chordata; class Amphibia; order Anura; family Ascaphidae; genus Ascaphus; species Ascaphus truei. Next base: position 4,127,975 of record NC_134484.1, read on the forward strand.
CTGTCCTGAATACAATATGCCTCTTTTACTTTCTCTGCTGCTGCATGCTGCTGTAAAGTCCCTTAAAAGCCTATCCTGTTGCTGCCATCTCAGCAGCGCCTCCAATTGTAGTGCACTTTCCCTCACCCCCTGGGAAGGAAGGGGGGAGGATGAAGAAATCCTGGGAGGGGATGGGAGAGGTGGAAGACATCCTAGGGGGAGGGGATGGTGGTTGGGTGGATGACATCATGAGACGAGGGGGAGTGGAAAAAATCCTGGAGGGTGGGGGGGTGGAAGAAATCCCGGAAGGGGGGTGGGTGGAAGATATCCTGGGGGTGGAAGGGGGGGACGACTGTGACGGCGAGGAAATAACCAGGCTCACAAATAAAGGTCAAGCCCACCTGGTTGCCCCTGAGTCACATTGTGGGGTCCTAGAGTGTCAGCTCTTGGACCTGGCTGCCGTGTGCTGCTGTGCATTGTATAAAAATATGCGACAATAAAGAATTTTCATGATTTTGCTTTTCCAGGGGTGCCAGCAAGCAGAGATAGCTGGGGGGGGGGAGGGGGTGCCAGCAAGCAGGGATCGCTGGGGGAGGGGCGGGGGGGGGGTGAGTGGGGTGCCAGCAAGCAGGGATCGCTGGGGGACGGGGGGTGAGGGGGGTGCCAGCAAGCAGGGATCGCTGGGCTAGGTGTTTCAGGGGAGGTTTTGCAGAGAAAGTCATAACAGATTGTGGCTATGTAGCGGGGTTCCCGAATTACAGGATACCCCAAAAATGTAGCCGGGAATCAGTTCAGATTGTCGGATGCATTGAAGCACATTGCTCTGGTCAAACTCCTACCCTGAAAAGGTTCTTGCAACTCACCACCAGGAGTCCCTGCTTCAGCACAGACCAGAAAGGTAAAAGAGGCATAGGGGATCAAGGTATCCCCAGAATGGTTCAGGCGTCCCTAATATAAGGGCGGTTGCCTAGTTCATGCCCAAGTCACCCTGAACGTGGTATAGGGGTTCAGGGGGTGCCCCAGCTATAAGATAAAGCTGCGAGGTTTATTTTGTGTATAAGTGTAAAGTCGGGTTTTGGAGTCTGGCCGGGATATGGTTAGTGAGAACTGTGGGATTTCCAGGTCCGTGGTTCCGAGAGACCAGATGGCCTCCAGGCTTGGTGCCCCTGTGTCTGTTCGGGTCCCAGACTTGAAAGCCTCAGAGATGCCAAGGTGTTAGGGCAGGCAGAGTACTGGAGTTACTCTCAAGTACTCGCGTCCTGACATGAATAGGGGCTATCCGGAAACCATTTGCCTAGACTCTGGTGTACGTCTGTCTCCCAGGAATAAACGCCATTTATTTTACTCCTCGGTATTGCTCAGTGATCCCGGTATTGCTCAGTGATCCCGGTATTGCTCAGTGATCCCGGTATTGCTCAGTGATAGGATCCCGGTATTGCTCAGTGATCCCGGTATTGCTCAGTGATCCCAGTATTGCTCAGTGATACGATCCCGGTATTGCTCAGTGATCCCGGTATTGCTCAGTGATATGATCCCGGTATTGCTCAGTGATCCCGGTATTGCTCTGTGATATGATCCCGGTATTGCTCAGTGATCCCGGTATTGCTCAGTGATATGATCCCGGTATTGCTCAGTGATCCCGGTATTGCTCAATGATATGATCCTGGTATTGCTCAGTGATCCCGGTATTGCTCAGTGATAGGATCCCGGTATTGCTCAGTGATCCCGGTATTGCTACGTGATCCCGGTATTGCTCAGTGATATGATCCCTGTATTTCTCAGTAATCCCGGTATTGCTCAGTGATATGATCCGGGTATTGCTCAGTGATCCCGGTACTGCTCAGTGATATGATCCCGGTATTGCTCAGTGATCCCGGTATTGCTCAGTGATCCCGGTATTGCTCAGTGATCCCGGTATTGCTCAGTGATATGATCCCGGTATTGCTCAGTGATATGATCCCGGTATTGCTCAGTGATATGATCCCGGTATTGCTCAGTGATCCCGGTATTGCTCAGTGATCCCGGTATTGCTCAGTGATATGATCCCGGTATTGCTCAGTGATCCCGGTATTGCTCAGTGATATGATCCCAGTATTGCTCAGTGATCCCGATATTGCTCAGTGATATGATCCCGGTATTGCTCAGTGATCCCGGTATTACTCAGTGATATGATCCTGGTATTGCTCAGTGATCCCGGTATTGCTCAGTGATATGATCCTGGTATTGCTCAGTTTTATGATCCCGGTATTGCTCAGTGATCCCGGTATTGCTCAGTGATAGGATCCCGGTATTGCTCAGTGTTATGATCCCGGTATTGCTCAGTGATATGATCCCGGTTTTGCTCAGTGATAGGATCCCAGTATTGCTCAGTGATATGATCCCGGTATTGCTCAGTGATCCCGGTATTGCTCAGTGATAGGATCCCGGTATTGCTCAGTGATATGATCCCGGTATTGCTCAGTGATCCCGGTATTGCTCAGTGATCCCGGTATTGCTCAGTGATATGATCCCGGTATTGCTCAGTGATCCCAGTATTGCTCCCGGTGAAATGATCCCGGTATTGCTCAGTGATACTGTATGATCCCGGTATTGCTCAGTGATATGATCCCGGTATTGCTCCCGGTGATATGATCCCGGTATTGGTCAGTGATCCCGGTATTGCTCAGTGATATGATCCCGGTATTGCTCAGTGATCCCGGTTTTGCTCAGTGATATGATCCCGGTATTGCTCAGTGATCCCGATATTGCTCCCGGCGATATGATCCCGGTATTGCTCAGTGATATGATCCCGGTATTGCTCCCGGTGATATGATCCCGGTATTGCTCAGTGATCCCGGTATTGCTCAGTGATACTGTATGATCCCGGTATTGCTCAGTGATCCCGGTATTGCTCAGTGATATGATCCTGGTATTGCTCAGTGATATGATCCCGGTATTGCTCAGTGATATGATCCCGGTATTACTCAGTGATATGACCTGGTATTGCTCAGTGATCCCGGTATTGCTCAGTGATATGATCCCGGTATTGCTCAGTGATATGATCCCGGTATTACTCAGTGATATGATCCCGGTATTGCTCAGGGATCCCGGTATTACTCAGTGATCCCGGTATTGCTCAGTGATAGGATTCCGGTATTGCTCAGTGATATGATCCCGGTATTGCTCAGTGATATGATCCCGGTATTGCTCAGTGATATGATCCCGGTATTGCTCAGTGATCCCGGTATTGCTCAGTGATATGATCCCGGTATTGCTCAGTGATATGATCCCGGTATTGCTCAGTGATATGAACCCGGTATTGCTCAGTGATATGATCCCGGTATTGCTCAGTGATATGATCCCGGTATTGCTCAGTGATATGATCCCGGTATTGCTCAGTGACCCCGGTATGGATCAGTGATATGATCCCGGTATTGCTCAGTGATATGATCCCGGTATTGCTCAGTGATCCCGGTATTGCTCAGTGATATGATCCCGGTGTTGCTCAGTGATCCCGGTATTGCTCAGTGATGTGATCCCGGTATTCCTCAGTGATATGATCCCGGTATTGGTCAGAGATCCCGGTATTGCTCAGTGATATGATCCCGGTATTGCTCAGTGATCACGGTTTTGCTAAGTGATATGATCCCGGTATTGCTCAGTGATCCCGATATTGCTCCCGGCGATATGATCCCGGAATTGCTCAGTGATATGATCCCGGTATTGCTCAGTGATATGATCCCGGTATTGCTCAGTGATCCCGGTATTGCTCAGTGATACTGTATGATCCCGGTATTGCTCAGTGATCCCGGTATTGCTCAGTGATATGATCCTGGTATTGCTCAGTGATCCCGGTTTTGCTCAGTGATACTGTATGATCCCGGTATTGCTCAGTGATCCTGATATTGCTCCCGGCGATATGATCCCGGTATTGTTCAGTGATATGATCCCGGTATTGCTCCCGGTGATATGATCCCGGTATTGCTCAGTGATCCCGGTATTGCTCAGTGATACTGTATGATCCCGGTATTGCTCAGTGATCCCGGTATTGCTCAGTGATATGATCCCTGTATTTCTCAGTAATCCCGGTATTGCTCAGTGATATGATCCGGGTATTGCTCAGTGATCCCGGTACTGCTCAGTGATATGATCCCGGTATTGCTCAGTGATCCCGGTATTGCTCAGTGATCCCGGTATTGCTCAGTGATCCCGGTATTGCTCAGTGATATGATCCCGGTATTGCTCAGTGATATGATCCCGGTATTGCTCAGTGATATGATCCCGGAATTGCTCAGTGATCCCGGTATTGCTCAGTGATCCCGGTATTGCTCAGTGATATGATCCCGGTATTGCTCAGTGATCCCGGTATTGCTCAGTGATATGATCCCAGTATTGCTCAGTGATCCCGATATTGCTCAGTGATATGATCCCGGTATTGCTCAGTGATCCCGGTATTACTCAGTGATATGATCCTGGTATTGCTCAGTGATCCCGGTATTGCTCAGTGATATGATCCTGGTATTGCTCAGTTTTATGATCCCGGTATTGCTCAGTGATAGGATCCCGGTATTGCTCAGTGTTATGATCCCGGTATTGCTCAGTGATATGATCCCGGTTTTGCTCAGTGATAGGATCCCAGTATTGCTCAGTGATATGATCCCGGTATTGCTCAGTGATCCCGGTATTGCTCAGTGATAGGATCACGGTATTGCTCAGTGATATGATCCCGGTATTGCTCAGTGATCCCGGTATTGCTCAGTGATCCCGGTATTGCTCAGTGACATGATCCCGGTATTGCTCAGTGATCCCAGTATTGCTCCCGGTGAAATGATCCCGGTATTGCTCAGTGATACTGTATGATCCCGGTATTGCTCAGTGATATGATCCCGGTATTGCTCCCGGTGATATGATCCCGGTATTGGTCAGTGATCCCGGTATTGCTCAGTGATATGATCCCGGTATTGCTCAGTGATCCCGGTTTTGCTCAGTGATATGATCCCGGTATTGCTCAGTGATCCCGATATTGCTCCCGGCGATATGATCCCGGTATTGCTCAGTGATATGATCCCGGTATTGCTCCCGGTGATATGATCCCGGTATTGCTCAGTGATCCCGGTATTGCTCAGTGATACTGTATGATCCCGGTATTGCTCAGTGATCCCGGTATTGCTCAGTGATATGATCCCGGTATTGCTCAGTGATATGATCCCGGTATTGCTCAGTGATATGATCCCGGTATTACTCAGTGATATGACCTGGTATTGCTCAGTGATCCCGGTATTGCTCAGTGATATGATCCCGGTATTGCTCAGTGATATGATCCCGGTATTACTCAGTGATATGATCCCGGTATTGCTCAGGGATCCCGGTATTACTCAGTGATCCCGGTATTTCTCAGTGATAGGATTCCGGTATTGCTCAGTGATATGATCCCGGTATTGCTCAGTGATATGATCCCGGTATTGCTCAGTGATATGATCCCGGTATTGCTCAGTAATCCCGGTATTGCTCAGTGAAATGATCCCGGTATTGCTCAGTGATATGATCCCGGTATTGCTCAGTGATATGAACCCGGTATTGCTCAGTGATATGATCCCGGTATTGCTCAGTGATATGATCCCGGTATTGCTCAGTGATATGATCCCGGTATTGCTCAGTGACCCCGGTATGGATCAGTGATATGATCCCGGTATTGCTCAGTGATATGATCCCGGTATTGCTCAGTGATCCCGGTATTGCTCAGTGATATGATCCCGGTGTTGCTCAGTGATCCCGGTATTGCTCAGTGATGTGATCCCGGTATTCCTCAGTGATATGATCCCGGTATTGGTCAGAGATCCCGGTATTGCTCAGTGATATGATCCCGGTATTGCTCAGTGATCACGGTTTTGCTAAGTGATATGATCCCGGTATTGCTCAGTGATCCCGATATTGCTCCCGGCGATATGATCCCGGAATTGCTCAGTGATATGATCCCGGTATTGCTCAGTGATATGATCCCGGTATTGCTCAGTGATCCCGGTATTGCTCAGTGATACTGTATGATCCCGGTATTGCTCAGTGATCCCGGTATTGCTCAGTGATATGATCCTGGTATTGCTCAGTGATCCCGGTTTTGCTCAGTGATACTGTATGATCCCGGTATTGCTCAGTGATCCCGATATTGCTCCCGGCGATATGATCCCGGTATTGTTCAGTGATATGATCCCGGTATTGCTCAGTGATCCCGGTATTGCTCAGTGATACTGTATGATCCCGGTATTGCTCAGTGATCCCGGTATTGCTCAGTGATATGATCCCGGTATTGCTCAGTGATATGATCCCAGTATTGCTCAGAGATTTGATCCCGATATTACTCAGTGATATGATCCCGGTATTGCTCAGTGATCCCGGTATTGCTCAGTGATATGATCCCGGTATTACTCAGTGATATGATCCCGGTATTGGTCAGTGATATGATCCTGGTATTACTCAGTGATATGATCCCAGTATTGCTCAGTGATCCCGGTATTACTCAGTGATCCCGGTATTGCTCAGTGATAGGATCCCGGTATTGCTCAGTGATATGATCCCGGTATTGCTCAGTGATATGATCCCGGTATTGCTCAGTGATATAATCCCGGTATTGCTCAGTGATATGATCCCGGTATTGCTCAGTGATATGATCCCGGTATTGCTCAGTGATATGATCCCGATATTACTCAGTGATATGATCCTGGTATTGCTCAGTGATCCCGGTATGGATCAGTGATATGATCCCGGTATTGCTCAGTGATATGATCCCGGTATTGCTCAGTGATCCCGGTATTGCTCAGTGATATGATCCCGGTGTTGCTCAGTGATCCCGGTATTGCTCAGTGATATGATCCCGGTATTCCTCAGTGATATGATCCCGGTATTGGTCAGAGATTCCGGTATTGCTCAGTGATATGATCCCGGTATTGCACAGTGATCACGGTTTTGCTCAGTGATATGATCCCGGTATTGCTCAGTGATATGATCCTGGTATTGCTCAGTGATCCCGGTTTTGCTCAGTGATACTGTATGATCCCGGTATTGCTCAGTGATCCCGATATTGCTCCCGGCGATAGGATCCCGGTATTGTTCAGTGATATGATCCCGGTATTGCTCCCGGTGATATGATCCCGGTATTGCTCAGTGATCCCGGTATTGCTCAGTGATACTGTATGATCCGGGTATTGCTCAGTGATCCCGGTATTGCTCAGTGATATGATCCCGGTATTGCTCAGTGATATGATCCCAGTATTGCTCAGAGATTTGATCCCGATATTATTCAGTGATATGATCCCGGTATTGCTCAGGGATCCCGGTATTGCTCAGTGATATGATCCCGGTATTACTCAGTGATATGATCCCGGTATTGGTCAGTGATATGATCCTGGTATTACTCAGTGATATGATCCCAGTATTGCTCAGTGATCCCGGTATTACTCAGTGATCCCGGTATTGCTCAGTGATAGGATCCCGGTATTGCTCAGTGATATGATCCCGGTATTGCTCAGTGATATGATCCCGGTATTGCTCAGTGATATAATCCCGGTATTGCTCAGTGATATGATCCCGGTATTGCTCAGTGATATGATCCCGGTATTGCTCAGTGATATGATCCCAGTATTGCTCAGTGATATGATCCCGATATTACTCAGTGATATGATCCTGGTATTGCTCAGTGATCCCGGTATTGCTCAGTGATATGATCCCGGTATTACTCAGTGATATGATCCCGGTATTGCTCAGTGATATGATCCCGGTATTATTCAGTGATATGATCCCGGTATTGCTCAGTGATATGATCCCGGTATTGCTCAGTGATATGATCCCGGTATTGCTCAATGATATGATCCCGGTATTGCTCATTGACCCTTGTATTGATCAGTGATGTGATCCCGGTATTGCTCAGTGATATAATCCCGGTATTTCTCAGTGATCCCGGTATTGCTCAGTGATATGATCCCGGTATTGCTCAGTGATGCCGGTATTGCTCAGTGATATGATCCCGGTATTGCTCAGTTATCCCGGTATTGCTCAGTGATATGATCCCGGTATTCCTCAGTGATATGATCCCGGTATTTGTCAGTGATCCCGGTTTTGCTCAGTGATATGATCCCGGTATTGCTCAGTGATCCCGATATTGCTCCCGGCGATATGATCCCGGTATTGCTCAGTGATATGATCCCGGTATTGCTCCCGGTGATATGATCCCGGTATTGCTCAGTGATCCCGGTATTGCTCAGTGATACTGTATGATCCCGGTATTGCTCAGTGATCCCGGTATTGCTCAGTGATATGATCCCGGTATTGCTCAGTGATATGATCCCGGTATTGCTCAGTGATATGATCCCGATATTACTCAGTGATATGATCTCGGTATTGCTCAGTGATCCCGGTATTGCTCAGTGATATGATCCCGGTATTACTCAGTGATATGATCCCGGTATTGCTCAGTGATCCCGGTATTACTCAGTGATCCCGGTATTGCTCAGTGATATGATCCCGGTATTGCTCAGTGACCCCGGTATTGATCAGTGATGTGATCCCGGTATTGCTCAGTGATATGATCCCGGTATTGCTCAGTGATCCCGGTATTGCTCAGTGATATGATCCCGGTATTGCTCAGTGATGCCGGTATTGCTCAGTGATATGATCCCGGTATTGCTCAGTTATCCCGGTATTGCTCAGTGATATGATCCCGGTATTCCTCAGTGATATGATCCCGGTATTGGTCAGTGATCCCGGTATTGCTCAGTGATATGATCCCGGTATTGCACCCGGTGATATGATCCCGGTATTGCTCCCGGTGATATGATCCCGGTATTGCTCAGTGATCCCGGTGTTGCTCAGTGATACTGTATGATCCCGGTATTGCTCAGTGATCCCGGTATTGCTCAGTGATATGATCCCAGTATTGCTCAGTGATATGATCCCTGTATTGCTCAGTGATATGATCCGGGTATTACTCAGTGATATGATCCCAGTATTGCTCAGTGATCCCGGGATTGCTCAGTAATATGATCCCGGTATTACTCAGTGATATGATCCCGGTATTGCTCAGTGATATGATCCCGGTATTACTCAGTGATATGATCCCGGTATTGCTCAGTGATCCCGGTATTACTCAGTGATCCCGGTATTGCTCAGTGATAGGATCCCGGTATTGCTCAGTGATATGATCCCGGTATTGCTCAGTGATATGATCCTGGTATTGCTCAGTGATATGATCCCGGCATTGCTCAGTGATCCCGGTATTGCTCAGTGATATTTTCCCGGTATTGCTCAGTGATATGATCACGGTATTGCTCAGTGATATGATCCCGGTATTGCTCAGTGATCCCGGTATTGCTCAGTGATCCCGGTATTGCTCAGTGATACTGTATGATCCCGGTACTGCTCAGTGATCCCGGTATTGCTCAGTGATATGATCCCGGTATTGCTCAGTGATCCCGGTTTTGCTCAGTGATATGAGCCCGGTATTGCTCAGTGATCCCGATATTGCTCCCGGCGATATGATCCCGGTATTGCTCAGTGATATGATCCCGGTATTGCTCCCGGTGATATGATCCCGGTATTGCTCAGTGAACCCGGTATTGCTCAGTGATACTGTATGATCCCGGTATTGCTCAGTGATATGATCCCGGTATTGCTCAGTGATCCCGGTTTTGCTCAGTGATACTGTATGATCCCGGTATTGCTCAGTGATCCCGATATTGCTCCCGGCGATATGATCCCGGTATTGCTCAGTGATATGATCCCGGTATTGCTCCCGGTGATATGATCCCGGTATTGCTCAGTGATCCCGGTATTGCTCAGTGATATGATCCCGGTATTGCTCAGTGATATGATCCCGGTATTGCTCAGTGATATGATCCCGATATTACTCAGTGATATGATCCCGGTATTGCTCAGTGATCCCGGTATTGCTCAGTGATATGATCCCGGTATTACTCAGTGATATGATCCCGGTATTGCTCAGTGATATGATCCCGGTATTACTCAGTGATATGATTCCGGTATTGCTCAGTGATCCCGGTATTACTCAGTGATCCGGATATTGCTCAGTGATAGGATCCCGGTATTGCTCAGTGATATGATCCCGGTATTGCTCAGTGATATGATCCCGGTATTGCTCAGTGATATGATCCCGGTATTGCTCAGTGACCCCGGTATTGCTCAGTGATATGATCCCGGTATTGCTCAGTGATATGATCCCGGTATTGGTCAGTGATCCCGGTATTGCTCAGTGATATGATCCCGGTATTGCTCAGTGATCCCGGTTTTGCTCAGTAATATGATCCCGGTATTGCTCAGTGATCCCGATATTGCTCCCGGCGATATGATCCCGGTATTGCTCAGTGATATGACCCCGGTACTGCTCAGTGATCTCGGTATTGCTCAGTGAACCCAGTATTGCTCAGTGATCCCGGTATTGCTCAGTGATATGATCCCGGTATTGCTCAGTGATCCTGGTATTGCTCAGTGATATGATCCCGGTATTGCTCAGTGATAGGATCCCGGTATTGCTCAGTGATCCTGGTATTGCTCAGTGATCCCGGTATTGCTCAGTGACCCCGGTATTGCTCAGTGATATGATCCCGGTATTGCTCAGTGACCCCGGTATTACTCAGTGATATGATCCCGGTATTGCTCAGTGAGAGGATCCCGGTATTGCTCAGTGATCCCGGTATTGCTCAGTGATCCCGGTATTGCTCAGTGATCCCGGTATTGCTCAGTGATCCCGGTATTGCTCAGTGAGCCCGGTATTGCTCAGTGATATGATCCCGGTATTGCTCAGTGATAGGATCCCGGTATTGCTCAGTGATCCTTGTATTGCTCAGTGATCCCGGTATTGCTCAGTGACCCCGGTATTACTCAGTGATATGATCCCGGTATTGCTCAGTGATCCCGGTATTGCTCAGTGATCCCGGTTTTGCTCAGTGATCCCGGTATTGCTCAGTGATATGATCCCGGTATTGCTCAGTGATATGATCCCGGTATTGCTCAGTGATATGATCCCGGTATTGCTCAGTGATCCCGGTATTGCTCAGTGATAGGATCCCGGTATTGCTCAGTGATATGATCCCGGTATTGCTCAGTGATATGACCCCGGTATTGCTCAGTGATCCCGGTATTACTCAGTGATCCCGGTATTGCTCAGTGATATGATCCCGGTATTGCTCAGTGACCCCGGTATTGATCAGTGATGTGATCCCGGTATTGCTCAGTGATATGATCCTGGTATTGCTCAGTGATCCCGGTATTGCTCAGTGATATGATCCCGGTATTGCTCAGTGATCCCGGTATTGCTCAGTGATATGATCCCGGTATTGCTCAGTGATAGGATCCCGGTATTGCTCAGTGATATGATCCCGGTATTGCTCAGTGATCCCGGTATTGCTCAGTGATTGGATCCCGGTATTGCTCAGTGATATGATCCCGGTATTGCTCAGTTATCCCGGTATTGCTCAGTGATATGATCCCGGTATTCCTCAGTGATATGATCCCGGTATTGGTCAGTGATCCCGGTATTGCTCAGTGATATGATCCCGGTATTGCTCCCGGTGATATGATCCCGGTATTGCTCAGTGATCCCGGTATTGCTCAGTGATACTGTATGATCCCGGTATTGCTCAGTGATCCCGGTATTGCTCAGTGATATGATCCCAGTATTGCTCAGTGATATGATCCCTGTATTGCTCAGTGATATGATCCGGGTATTACTCAGTGATATGATCCCAGTATTGCTCAGTGATCCCGGGATTGCTCAGTAATATGATCCCGGTATTACTCAGTGATATGATCCCGGTATTGCTCAGTGATATGATCCCGGTATTACTCAGTGATATGATCCCGGTATTGCTCAGTGATCCCGGTATTACTCAGTGATCCCGGTATTGCTCAGTGATAGGATCCCGGTATTGCTCAGTGATATGATCCCGGTATTGCTCAGTGATATGATCCTGGTATTGCTCAGTGATATGATCCCGGTATTGCTCAGTGATATGATCCTGGTATTGCTCAGTGATATGATCCCGGTATTGCTCAGTGATATGATCCTGGTATTGCTCAGTGATATGATCCCGGTATTGCTCAGTGATCCCGGTATTGCTCAGTGATATTTTCCCGGTATTGCTCAGTGATATGATCCCGGTATTGCTCAGTGATATGATCCCGGTATTGCTCAGTGATATGAGCCTGGTATTACTCAGTGATCCCGATATTGCTCCCGGCGATATGATCCCGGTATTGCTCAGTGATATGATCCCGGTATTGCTCCCGGTGATATGATCCCGGTATTGCTCAGTGATCCCGGTATTGCTCAGTGATACTGTATGATCCCGGTATTGCTCAGTGATCCCGGTATTGCTCAGTGATATGATCCCGGTATTGCTCAGTGATCCCGGTTTTGCTCAGTGATACTGTATGATCCCGGTATTGCTCAGTGATCCCGATATTGCTCCCGGCGATATGATCCCGGTATTGCTCAGTGATATGATCCCGGTATTGCTCCCGGTGATATGATCCCGGTATTGCTCAGTGATCCCGGTATTGCTCAGTGATACTGTACGATCCCGGTATTGCTCAGTGATCCCGGTATTGCTCAGTGATATGATCCCGGTATTGCTCAGTGATATGATCCCGGTATTGCTCAGTGATATGATCCCGGTATTGCTCAGTGATATGATCCCGATATTACTCAGTGATATGATCCCGGTATTGCTCAGTGATCCCGGTATTGCTCAGTGATATGATCCCGGTATTACTCAGTGATATGATCCCGGTATTGCTCAGTGATATGATCCCGGTATTACTCAGTGATATGATCCCGGTATTGCTCAGTGATCCCGGTATTACTCAGTGATCCCGGTATTGCTCAGTGATAGGATCCCGGTATTGCTCAGTGATATGATCCCGGTATTGCTCAGTGATATGATCCCGGTATTGCTCAGTGATATGATCCCGGTATTGCTCAGTGACCCCGGTATTGCTCAGTGATATGATCCCGGTATTGCTCAGTGATATGATCCCGGTATTGCTCAGTGATGCCGGTATTGCTCAGTGATATGATCCCGGTATTCCTCAGTGATATGATCCCGGTATTGGTCAGTGATCCCGGTATTGCTCAGTGATATGATCCCGGTATTGCTCAGTGATCCCGGTTTTGCTCAGTGATATGATCCCGGTATTGCTCAGTGATCCCGATATTGCTCCCGGCGATATGATCCCGGTATTGCTCAGTGATATGACCCCGGTACTGCTCAGTGATCTCGGTATTGCTCAGTGAACCCGGTTTTGCTCAGTGATATGATCCCGGTATTGCTCAGTGATCCCGATATTGCTCCCGGCGATATGATCCCGGTATTGCTCAGTGATAGGATCCCGGTATTGCTCAGTGATAGGATCCCGGTATTGCTCAGTGACCCCGGTATTGCTCAGTGATCCCGGTATTGCTCAGTGATATGATCCCGGTATTGCTCAGTGATCCTGGTATTGCTCAGTGATATGATCCCGGTATTGCTCAGTGATAGGATCCCAGTATTGCTCAGTAATCCTGGTATTGCTCAGTGATCCCGGTATTGCTCAGTGACCCCGGTATTGCTCAGTGATATGATCCCGGTATTGCTCAGTGACCCCGGTATTGCTCAGTGATATGATCCCGGTATTGCTCAGTGACCCCGGTATTGCTCAGTGATATGATCCCGGTATTGCTCAGTGATAGGATCCCGGTATTGCTCAGTGATCCCGGTATTGCTCAGTGATCCCGGTATTGCTCAGTGATCCCGGTATTGCTCAGTGATCCCGGTATTGCTCAGTGATCCCGGTATTGCTCAGTGATATGATCCCGGTATTGCTCAGTGATCCTGGTATTGCTCAGTGATCCCGGTATTGCTCAGTGACCCCGGTATTACTCAGTGATATGATCCCGGTATTGCTCAGTGATCCCGGTATTGCTCAGTGATCCCGGTATTGCTCAGTGATCCCGGTATTGCTCAGTTATATGATCCCGGTATTGCTCAGTGATAGGATCCCGGTATTGCTCAGTGATATGATCCCGGTATTGCTCAGTGATCCCGGTATTGCTCAGTGATAGGATCCTGGTATTGCTCAGTGATCCCGGTATTGCTCAGTGATATGATCCCGGTATTGCTCAGTGATATGATCCCGGTATTGCTCAGTGATAGGATCCCGGTATTGCTCAGTGATATGATCCCGGTATTGCTCAGTGATCCCGGTATTGCTCAGTGATATGATCCCGGTATTGCTCAGTGATCCCGGTATTGCTCAGTGATATGATCCCGGTATTGCTCAGTGATATGATCCCGGTATTGCTCAGTGATAGGATCCCGGTATTGCTCAGTGATATGACCCCGGTATTGTTCAGTGATCCCGGTATTGCTCAGTGATCCCGGTATTGCTCAGTGATATGATCCCGGTATTGCTCAGTGATCCCGGTATTGCTCCCGGTGATATGATCCCGGTATTAAGGAGTTACTCTCCTGTGACAGCGACCACATCTCTTTTTAAACGTTGTTCAGTTTAGGGATTATAAATGTAAAGATCTGAGGTAACCGCACCAAACAGAAAAGAAATGCCTAGGTGGGACTTCACCTTTATCCCGGGTGCCTGCCGCCTGCTGGATTACGCCCCCTGGCACTGATGGATTAACATTAGATTAGAGGATAACAGAGATCGGGATGCACCTTGGACCGGCCTTAGCTCTGCCCTGTGACCTGTTCATCCCTCACTTCCTGTACTGTACGAGCTGCGAGCAGACCCGCGCTGCCTCTTCTGTCCCTGTCAGGTTTCCAGAAGCTGGTGAGTTTTCATACGCCGCTACCTACGTGTCTACAGATAAACAGATAACGCTCCGCGCTGGGGCTGTCCTAACAGTAGTGTTGCACTGATGGGGTTAAAACTCTTGCAGCCGCCTGCCGGAGGAACTCCACACCCCCTAAAAGAAAGTGATCTCCTTTCCGGGAAGCTCACAAAACAAAGGAAGAACAGGCAGAAAGCGCAGAAAGCGCACTGCGCAAACACAAATAGTCTTTATTTAAAGCAGCCCCAAACCCAGAGGCTGCACACAAACACATCATGTGAAACACACAGGGCACAGCTTCAAATGTCCGCGGGGCGCAGAACTCCAGTGCTAGTAACAAACTAATATAACCATAAATTAAAAGTTTAACTTACAATTGCGCAAAAATGGGAGGCAGCCCCAGGAAGCCTTGGGTCACACAGCCAGGGATAGTAGATGTAGGTGGTCCGGACCAGCACTATACACCCGCGCCACAAGGAACCTCTGCCCCCCCCCTCACCCCCAAGATGTGTCTCTTTCTCACTCCAACAGATCCAAGACGCAGCCTCATGTGACCTCTAGTGGTCGCAGCTGCTGACAGGCTGATTTAGCAGAATTAGATTCACCTCTGAGGGCTGTGGTCTTGTGCAACAGCTGGGGTATTTAAACTCTATCACGTGATGCCCCTGATGAAGCACTACGTGCAAAACCAGTAGAGAGGGACGGTGATGGGGTAACCCGGCTCAATAAAGGTATTAAGCCCATTTGGTTACCCCTGACCCATATTTGGGATTTTAGAGTGTCAGCTCTTGAACATTTTTATTGTGCCTGCATTGTGAATAATTGTGCGATAATAAATGTGTTCTTACCTTCCCAGGAGTGCTAGCGAGCAGAGATCGCGGGGCTATGAGTTTTGGAGGGGGGGGGGGTGGTTTACGGAGAAAGTCTGGTCAGAATGTGTCTAGGTAGCCCGGTTCCAGAGTTGCTGGATACCCCAAAAATGTACCCAGGAATCAGGTCGGATTCACGGATACATTGAGGCACATTACCCCGGCAAAATCTCCCCTTGAAAATGCATGCGCGACTCACCGCTAGGATTCCCTGCTTCAGCACGGACCAGAAAGGTAAATGGGGCATAGGGGTGTAAGGTATCTCTGGAACTGTCAAGGGGTCGCCAGGTTATGAGGGGATGCCCAGTTACCCAGAACCTGGTATAGGGTTTCCGGGGGTACTCTAACCACACATAAGGTTGTGAGGGTTTTTAAAGTCTAAGTCCGGGTTTCAGTGTGTGGGGAATGTGACAATGAGCCTGCGCTCTTTCATTCTATTCCCCATAACCCAAGGACTTAGAAGAAATATGTGAAAATGTATTTTATTAAAGTGTATAAAAGTGTATACATGCTTGTGGACAGTATATGAGCTGGGTACTTCCAGGTCCACGGTTCCGAGAGACCATGTGGCTACCAAGCTTGGTGCCACCAAGTCTGCTCGGGTCCCGGACATGAAAGCCTCAGAGGTTGCCAAGGTGTGAAAGCCATTTGGGCAGCGGAGTTAGCCTCAAGTACTCACGTCCTGGGATGAATGGAAGTCATCGGACTACCATTTGCCCCAACCCAGACTGTGAGGAGCCTTACTCAGCGGGTGGCTTCTGCATGACAAGTGGCAGAGGTGCCAAGTTGGCGCTTCTTGTCAGATTCCGAATCCGAGCTTGCCCGGTTTAGATAGACTGGCAGCGCTCTGATTGGCTGGTAGGAATATTCCCACGCTCGAATTGGCTGTAGTATTTCATGAATGTACTCTGAAATACTATCATAATCTCTCAGCCAATCTGTTCGCGAGATTCTCACAGATTCTAAGTGTCACGGTAGACCAAGTCTTTAAATACATTTATATTTAAGGGATCGGTCACAAGGCAAAACAAGGCAGTTGAATAAAATGAGGTTTATTTGGATAAGACCTCGGAAACACACAGAAACACAACACACAGAGAATATACACACTTACTGGGGTCTGCACCTGGCAGTCTCTCTTGATTGGTTACCACAGTGTCCCCTCTCTCTGGTGGAGTCTAGAGTAGGGGCACCCTGGAACAGGGTGGGACTTCGACTCCTCCCTGGGCCAGTCACAGTGGATGGGCGCGGTTCCGACTTGCGCAGAATCGTGCAAAGAGGAAGCGTGCAACTTTCCTGCAATTCCCACATACGGTTCCCCGTCTCGGCGGGAACCGCCGTTTTACGTAGTAATGTCCATGCGGTGCGTTCCCTTGTGAGGGAACCACCATCTTGGATGAAATAAAGGTTGAACCCACGGGGTCCACACGATTCCTACGAGAATCCGTTCTTCTTAGGTCTCCACAGAACATGGTTAGCTGTCTACCGAGAGTAGATTGTACCCCAGGCTAGCATCGCTCTTACCTGCACGCTGCACTCGATCACAGTCCATTGTGAGTGCTCTGTGGTCTACTGTGTCTTGACGGCTAGTGGTGCTCTGGTAGTTCTTCCAGCAGAGGGGTATATATTCCCTGATGAAGAGACCGTTAAGGTTTCAAAACGCGTTGGAAGAAAAAACTGATTGTTTTATGAACTCTGGACTCTGCAATACCCCTGTGCGGGCTCACACAGTGCCTGGAAAGACTGCGACGCGCTGACGCTCCTGAGTGACGTCACGAACCCGGAAGCGCCGGACCGGAGAGCTGAACAGCGTGTGCTCTGCTGCTGCGGAGTTTGCCTGACTGGAGGACACTGTCTGTATCACGAGCCTTGCTGGACTGCATACGATCGTGCTGGAGATTATCCAGGACACAGTCTGAGATCGAGTGACCGTGACGGGAGGAGCCGTGTGTGTTTACACTGAAGACATTTTCACTGTCGTCCCGATTGGTGCATGGGTAACACTAACCCCTGACATGCTTGTTTATATTTGTTTTAATGTACGCTTAATACTTACCTTATTTATGGGTTTACAATATAATTTTTAATGCACTATGAGCGTTGTGCGCTGTGTTTTTTGTGTATTCTGTTCATATTAGGGGGTATTTGAGCCATCCCTGGTGTCACAGCTGCAGACGCTTCATTTCGAGTTTACCAGGTCACGTTATATATATATATATATATCACGA
Source organism: Ascaphus truei (assembly GCF_040206685.1). NCBI lineage: Eukaryota > Metazoa > Chordata > Amphibia > Anura > Ascaphidae > Ascaphus > Ascaphus truei. The sequence continues at coordinate 4,145,863 of NC_134484.1, forward strand.
TTTCACGTTTATATTGTTTGTAGTTGCGCACCTATTCCTCACTTTTTGTTCACAGAGGGGTATACGCACCTGCGGAACAGGCACTCCTCTTAAGACACTCCCTAGCAGCATCATACGCCGCACTGCTGCGGCACTGGCATCGCAGACCCTCTCCAGAGGCCCCTGCCACACGCTAACCTGACAACCCCCTTTAGGCATCATACACCTACCAGTCCTCAGGGCGACTTAGACCCAGCAATAGCCCTCTGTCTCAACACAGCTTGCCCTGTAGATACACCAACCGGCGTATATCCCTACAGACGGAGTCCGGTCCCGATGACAGCGATGGTGCGGCCTGAGCGGCGAATGAGCGTCCTGACGGTGGTGGACCCCAGCGGCCTGGTTGGTGAACCAGCATCCCATCCGATGAGTCCCAGGGTTCCGACGAGTCAGTGGAGCGGTGAGAGCCCACCTCCTAACCTCCAGCAGGACCCGATGGAGACTTCCGATGAAGAGGTACCTTTTCCTACATGGATGGCGACGACACACCTAAGCAGAGACCGGATGTCGATGTACTTCCAGTGTGGGACCTCGACCTCTATTCGGATCCCACGAGACTGGATCCAGATGACGTCATTTTGAAAGCGACCTCCGGAGCGGAAGAGGAACGGCCGATGCCCGCTCCGGTGAGTACCGCTTTATCTACCACCTGTGTGGACCATTTTATGGATCGTGTGCGGGCTCACCTGTGTCGCAGGAAATCTGTGGATCCGGTGCGTACAGCCTCATTTTCTCCTGCGGATATGGCCAGATACCGGGACCATGTGATGGTCAGGAAACACTGTATGGTTGCGGAACCGGACATTAAGGGTACGTATGTGGCATCCAGTCAGGGTAGGGTCTGAGACTTACAGGACTTTACAGCCCTAGTCCCTCCTAGTACCACTCCCCATGTGTTTACGAGGCCCTCATTCTATAGGAAGGCTAAAAAGCTAGTCCATAGCCTCAAGAACACCGCAAAGCCTTCCCAGGACTGGCGGGATTGGGACTTTGACCTTGGGTCAGAAGATGATGAGACCGCGGATAGTGTGGCCTCTTATGGTGGTAAATCCACTGTTTCCTACAAATCAGAGACTTTGGGGTATCATCCAAGCCTATTTACGTTTTTGGTTCTACTCAGGCAACACCGTGTAGTCTGCAGTTCCGTGGCAGGGAAGGTGGGCCTCCATTATGGTATGCCGGATTCCCCTGGACACTACACCTGTCTTCACTCTTTCTTCAGCACTCACTCTAGAAGCGTACTTCATAACCTCCAGCCTTGCGTCGCTGAAAGCCTGTCCTGATACTCTCAGCAGCGCCTCCAAATGTAGCCCCCTTTCCCCCTTGTCTAGGGAAACTACCTGTGGTGCGTTACCTGAGGAGAGGCTCACAGGAGGCCCGATCCTCCGCTGCAGGGAGCCTGGGGTGGTTGTGGTCTTTCGGATGACACCGCCTCCACCTGGGAGGGATCCAAGCGCAGTTGGATAACCCCTTCCCAGGAACACACAGGAAAGAATAAATATACACACACGGTGGTATAACACCTTATCTTTACTGATAACATATAACACAATAATGTAGCAGTACTCGCCGTGTACCCAATACCATACGGGCCCCGCACAGTATCCCCACACCACAACGTCACCTCGGTGAAATCCCCCAACGTACAGAGGTACATAACCACCCGGTGTCCACAGAGTCAAGCCCACCCAAGGTGTGTGGAGTAGCGCTACCTGTGGAGTGTGTGTCCGTTGGTGCACGTAGATGAGGATACCTTCCCGGGTACTCCAGTAACCGGTTACCACCGAATGACACAAGTATCTGTCTGATCCAACCAAGGCGTCCGCCTCTGCATGGGGTGAACTCCAGCTGGAGGGTCTCTCCTTTCAGAGTCTCTCAGTATGATGGTGGTCTGGTCCCAGACCCCAGATCACAGGCCGCAGGTCACCGCATGGTGTCTTGTCACGGACACTTAACACTGGTACAGCTAAGGTGGAAGTGTCCTTCAGCGTTCCTTCTGTGTGCCGCCATGTTCAGCGTTCCCTCTGTGTGCCGCCATGTTCAGTGTTCCCTCTGTGTGTGCCGCCATGTTCAGTGTTCCCTCTGTGTGCCGCCATGTTCAGCGTTCCCTCTGTGTGCCGCCATGTTCAGTGTTCCCTCTGTGTGCCGCCATGCTCAGCGTTCCCTCTGTGTGCCGCCATGTTCAGCGTTCCCTCTGTGTGTGCCGCCATGTTCAGCGTTCCCTCTGTGTGTTCCGCCATGTTCAGTGTTCCCTCTGTGTGTGCCGCCATGTTTAGCGTTCCCTCTGTGTGTGCCGCCATGTTTAGCGTTCCCTCTGTGTGTGCCGCCATGTTCAGCGTTCCCTCTGTGTGCCGCCATGTTCAGTGTTCCCTCTGTGTGCCGCAATGTTCAGTGTTCCCTCTGTGTGTGCCGCCATGTTCAGTGTTCCCTCTGTGTGCTGCCATGTTCAGTGTTCCCTCTGTGTGTGCCGCCATGTTCAGCGTTCCCTCTGTGTGCCGCCATGTTCAGTGTTCCCTCTGTGTGCCGCCATGTTCAGCGTTCCCTCTGTGTGCCGCCATGTTCAACGTTCCCTCTGTGTGTGCCGCCGTGTTCAGCGTTCCCTCTGTGTGCCGCCATGTTTAGTGTTCCCTCCGTGTGTGCCGCCATGTTCAGAGTTCCCTCTGTGTGCCGCCATGTTCTGCGTCTCTCTGCCGTCACCTCTTATGATGTCATTTTTGGCTCTGTCTGTGACAGGGACCATCTCGTGACAGCAGGACAGTGTGGGATCATTACTGGAGTCACAAATGAATATATTTTTACCCTTATGAAACATCGTTGTTTTTTTCACTGGGGTTTTTTGTTTGCCTTCCTCTAGATCAGCGTTTCCCAAACGGTGGGTCGCGACCCGGCACCGGGCCACGGCACCAAAATTGCTGGGTCGCAGCGAGGCTGGCCGCGCGGTGTCTCCCGTCCTCCTGCTCAATTTTTAAAAAATGGCGGCGATTTCCCCCTGCGGTCCCGCGCGCTTGCGCAGGGCCTGCTCCCTTCCTCCCCCCCGCTCCCTCCTCCCCCCCGCTCCCAACGTGGGACGGAGGAGGAAGTACCAGCTCCTATTGCGGCCCGCTTCCCCCCGCAGCCTGCTTCCCGAGCTAACCTCCCGTGGCACCCCCTCCCGAGCCCACCTCCCGTCCCCCCAAGCCCACCTCCCGTCCCCCCAAGCCCACCTCCCGTCCCGGGCAGCAGGGGATATCGGGGGCAGCAGGGGAAAGCGTCCGGCGGCATGGTAAGTCACCCCACCCAGTCACTGCCTCCCACCCAAGTGCCCCTGGCCCCCTCCCTCCCACCCAAGTGCCCCTGGCCCCCTCCCACCCAAGTGCCCCTGGCCCCCTCCCACCCAAGTGCCCCTGGCCCCCTCCCTCCCACCCAAGTGCCCCTGGCCCCCTCCCACCCAAGTGCCCCTGGCCCCCTCCCACCCAAGTGCCCCTGGCCCCCTCCCTCCCACCCAAGTGCCCCTGGCCCCCTCCCTCCCTCCCACCCAAGTGCCCCATGCCCCCTAAAGTGCGCCTGGCCCCCTCTAAATGTGCCCCTGGCCCCCGAACCCAAGTGCCCCTGGTCCCCTCCCTCCCACCCACCCAAGTGCCCCTGGTCCCCTCCCTCCTCCCACCCACCCAAGTGCCCCTGGTCCCCTCCCTCCCACCTACCCAAGTGCCCCTGGTCCCCTAAGTGCCCCTGGTCCCCTCCCTCCCACCCACCCAAGTGCCCCTGGTCCCCTCCCACCCACCCAAGTGCACCTGGTACCCTCCCTCCCACCCACCCAAGTGCCCCTGGTCCCCTAACTCCCACCCACCCACCCAAGTGCCCGTGGTCCCCTCCCACCCACCCAAGTGCCCCTGATCCCCTCCCACCCACCCAAGTGCCCCTGGTCCCCTCCCACCCACCCAAGTGCCCCTGGCCCCTTCCCTCCCTCCCACCCAAGTGCCCCTGGCCCCCTCCCTCCCACCCAAGTGCCCCTGGCCCCCTCCCTCCCACCCAAGTGCCCCTGGCCCCCTCCCTCCCACCCAAGTGCCCCTGGCCCCTTCCCTCCCACCCAAGTGCCCCTGGCCCCTTCCCTCCCTCCCACCCAAGTGCCCCTGGCCCCCTCTCCAGTCACTCACATCCGTCGTTGCCTGTAATTCACTGTTTGTGTCTGTGTGGGTATAGGGGAGAGCGAGTGTGTGTGGGTATAGGGGAGAGCGAGTGTGTGTGTGTGTGTGCATCTGTATCAGTGTGTGTGTGTGTGTATCAGTGTGTGTGTGTATCTGTGTGGCTGCGTGTGTGTCAGTGGCTGCGTGTGTGTGTCAGTGGCTGCGTGTGTGTGTCAGTGGCTGCGTGTGTGTGTATCAGAGGCTGTGTGTATGTATCAGTGTGTGTGTCAGTGGCTGCGTGTGTCAGTGGCTGCGTGTGTCAGTGTCTGCGTGTCTGTCAGTGGCTGTGTGTGTGTGTATCAGTGGCTATGTGTGTGTGTGTGTGTGTGTATCAGTGGCTGTGTGTGTGTCTGTGCAAGCCCTATAGGCCAGTATAGGCGATAAAATTTTTAGTGGGTCACGAAGGAGAAGTTCAAAAATAACCGGGTCACGGAAAAAAAAGTTTGGGAAACCCTGCTCTAGATTAATATACTGGAAATACAAATATAGGATAAGTATCTGTCTAAATTTGATGGACATGTATCTTTTTTCAACCTCATCTACTTCTGTATGCAACTAGCAAAGTAAAACAAAGGAAGGATGTTGATCCAGGGAGAAATCTGACTGTCATTACACTACGGCTAGTCACATTGAGAAGTGTCTCCTCGTGCCGGAAAGGTGTTTTATAGAATACAGTAGCACCGTTTAGTATATCTATGCCCCTAACCCATTTACTCTTCAATGTCATTGGTTTGCTTTAGGGCAAAAATGGGACTGAACGTTTAAACAGATCATAAACTATGGAAAAGGAACAATGCTCCATTTTAATACAACGTATGTTGCAAATCATCGGGGGTTAAACCTTCTGCCTGTAGAGGGGCCTACAATACATTGCAGGCACCTCTTGCAGTGAAAGAGTTAAGTAAGGAGGATGTTGGCCCCCAGTAGAAGTGATACCCTCTAAATGTTTGCAGCTGAAGAGGAGATGACGACCCCAAAGAAGGTGTTGACCTTGGACAACATAAATCCCAGAGTTAGGGACATCAAGGTGTCCTTCCTGGGATCTCTGGGCATCAGAGCTTCGGAGACAGAACGGGAAATTCTCCAAGTAAGTGCCAGCCGGGTGTGTTGCGGGTGGTGTGGACAGATGTGCCTGTTGTGGTTGGACAGTTCTTATTTTATGGATGGTGTCCCATAATAAGAGTTGCTGAGTCAGATTTAAACTGGTAATGGTAATCTCGGTGTCATCTCTCATTGTGACCTTGGGCAAGTCACTTTGGCCTCTATTTACTAAGAAGTCTTCTGCGATTAGACACCTCCCAACACTGAAAAACGACTTATTGTCTATTGACTTGAATGGGCTGTAATGTACTGTATCTTGCAGTGACGCAAAGTGTCTTATGCCAGAAGACTACTTAGTATATATACTATATACACATACACACTAAATAGAAGGCGAGAGAGAGAAGACGTGAGGAAGAAGAGTAGAAGAGAAAAGTATGGAGGGTGTAGAGAAGAGGTGGGTGAAAGAGAAGACAGATGGAGGCACAGTTTGGCAGAAAAGGGGAGAGGGAAAATATGGAGATATGGGCCATATATACAATCTCTCTCTCTCTCTCTCTCTCTCTCTCTCTCTCTCTCTCTCTCTCTCTCTCTCTCTCTCTCTCTCTCTCTCTCTCTCTCTCTCTCTCTCTCTCTCTCTCTCTCTCTCTCTCTCTCTCTCTCTCTCTCTCTCTCTCTCTCTCTCTCTCTATATATATATATATATATATATATATATATATATATATATCAAAATCAAAGAGTAGCTCTATAAGTGGGATAAGTGAGTTCTAATGTGATGGTAAATAGGGCTAAATCATTAAATAATCAAATAGTGCTTATATAATATTACTAAATAAAAATTAAAGCAATAAGAAAATTAGAATAATAAAACCATATAACGTGAATATCAGAGAACAAACCAGTCCAAATGATGGAAACAGATGAGAAAAAAAGGCCAGATAGAGATTAATTGTCACAATGTGGACTAGGCTGCTCCTTGGTTGATCTAGCCAGATCAGGAGAATCTAAAAAACAAAGACAAAAAGAAGCGCCAGCTCCAAGGCATAATATTGTTTGTAAAATTGACAATTTATTACAAAGCAGAAAGTGGCCGCCAGGGATTGCACTCACTTCAAATAGTGAAAAAGCATTCAAGGGAGACAGTCTGTAAACCAGCGGAGACTGCAGGAGGGTAGGAAGCCAGATATTGCTGTAGATATACACAAGCAGTATATGAGGATACTTATCCGTGGCTGGATGGAAGATGGTAGTCAGTGTGAGCAGGAGGGGTGGTGGTGTTAGGCAGGTAACTGAAACACCATCCGGTATAGTAGGAAGATATCCAGTTGTCAGCTACTTCACTCCATGTGCCTGACGTGAAATCATAGTCCCTGCACTCAGACCTTACAGCACCCAACTCCGCAATAACAACTCTGCTTTTGATGTGGGTGGGTTTTCATTATGGCGGAATGACAATGACACTGACCCACCACTTTGCTCTGTTCCCCCTTCCATACTCTTGTAGGGAGTGGGACGACCTTTCGGAGAGATGACCGCTTGTCACATTGGAGACCTCCAAGCCACGGGACAGAAGCCGTGCACCTTCCTACGACAGGTGACCTCCCACCTCCTCCCCACTACAAACAACTCAATTCTCCCCTTTAAAGGTTTAGACACCACTACGGCAATAAGAATATGGGAGACGGGGTACCATCAGTTAATGACCTCAGGGAGGTTTGGGCGAGTGCCTCATTGTCTAACAAGTTTGGGATAAGTAGGAAGTGGTCACTGGATTAGCCCGTTTCTGTTGCAATGTTTGTGGTGCAGTGATAGTTTTGTGGTGCAGTGATAGTTTTGTGGTGCAGTGATAGTTTTGTGGTGCAGTGATAGTTTTGGGGTGCAGTGATAGTTTTGGGGTGCAGTGATAGTTTTGGGGTGCAGTGATAGTTTTGGGGTGCAGTGATAATTTTGTGGTGTAGTGATAGTTTTGGGGTGCAGTGATAGTTTTGGGGCGTAGTGATAGTTTTGGGGTGTAGTGATAGTTTTGTGGTGCAGTGATAGTTTTGTGGTGTAGGGATAGTTTTGGGGTGCAGTGATAGTTTTGGGGTGTAGGGATAGTTTTGGGGTGCAGTGGTAGTTTTGGGGTGCAGTGATAGTTTTGGGGTGTAGTGATAGTTTTGGGGTGTAGTGATAGTTTTGTGGTGCAGTGATAGTTTTGGGGTGCAGTGGTAGTTTTGGGGTGCAGTGATAGTTTTGGGGTGTAGTGATAGTTTTGTGGTGCAGTGATAGTTTTGTGGTGCATTGATAGTTTTGTGGTGTAGTGATAGTTTTGTGGTGTAGTGATAGTTTTGGGGCGTAGTGATAGTTTTGGGGTGCAGTGATAGTTTTGGAGTGTAGGGATAGTTTTGGGGAGCAGTGATAGTTTTGGGGAGCAGTGATAGTTTTGGGGTGCAGTGATAGTTTTGGGGTGCAGTGATAGTTTTGGGGAGCAGTGATAGTTTTGGGGTGCAGTGATAGTTTTGGGGTGCAGTGATAGTTTTGGGGAGCAGTGATAGTTTTGTGGTGTAGTGATAGTTTTGGGGTGCAGTGATAGTTTTGGGGTGCAGGGATAGTTTTGAGGTGCAGTGATAGTTTTGGGGTGCAGTGATAGTTTTGGGGTGCAGTGATAGTTTTGGGGTATAGTGATAGTTTTGGGGTGCAGTGATAGTTTTGGGGTGCAGTGATAGTTTTGGGGTGCAGTGATAGTTTTGGGGAGCAGTGATAGTTTTGGGGTGCAGTGATAGTGTTGTGGATGCCACAGATGTAGATTTAGAATCCTGTAACAGAAAGATCGCACATAAAGGCTGCGGCCCAGTGTTAGCTGCTGCGCGCAGCGGCGTGCGCGGTGGGAACGAGATCCGCCCCCCTATGGTGCCGGGCCCAGTAGCTGCTGCGCGCAGCGGCGTGCGCGGCGGGAACGAGATCCGCCCCTCTATGGTGCCGGGCCCAGTAGCTGCTGCGCGCAGCGGCGTGCGTGGCGGGAACGAGATCCGCCCCTCTATGGTGCCGGGCCCAGTAGCTGCTGCGCGCAGCGGCGTGCGCGGCGGGAACGAGATCCGCCCCCCTATGGTGCCGGGCCCAGTAGCTGCTGCGCGCAGCGGTGTGCGCGGCGGGAACGAGATCCGCCCCTATGGTGCCGGGCCCAGTAGCTGCTGCGCGCAGCGGTGTGCGTGGCGGGAACGAGATCCGCCCCCCTATGGTGCCGGGCCCAGTAGCTGCTGCGCGCAGCGGCGTGCGCGGCGGGAACGAGATCCGCCCCTCTATGGTGCCGGGCCCAGTAGCTGCTGCGCGCAGCGGCGTGCGTGGCGGGAACGAGATCCGCCCCTCTATGGTGCCGGGCCCAGTAGCTGCTGCGCGCAGCGGCGTGCGCGGCGGGAACGAGATCCGCCCCCCTATGGTGCCGGGCCCAGTAGCTGCTGCGCGCAGCGGTGTGCGCGGCGGGAACGAGATCCGCCCCTATGGTGCCGGGCCCAGTAGCTGCTGCGCGCAGCGGCGTGCGTGGCGGGGACGAGATCCGCCCCTATGGTGCCGGGCCCAGTAGCTGCTGCGCGCAGCGGCGTGCGTGGTGGGAACGAGATCCGCCCCTATGGTGCCGGGCCCAGTAGCTGCTGCGCGCAGCGGCGTGCGTGGCGGGAACGAGATCCGCCCCTCTATGGTGCCGGGCCCAGTAGCTGCTGCGCGCAGCGGTGTGCGCGGCGGGAACGAGATCCGCCCCTATGGTGCCGGGCCCAGTAGCTGCTGCGCGCAGCGGCGTGCGCGGCGGGAACGAGATCCGCCCCTATGGTGCCGGGCCCAGTAGCTGCTGCGCGCAGCGGTGTGCGCGGCGGGAACGAGATCCGCCCCTCTATGGTGCCGGGCCCAGTAGCTGCTGCGCGCAGCGGTGTGCGCGGCGGGAACGAGATCCGCCCCTATGGTGCCGGGCCCAGTAGCTGCTGCGCGCAGCGGTGTGCGTGGCGGGAACGAGATCCGCCCCTCTATGGTGCCGGGCCCAGTAGCTGCTGCGCGCAGCGGTGTGCGCGGCGGGAACGAGATCCGCCCCTATGGTGCCGGGCCCAGTAGCTGCTGCGCGCAGCGGTGTGCGCGGCGGGAACGAGATCCGCCCCTATGGTGCCGGGCCCAGTAGCTGCTGCGCGCAGCGGCGTGCGTGGCGGGAACGAGATCCGCCCCTATGGTGCCGGGCCCAGTAGCTGCTGCGCTCAGCGGTGTGCGCGGCGGGAACGAGATCCGCCCCTATGGTGCCGGGCCCAGTAGCTGCTGCGCGCAGCGGTGTGCGCGGCGGGAACGAGATCCGCCCCTATGGTGCCGGGCCCAGTAGCTGCTGCGCGCAGCGGTGTGTGCGGCGGGAACGAGATCCGCCCCTATGGTGCCGGGCCCAGTAGCTGCTGCGCGCAGCGGTGTGCGTGGCGGGAACGAGATCCGCCCCTATGGTGCCGGGCCCAGTAGCTGCTGCGCGCAGCGGTGTGCGCGGCGGGAACGAGATCCGCCCCTCTATGGTGCCGGGCCCAGTAGCTGCTGCGCGCAGCGGTGTGCGTGGCGGGAACGAGATCCGCCCCTCTATGGTGCCGGGCCCAGTAGCTGCTGCGCGCAGCGGCGTGCGTGGCGGGAACGAGATCCGCCCCTCTATGGTGCCGGGCCCAGTAGCTGCTGCGCGCAGCGGTGTGCGCGGCGGGAACGAGATCTGCCCCTCTATGGTGCCGGGCCCAGTAGCTGCTGCGCGCAGCGGCGTGCGCGGCGGGAACGAGATCCGCCCCTATGGTGCCGGGCCCAGTAGCTGCTGCGCGCAGCGGTGTGCGTGGCGGGAACGAGATCTGCCCCTCTATGGTGCCGGGCCCAGTAGCTGCTGCGCGCAGCGGCGTGCGCGGCGGGAACGAGATCCGCCCCTATGGTGCCGGGCCCAGTAGCTGCTGCGCGCAGCGGTGTGCGTGGCGGGAACGAGATCTGCCCCTCTATGGTGCCGGGCCCAGTAGCTGCTGCGCGCAGCGGTGTGCGCGGCGGGAACGAGATCCGCCCCTATATGGTGCCGGGCCCAGTAGCTGCTGCGCGCAGCGGTGTGCGTGGCGGGAACGAGATCCGCCCCTATGGTGCCGGGCCCAGTAGCTGCTGCGCGCAGCGGTGTGCGCGGCGGGAACGAGATCCCCCCCTATGGTGCCGGGCCCAGTAGCTGCTGCGCGCAGCGGTGTGCGCGGCGGGAACGAGATCCGCCCCCCTATGGTGCCGGGCCCAGTAGCTGCTGCGCGCAGCGGTGTGCGCGGCGGGAACGAGATCCGCCCCTATGGTGCCGGGCCCAGTAGCTGCTGCGCGCAGCGGCGTGCGTGGCGGGAACGAGATCCCCCCCTATGGTGCCGGGCCCAGTAGCTGCTGCGCGCAGCGGTGTGCGCGGCGGGAACGAGATCCGCCCCCCTATGGTGCCGGGCCCAGTAGCTGCTGCGCGCAGCGGTGTGCGCGGCGGGAACGAGATCCGCCCCTATGGTGCCGGGCCCAGTAGCTGCTGCGCGCAGCGGTGTGCGCGGCGGGAACGAGATCCGCCCCTATGGTGCCGGGCCCAGTAGCTGCTGCGCGCAGCGGCGTGCGTGGCGGGAACGAGATCCGCCCCCCTATGGTGCCGGGCCCAGTAGCTGCTGCGCGCAGCGGCGTGCGCGGCGGGAACGAGATCCGCCCCCCTATGGTGCCGGGCCCAGTAGCTGCTGCGCGCAGCGGCGTGCGCGGCGGGAACGAGATCCGCCCCTATGGTGCCGGGCCCAGTAGCTGCTGCGCGCAGCGGCGTGCGCGGCGGGAACGAGATCCGCCCCTCTATGGTGCCGGGCCCAGTAGCTGCTGCGCGCAGCGGTGTGCGCGGCGGGAACGAGATCCGCCCCTCTATGGTGCCGGGCCCAGTAGCTGCCTGCGCGCAGCGGCGTGCGCGGCGGGAACGAGATCCGCCCCTCTATGGTGCCGGGCCCAGTAGCTGCTGCGCGCAGCGGTGTGCGCGGCGGGAACGAGATCCGCCCCTATGGTGCCGGGCCCAGTAGCTGCTGCGCGCAGCGGCGTGCGTGGCGGGAACGAGATCCGCCCCCCTATGGTGCCGGGCCCAGTAGCTGCTGCGCGCAGCGGTGTGCGTGGCGGGAACGAGATCCGCCCCTCTATGGTGCCGGGCCCAGTAGCTGCTGCGCGCAGCGGTGTGCGCGGCGGGAACGAGATCCGCCCCTCTATGGTGCCGGGCCCAGTAGCTGCTGCGCGCAGCGGTGTGCGCGGCGGGAACGAGATCCGCCCCTATATGGTGCCGGGCCCAGTAGCTGCTGCGCGCAGCGGTGTGCGTGGCGGGAACGAGATCCGCCCCCCTATGGTGCCGGGCCCAGTAGCTGATGCGCGCAGCGGCGTGCGTGGCGGGAACGAGATCCGCCCCTCTATGGTGCCGGGCCCAGTAGCTGCTGCGCGCAGCGGTGTGCGTGGCGGGAACGAGATCCGCCCCCCTATGGTGCCGGGCCCAGTAGCTGCTGCGCGCAGCGGTGTGCGCGGCGGGAACGAGATCCGCCCCTATGGTGCCGGGCCCAGTAGCTGCTGCGCGCAGCGGTGTGCGCGGCGGGAACGAGATCCGCCCCTCTATGGTGCCGGGCCCAGTAGCTGCTGCGCGCAGCGGTGTGCGCGGCGGGAACGAGATCCGCCCCTCTATGGTGCCGGGCCCAGTAGCTGCTGCGCGCAGCGGTGTGCGCGGCGGGAACGAGATCCGCCCCTATGGTGCCGGGCCCAGTAGCTGCTGCGCGCAGCGGTGTGCGCGGCGGGAACGAGATCCGCCCCTCTATGGTGCCGGGCCCAGTAGCTGCTGCGCGCAGCGGTGTGCGCGGCGGGAACGAGATCCGCCCCTATATGGTGCCGGGCCCAGTAGCTGCTGCGCGCAGCGGCGTGCGCGGCGGGAACGAGATCCGCCCCTATGGTGCCGGGCCCAGTAGCTGCTGCGCGCAGCGGCGTGCGCGGCGGGAACGAGATCCGCCCCTATGGTGCCGGGCCCAGTAGCTGCTGCGCGCAGCGGTGTGCGCAGCGGGAACGAGATCCGCCCCCCTATGGTGCCGGGCCCAGTAGCTGCTGCGCGCAGCGGCGTGCGTGGCGGGAATGAGATCCGCCCCTCTATGGTGCCGGGCCCAGTAGCTGCTGCGCGCAGCGGTGTGCGCGGCGGGATCGAGATCCGCCCCTCTATGGTGCCGGGCCCAGTAGCTGCTGCGCGCAGCGGTGTGCGTGGCGGGAACGAGATCCGCCCCTATGGTGCCGGGCCCAGTAGCTGCTGCGCGCAGCGGTGTGTGCGGCGGGAACGAGATCCGCCCCTATATGGTGCCGGGCCCAGTAGCTGCTGCGCGCAGCGGCGTGCGCGGCGGGAACGAGATCCGCCCCTATGGTGCCGGGCCCAGTAGCTGCTGCGCGCAGCGGCGTGCGCGGCGGGAACGAGATCCGCCCCTATGGTGCCGGGCCCAGTAGCTGCTGCGCGCAGCGGTGTGCGCGGCGGGAACGAGATCCGCCCCTATGGTGCCGGGCCCAGTAGCTGCTGCGCGCAGCGGCGTGCGTGGCGGGAACGAGATCCGCCCCTCTATGGTGCCGGGCCCAGTAGCTGCTGCGCGCAGCGGCGTGCGCGGCGGGAACGAGATCCGCCCCCCTATGGTGCCGGGCCCAGTAGCTGCTGCGCGCAGCGGTGTGCGCGGCGGGAACGAGATCCGCCCCTATGGTGCCGGGCCCAGTAGCTGCTGCGCGCAGCGGTGTGCGCGGCGGGAACGAGATCCGCCCCTCTATGGTGCCGGGCCCAGTAGCTGCTGCGCGCAGCGGCGTGCGCGGCGGGAACGAGATCCGCCCCTATGGTGCCGGGCCCAGAAGCTGCTGCGCGCAGCGGTGTGCGCGGCGGGAACGAGATCCGCCCCTCTATGGTGCCGGGCCCAGTAGCTGCTGCGCGCAGCGGTGTGCGCGGCGGGAACGAGATCCGCCCCTATGGTGCCGGGCCCAGTAGCTGCTGCGCGCAGCGGTGTGCGTGGCGGGAACGAGATCCGCCCCTATGGTGCCGGGCCCAGAAGCTGCTGCGCGCAGCGGCGTGCGCGGCGGGAACGAGATCCGCCCCTCTATGGTGCCGGGCCCAGTAGCTGCTGCGCGCAGCGGTGTGCGCGGCGGGAACGAGATCCGCCCCTCTATGGTGCCGGGCCCAGTAGCTGCTGCGCGCAGCGGTGTGCGCGGCGGGAACGAGATCCGCCCCTCTATGGTGCCGGGCCCAGTAGCTGCTGCGCGCAGCGGCGTGCGCGGCGGGAACGAGATCCGCCCCTATGGTGCCGGGCCCAGTAGCTGCTGCGCGCAGCGGTGTGCGCGGCGGGAACGAGATCCGCCCCTCTATGGTGCCGGGCCCAGTAGCTGCTGCGCGCAGCGGTGTGCGCGGCGGGAACGAGATCCGCCCCTATATGGTGCCGGGCCCAGTAGCTGCTGCGCGCAGCGGCGTGCGCGGCGGGAACGAGATCCGCCCCTATGGTGCCGGGCCCAGTAGCTGCTGCGCGCAGCGGCGTGCGCGGCGGGAACGAGATCCGCCCCTATGGTGCCGGGCCCAGTAGCTGCTGCGCGCAGCGGTGTGCGCGGCGGGAACGAGATCCGCCCCTCTATGGTGCCGGGCCCAGTAGCTGCTGCGCGCAGCGGCGTGCGTGGCGGGAACGAGATCCGCCCCTATGGTGCCGGGCCCAGTAGCTGCTGCACGCAGCGGTGTGCGCGGCGGGAACGAGATCCGCCCCTCTATGGTGCCGGGCCCAGTAGCTGCTGCGCGCAGCGGCGTGCGCGGCGGGAACGAGATCCGCCCCTATGGTGCCGGGCCCAGTAGCTGCTGCGCGCAGCGGCGTGCGTGGCGGGAACGAGATCCGCCCCTCTATGGTGCCGGGCCCAGTAGCTGCTGCGCGCAGCGGCGTGCGCGGCGGGAACGAGATCCGCCCCTATGGTGCCGGGCCCAGTAGCTGCTGCGCGCAGCGGTGTGCGCGGCGGGAACGAGATCCGCCCCTCTATGGTGCCGGGCCCAGTAGCTGCTGCGCGCAGCGGTGTGCGCGGCGGGATCGAGATCCGCCCCTCTATGGTGCCGGGCCCAGTAGCTGCTGCGCGCAGCGGTGTGCGCGGCGGGAACGAGATCCGCCCCTATGGTGCCGGGCCCAGTAGCTGCTGCGCGCAGCGGTGTGTGCGGCGGGAACGAGATCCGCCCCTATATGGTGCCGGGCCCAGTAGCTGCTGCGCGCAGCGGCGTGCGCGGCGGGAACGAGATCCGCCCCTATGGTGCCGGGCCCAGTAGCTGCTGCGCGCAGCGGCGTGCGCGGCGGGAACGAGATCCGCCCCTATGGTGCCGGGCCCAGTAGCTGCTGCGCGCAGCGGTGTGCGCGGCGGGAACGAGATCCGCCCCTATGGTGCCGGGCCCAGTAGCTGCCTGCGCGCAGCGGCGTGCGTGGTTGGAACGAGATCCGCCCCCCTATGGTGCCGGGCCCAGTAGCTGCTGCGCGCAGCGGTGTGCGCGGCGGGAACGAGATCCGCCCCCCTATGGTGCCGGGCCCAGTAGCTGCTGCGCGCAGCGGTGTGCGCGGCGGGAACGAGATCCGCCCCTCTATGGTGCCGGGCCCAGTAGCTGCTGCGCGCAGCGGCGTGCGCGGCGGGAACGAGATCCGCCCCTATGGTGCCGGGCCCAGTAGCTGCTGCGCGCAGCGGTGTGCGCGGCGGGAACGAGATCCGCCCCTCTATGGTGCCGGGCCCAGTAGCTGCTGCGCGCAGCGGCGTGCGCGGCGGGAACGAGATCCGCCCCTATGGTGCCGGGCCCAGTAGCTGCTGCGCGCAGCGGCGTGCGTGGCGGGAACGAGATCCGCCCCTCTATGGTGCCGGGCCCAGTAGCTGCTGCGCGCAGCGGCGTGCGCGGCGGGAACGAGATCCGCCCCCCTATGGTGCCGGGCCCAGTAGCTGCTGCGCGCAGCGGTGTGCGCGGCGGGAACGAGATCCGCCCCTATGGTGCCGGGCCCAGTAGCTGCTGCGCGCAGCGGTGTGCGCGGCGGGAACGAGATCCGCCCCTCTATGGTGCCGGGCCCAGTAGCTGCTGCGCGCAGCGGCGTGCGTGGCGGGAACGAGATCCGCCCCTATGGTGCCGGGCCCAGAAGCTGCTGCGCGCAGCGGTGTGCGCGGCGGGAACGAGATCCGCCCCTCTATGGTGCCGGGCCCAGTAGCTGCTGCGCGCAGCGGTGTGCGCGGCGGGAACGAGATCCGCCCCTATGGTGCCGGGCCCAGTAGCTGCTGCGCGCAGCGGTGTGCGTGGCGGGAACGAGATCCGCCCCTATGGTGCCGGGCCCAGAAGCTGCTGCGCGCAGCGGCGTGCGCGGCGGGAACGAGATCCGCCCCTCTATGGTGCCGGGCCCAGTAGCTGCTGCGCGCAGCGGTGTGCGCGGCGGGAACGAGATCCGCCCCTCTATGGTGCCGGGCCCAGTAGCTGCTGCGCGCAGCGGTGTGCGCGGCGGGAACGAGATCCGCCTCTATGGTGCCGGGCCCAGTAGCTGCTGCGCGCAGCGGTGTGCGCGGCGGGAACGAGATCCGCCCCTCTATGGTGCCGGGCCCAGTAGCTGCTGCGCGCAGCGGCGTGCGTGGCGGGAACGAGATCCGCCCCTCTATGGTGCCGGGCCCAGTAGCTGCTGCGCGCAGCGGTGTGCGCGGCGGGAACGAGATCCGCCTCTATGGTGCCGGGCCCAGTAGCTGCTGCGCGCAGCGGTGTGCGCGGCGGGAACGAGATCCGCCCCTCTATGGTGCCGGGCCCAGTAGCTGCTGCGCGCAGCGGTGTGCGCGGCGGGAACGAGATCCGCCCCTATGGTGCCGGGCCCAGTAGCTGCTGCGCGCAGCGGTGTGCGCGGCGGGAACGAGATCCGCCCCTCTATGGTGCCGGGCCCAGTAGCTGCTGCGCGCAGCGGTGTGCGCGGCGGGAACGAGATCCGCCCCTATGGTGCCGGGCCCAGTAGCTGCTGCGCGCAGCGGTGTGTGCGGCGGGAACGAGATCCGCCCCTATATGGTGCCGGGCCCAGTAGCTGCTGCGCGCAGCGGCGTGCGCGGCGGGAACGAGATCCGCCCCTATGGTGCCGGGCCCAGTAGCTGCTGCGCGCAGCGGCGTGCGCGGCGGGAACGAGATCCGCCCCTATGGTGCCGGGCCCAGTAGCTGCTGCGCGCAGCGGTGTGCGCGGCGGGAACGAGATCCGCCCCTATGGTGCCGGGCCCAGTAGCTACCTGCGCGCAGCGGCGTGCGTGGCGGGAACGAGATCCGCCCCTATGGTGCCGGGCCCAGTAGCTGCCTGCGCGCAGCGGCGTGCGTGGCGGGAACGAGATCCGCCCCTCTATGGTGCCGGGCCCAGTAGCTGCTGCGCGCAGCGGTGTGCGTGGTTGGAACGAGATCCGCCCCTCTATGGTGCCGGGCCCAGTAGCTGCTGCGCGCAGCGGCGTGCGTGGCGGGAACGAGATCCGCCCCTCTATGGTGCCGGGCCCAGTAGCTGCTGCGCGCAGCGGCGTGCGTGGCGGGAACGAGATCCGCCCCTATGGTGCTGGGCCCAGTAGCTGCTGCGCGCAGCGGCGTGCGCGGCGGGAACGAGATCCGCCCCTCTATGGTGCTGGGCCCAGTAGCTGCTGCGCGCAGCGGCGTGCGTGGCGGGAACGAGATCCGCCCCTATGGTGCTGGGCCCAGTAGCTGCTGCGCGCAGCGGCGTGCGTGGCGGGAACGAGATCCGCCCCTATGGTGCCGGGCCCAGTAGCTGCTGCGCGCGCGTGGAGAGATCGCGATGTGACAACATTTTCTAAAGACAAGATAGTGGCAGCAGATCGCTGGCCACGGCGACGGTTCAGCCAATGAGGGCGAGCCGGCCGCCTGATGTCTTGGCCACGCCGCCAGGCGTGCGTGCAGCAGCTGACACTGGGGCGGAGCCTAAAGGTACTTTCATTGTATAATAATATAATAATATAATAATATAATAATATAATAATATAATAATATAATAATATAATAATATAATAATATAATAATATAATAATATAATAATATAATAATATAATAATATAATAATAGCTTCCAGCAGCAAATCTCACAGAACAGAAAGTACAGAGACTTTTGGGTCGAAAGTCTCCCAGCGGCAAAATCGGGGTGTGACGTAACGGCGCTGGGCTAACCCAGCACGTTTGTTGGATCACCAACCCAAGACATGGAGTTCAAGAAACCATCCTCCCTCTCCATCCCCTCTCTCTTCTCCCTTTCTCCATCCATCCTCCCTCTCCATCCTCCCTCTCTCTATCTCTTCGCCCTCTCTCCATACTCTTTCTCCCTCTCTCCATCCTCCTCTCTGCATTCCTTCTCCCTCTCTCTGTTCCCTCTCTCCGTCCCCTCTCTCCGTCCCCTCTCTTCATCCTCCCTCTCTCTATCTCTTCTTCCTCTCTCCATACTCTCTCTCCATCCTCCCTCTCCCTATCTCTTCTCACTCTCTTCTCCCTCTCTTCATCCTCTCTCTCCATATCGTCTCCCTCTCTCCATACACTCTCTCCATACCCTCTCTCCATCCTCCCTCTCTCCATTCTCCCTCTCTCCATCCTCCCTCTTTCCATACTCTCTCTCCATCCTCCAATTCTCCACACTCTCTCCCCATCCTCCCTCTCTCCATCCTCCAATTCTCTCTCTCTCCATTCTCCCTCTCTCCATTCTCCCTCTCTCCATTCTCCCTCTCTCCATTCTCCCTCTCCATTCTCCCTCTCTCCATTCCCTCTCTCAATCCTCCAATTATCCACTCTCCCTCTCCATCTCTTCACCCTCTCTCTCCATCCCCTCTCTCTCCATCCCCTCTCTCTACATCCTCTCTCTCTACATCCTCTCTCTCTCCATCCTCTCTCCTTCTCTCCATTCTCCCTCTCTCCCTCTCTCCATCTCTCCGTCCTCCCTCTCTCCATCTCTCCATCTCTCCGTCCTCCCTCTCTCCCTCTCTCCATCTCTCCGTCCTCCCTCTCTCCCTCTCTCCATCTCTCCGTCCTCCCTCTCTCCATCTCTCCGTTCCCTCTCTCCACCTCTCCGTCCTTCCCCACCCTCTCTCTCCGTCCTTCCCCTCCCTCTCTCTCCGTCCTTCCTCTCCATTCTCCTACACTTCTTCCTCTGCCAATACGGATCTCGCTCCCTCGTTCTCTGTAGCTGCCGCTTGGTGTGTGCATATAGATTAGTGTGAGGAAGGGGGGATTGAGGCCCTGCACCTCCCTTCATCCTCTGCTCACTAATGCCCCTTCTCTTGCCCCTTCAGGTAGTGGCCCTGTGCACTTACCCTGCCCTACTGGACAGCAGCCGTTTCCCAGATGATGCCAAGCGCCGAGCACGAGCTGCCATGAAGGAGCTGGCAAACGGTTCAGTTGGTCAGTCCTGGACCATGCAGAAGGACACGACCTTATAAACCCCGGGGGACCATGCAAGGGTGGACCCCACACAGGGCAGATTCTCCAACAGTGCATATTACATCTATAAACCTGAGCTTGCAGAGGCGTAACACAGGGGAAATAGTTTGTAAACTTTTAACTTTTACATCAGCCCTTCTACCTGGTCCATCATGTATTATAACATGCATAGCGATATAATACCATGCAGAGCCTAATTATAACACGCATAGCGATATAATACCATGCAGAGCCTAATTATAACATGCATAGCGATATAATACCATGCAGAACCTAATTATAACATGCATAGCGATATAATACCATGCAGAACCTAATTATAACATGCATAGTGATATAATACCATGCAGAACCTAATTATAACATGCATAGCGATATAATACCATGCAGAACCTAATTATAACATGCATAGCGATATAATACCATGCAGAGCCTAATTATAACATGCATAGCGATATAATACCACGCAGAGTCTAATTATAACATGCATAGCAATATAATACCACGCAGAACCTAATTATAATATGCATAGCGATATAATACCATGCAGAGCCTAATTAACACATGCATAGTGATATAATACCATGCAGAACCTAATTATAACATGCATAGCGATATAATACCATGCAGAGCCTAATTATAATATGCATAGCGATATAATACCATGCAGAGCCTAATTAACACATGCATAGCGATATAATACCATGCAGAGCCTAATTATAACATGCATAGCGATATAATACCATGCAGAACCTAATTATAACATGCATAGCGATATAATACCATGCAAAGCCTAATTATAACATGCATAGCGATATAATACCATGAGGTTTGGCAAAATCCATTCCGGGTTTTCATATTCTGGTTCAGGATTTTGCTCTTGCTCGCCCTCTGTGGCAGGATATTCCATTTTTGGTCCTGGCAGCGGGATGTTGCAACGTTCCAGTTCATGCTGAGAACAAGCAACGCGTTTTCCTATTGTCTTCAAGTTACCAGACCCGGCTCACGTACCTCGACCTCTGCATCCACACCGACTACGCATCTCTGCTGCCAGCGCTGACCTTCGGCTTACGACTCACTACTCTATCAGGACTCTGTCCCTCGGCTCAGGTCAGTTCTTTCACCTTCCTACCTCAGCCCTGCGGGTCCGCTTCCTGCTTGAGACGAGCATCGTTACATTTTGCTCGGCCCAAACACGGACCCCGCTGAGGTATCACGAGCCGTTACCCTACAAGGACAATAACTGGGGGATCTTGAGCACCGCCTCGCCCTACACTACCAACAACTGGCACAGATGTGTGAAGCGGTGCAAGACTTAGTTACCCACATTGGCACCCATCAGCCGGACTTGAAGACTGCAGATGCGGTTCCAATACCGCGTCCGTTATCTCCAGTGATCAGAGAACCTCGGATCCCGACTCCTCTACGGTATGGTGGGAACCCTATTGCATGCAGAGGATTCCTTAATCAATGCTCTATCCAATATGAATTATAACTGTCCATGTTCATCACGCACCGAGCCCGGGTGGCCTACATTGTTTCTCTTCTCTCTGACGAGGCACTGGCCTGGGCCTCTCCACTCTGGGAGAAGGAGGCGCCCCTGATCAGTGATTCCCCTGCTTTCCTCCGTGCCTTCATGTTGGTGTTTGACGTTCCAGGACGAGTATCTTCAGCATCAGCTTCACTCCTGTGAATTCGCCAGGGAACTCGCACGGTAGGCCATTACGCCATTGAGTTTCCCACCCTCGCGGCTGAGACCGGCTGGAATAATGAAGCTCAAGTAGAGGCCTTTTAGCAGTGACTATCGAAGCACTTAAAGGATGAGTTGACCGGCCGGGACCTCCCTAAGGACCTTGAGGAGTTAGTTTCTCTTGGTGTATGGATCGATCTCAGAATGCCGGAATGCCTGACCGAGAAGTGCCGTGCTGTATTGTATGTCTTTATTTATATAGCGCCATAAATGTACATAGCGCTTCACAGTAGTAATACATATCATATAAATAACAAATAATATAAATAACAGATCATGGTAATAAGTGCTTCAGACATACTGTAAAAGTAACATTAAGGAAGAGGAGTCCCTGCTCTGAGGAGCTTACAGTCTAATTGGTAGGTAGGGAGAACGTACAGAGACAGTAGGAGGGAATTCTGGTAAGTGCGTCTGCAGGGGGCCAAGCTTTATGTATCATGTGTCCATGATTATCCAGTGCAATTCATATGCTTCTTTAAGCAGATGTGTCTTATGTTGGGTCTTAAAGGTGGATAGCGAGGGGGCTAGTCGGGTATTGAGGGGAAGGGCATTCCAGAGGTGTGGGGCAGAAAGTGAGAAAAGTTTAAGGCGGGAGAGGGCTTTAGATATAAAGGGGGTAGAAAGAAGACATCCTTGAGCAGAATGCAAGAGTCGGGATGGTGCATAGCGAGAAATTAGGGCTGAGATGTAAGGAGGGGCAGAAGAGTGTAAAGCTTTAAAAGTGAGGAGAAGAATGGAGAGTGAGATGCGGGATTTGATCGGAAGCCAGGAGAGGGATTTCAGGAGGGGAGATGCTGAGACAGATCTAGGAAAGAGTAGAGTGATTCTGGCAGCAGTGTTTAGGATAGATTGTAGGGGAGACAGGTGAGAGGCAGGAAGGCCGGACAGCAGGAGGTTGCAGTAATCGAGACGTGGGAGAATGAGGGCCTGAGTCAGAGTTTTAGCAGTTGAGTAACAGAGGAAAGGGCGTATCTTTGTGATATTGCGGAGGAAAAAGCGACAAGTTTTAGAAACGTTTTGAATATGAGAGAGTAGTCTAGTGTGACCCCTAGGCAGCGGGCTTGGGCTACTGGGTGAATGATTTTTTTTCCAATAGCAATGTGGAAGGAGGTAGTAGGGCCAGGTTTGGGAGGAAGTATAAGGAGCTCTGTTTTTGCCATGTTAAGTTTCAGTCGGCGGATGGCCATCCAGGATGATATTCTAGAGAGGCATTCAGAAACTTTGGTCTGTATAGCAGGTGTAAGGTTAGGGGTTGAAAGGTAAATTTGTGTGTCGTCAGCATAGAGGTGATATTTAAACCCAAAAGATGTGATTAGGTCACCTAGAGAGAGTGTGCAAAGAGAAAAGAGAAGGGGTCCCCGGACAGAGCCCTGGGGTACCCCCACAGAGAGATCAATAGAGGAGGAGGAGGTGTTGGCAAAAGAGACACTGAAAGTACGATGGGAGAGGTAAGAGGAGATCCAGGATAGAGCTTTATTCCGAATACCAAGAGTATGGAGAATGTGAAGGAGAAGAGGGTGGTCCACGGTGTCGAATGCTGCAGAGAGGTCGATTAATATGAGCAGAGTGTAATTACCTCTGTCTTTGGCAGCATGCTGTTAGGAGCTTGACCACTCGGTTGGCCCCAAACTTCGTTTCCCCCCCCCCCCTCCAAATGACGAGCCTATGCAGTTGAGTACTGCCAGACTGTTAGAACAGGAGAGAAGTAGGAGGCGTACCTTGGGCTTGTGGCTGCATTGTGGGTCCCAGGACCACCGGATCCATGACTGCCCGATCATTGCGGTGCCAGGAAAACACCCATGTCCAGTGAAATTGAAAGAGGATTCGCTGGACATCACTATCATCTTTCCTCCCTCAGTGCCTTATCGGATTCTTCTACTGGTTTCCCTCTCATGAGGTTTGGCCTCAGTCTCTACTCAGGCCATCGTGAATTCCGGAGCAGCGAGTAACTTCCTCGATATTTTGTTCGCCAAACAGCACGCAATTCCCTTTCGCTCTTTGGAGATTCCGTTAGAGATTGCGGCGATCGACGGAAGACCCCTATGACCTGGTACCATCACCCAGGACTCCCTTCGCCTGGTAGTGAACATCGGAGTTCTACATAAGGAGCTACTCCCTTTCA
The DNA here is from genome assembly GCF_040206685.1 of Ascaphus truei. Lineage (NCBI taxonomy): Eukaryota > Metazoa > Chordata > Amphibia > Anura > Ascaphidae > Ascaphus > Ascaphus truei. The sequence goes on from NC_134484.1 coordinate 4,168,409, forward strand.
TGGTAATCAACACACCTTCAGCACCTTTAGTGTTAGATCTCCCTTGGTTGCGTGCCCACAACCCTACAGTTGACTGGTTAACGGGGTAAGTGACCACCTGAGGCCAACGATATCATGGAAATTGCTTGTCTACACCTCGCCCCACCTCTGACTCGCCTCTGGCATCTGTATGTCTCCCCGATGGTCTTCCCCTCGCATACTAGGATTTTGGGGATGTTTTCAGCAAGAAGCAAGCCAAGGGTTTTCACCGCATTGGGCATTTGATGGTCCAATCAACTTGTTTCCACGAGCAATTCCACCGTCTCAGACTATTTCAGCAGTTTCTTCTACTCTTCCATTGTACGTCTGTCTATCTGGAGTTCCTGTGGTGGGTGGCAAGGTCCAGGAGCTACAGTTTCTCTGGAGGAAGATTCATGCTTACGTAACTAAGGCCACCCTTCAGCAGAAGGATCACACGGATAAGCGTTGGCGGCCAGCTCCGCAGTTCCAGGTTGGAGATCACATATGGCTATCTACTAAGAACATCCGTCTGAAGATTCCTTCCCTGAAGCTCAGGCCTAGGTTTATAGGTCCCTATAAGATTGCCCAACAAGTAAATCCGGTCGCGTTTAAATTGGAGCTACCCAGATACCCTAAAGATTTCTCCAGTCTTCCATGTGACTCTCCTAAAGGTGGTGGTCTGCAACAACTCCTTTTCTGCTCCCACCCTCTCAGGCTTGGTTCTGGTAGATGGCCAATTGGAGTACATTTTGCTCGTCGGATTCTGGATTCCAGTGGATCTCGAGGCAGTCTCCAGTATGTTGAAGGGAATATGGTCCAGAGGAGAATTCTCGGGTGAAGGCTAGTGATGTCCACACCTCCTCCTTGATCTGAGGTTTCCACCGGAATTTCCCCAACAAGCCCGGGTTAAATTGTCCAGAGATATATTCTGGTGGGGGGGTGGTGGCAAAAAAAATCCGTTCTGGGTTTTCATATTCCGGTTCAGGATTTTGCTCTTGCTCACCCTCTGTGGCTGGATCGTCCATTTTTGCTCCTGGCAACTTCCTTTAAAAGGACAGCCCAGTTAGCAGGAAGTTGCCGAGCAAAGTTCTAGTTCATGCTGAGTACATGCAATGCGCTTACCTATTGTCTTCCTCATTACCAGACCCTGCTTTCGTACCTCGACTAACCTTTACTTTCAGCCTACCTCCACCTCTGCATCCACACCGACTACGCAGCTCTGCTGCCAGCCCTGACATTCGGCTTACGACTCGCTACTCTATAAGGACTCTGTACCTCGGCTCAGGTCGGTTCTTTTACCTTCCGACCGCAGCCCTGCGGGTCCGCTTCCTGCTTGAGACGAGCATTGTTACAAGAGCATAGAGAGTAGTAATAACGTGGAGTAATACGATAAATTGCACTGAAATAATACCATGCAGAGCAATATAATACCATGCAGAGCAGTAATAACGTAATGTAATATAATAATTAGCAGAGTGATATACCCCACACACAGTACACAGATATACTGATATATACAGTGATAAATGTACACACACATGCACAGACACACTGATACAGTGTCGACATGTACAGTACAGACACTGATAAACACACGCACAAACATGTACAGAACACAACCACTACTGATAAATACAGTGATAAACGTACACACACACACATGTACAGTACAGACACTGATAAATGTACACACACAGACACACACACACGTACAGTACATGGAAACTTCTAAACACACGCACACACATGTACAGAACACAACCACTACTGATAAATACAGTGATAAACGTACACACACACACACACACACACGTACAGTACATGGAAACTGATTTGTGAAATTCCTCCACACTTCCGGGTTGGGTGAATTTGTGTAGTTTTAGTACTTGTATGTATGTATGTATGAGTACATGTGTACAGTATGTATGTATGTATTAGTATGTGTATGTATGTCTTTATTTATTATAGCGCCTCCTTCTCATACCGTGCACCCCAAAACTGGAACAACCTACCGGAGACTCTCACATCCACCACCAGTTTAAGTTCTTTCAAATCTAAGGCTGTCTCACATTTTTATCTGGTCTGTAACTGTTTCATACGCCCATAATATATATTATCTGTAACTGTGCACGCAATGTCTTGTATATAATGTATACCCTGCTCATTATGTAACTGTATTTGTAACCATGTATTATTTGTCTTACTCTGTGCCCAGGACATACGTGAAAACGAGAGGTAACTCTCAATGTATTACTTCCTGGTAACACATTTTATAAATAAATAAATAATTAATGTACATAGCGCATCACAGCAGTAATAGGGGCCTGGATTGCATCTATTCAAAGTATGGGTGGAAGGGCTGGCTCATGACATGGTTGGTGCTGGTCAAGCAAGGGGCCAGTTGGTGCAGGCTGTGGTGTCAGCCTCAGGTTAACTTTGATGTGGCGGACCTAAGGGGGTCTGCTCAGGCCCAGCAAGGGGTGCGGCATGCAAAGATTGAGGTGGCACAGGCTTTGGGTCTGGCTGCAATTTTATGGGGCGAGCTTCAAGCCCTCGAGGCGCAAGGGGGGGGGGGCAGCTAGCGTTCCCCAATACGGCCGGGCTGAGTTCAACACTGGGGGCGGCGGAAGCATGGGGCACAGGGGTCACCCAGTCAGGGGACATCAGCTTGGTTCCCACAAGGGCCACTCAGTTAGTGGTAGCCAGCCCGGCTCCAGCAGGGGCGGCGGCAGCATAAGGGAGCGCACCGCTGGTCGTGGTGGGAACGGCACATGCGAGCAAGGTAGCGAATGTCATACATGTCATGCCAGCCCTCTGGGGACGCATCTGCTAGTGGAGGCAAAAGATGTGGGCAGAAGAATATGTAGCGTTCCTGTCTCTGCAGCCGGGTTACAGAGAAGCGCTGGAAGGTCTTCCAGGGTGGGGGAAGCCTAAAAGGAGGACGTGAATTTTTCAAATTGGCAACAAGCGTTTTCGATCTTGGCCAGTGTGATCGGGGAGAAATCACCCCACTTATGCTTGGCTTTATTTAAATACTAATACATGATTGGTTTTGCGTACATGAATCACAGCGGCTTGGGCTGGTGGGACACAAAGGACTTGGACCTCTGGATTGAGTTAATCACCACATAGAGGCCAGCATCATTTCGTGGGGAGTCCGACAGTGGGGCTAGCACCGGTGCGCCAGTCAGTAGCAGAAAAGGAGCTCGTTGGTCCTTCAATGAAGTCCAATGTCAATTGGCCTCGTGCATCCAGGTGCTTTCGGAGGAGAGCAGGCTGGTCAGAAGGGTGTCTTCTCTGGTGAGTTTAGGAAAGATGGTGCTGTGGCTGGTTAAGTACCCCAATAGGAAGGCGGCCCCGGTTGCTACACGCCAGGTTCTTGAAGGGGTTCCAGAACCCGTTTGAGATAAGCTATGTTCAGGCAATTATGCGAACTTTGATCAGATGGTAGCATTGGTCGGCAGGATGGGGCATGGGGCATTACTGGCAAAGGCCAAAATCCGCCTTTGGGTTATTGCCGGTGCGCCTGCAGTGCTTCCACCTGTTAGGCTGCATGTCGGACGGGGCAATATTTTGTTGACCTTAGCCTGCCTATGGGTGGTGCATTTTCTTGTTACTAATTCAAGACATTTATCACTTTTCTCGAGTGGGTGGTGGGCAAGAGGGTGCAGGCTGCGGGACTACTTCCTGTTTGTGGGACCAGATGGCATGGATTTCTGCGCCACAAGGCTGATTTTTGGCTATGGCGCACAAATTCAGGTTCCCATTGGTGGAAGAGAAAACTGGGGTCCTACGACGGCCCTCAGTTTTCTGAGGATCGGGATGGACTTGGTCCACGTGGAATACAGGCTCCCGGGAGAAAAGCTGATTGTGCTGCTAGATTCTCTAGTAGAGTTTAGGTCACTAAAGAACACGTTGAGGCATTTTCAGTTGCTAATGGATGACTTGGTCTTTGCAGCAAGGATTATGCCAGTAGGATGGGTGTTTTTGAGATGACTGGCAGTGATGACGAGGACGGGGGGTTGGCGCCCAAATCACTTTATTCGGATCACTGCAGAAATCCGCAAGGATTTGGCGGTCTGGCTGGAATTTGGGAAGGAGAAGAAAAGGGTGCGCGCTGATCTCAGGAACGCCCAATATTATCCCAATTGTTGTCAATCCTGGTTCTCGAATGTCTCTCGTGATCACCGGGGCAAACAGGAGTACAACAAACACACACAAAGAGAGCGCATGGAGAGACACAATCAATACAAAATATAAATGCACTTTGTCAAATATAGACAAGTTAAAAACTGACCTGAAGAAGAAGAGTTGTACAACGTCTTGTGCAAAAAGTCCCTCTCACACCTCGGACTCGATGGTGAGGCTGGAAACCCAAAGTCTCGGGAAATGGTGAATATCCCTTGAGGGACCCAACCAATGTCCAGGTAAGTACTGAATAGGGGAGCTGTCGCACAGCTGCAAAGCCGGTTGCAGCGTCATCGTGACTCAAATCCATGTGGGTTTGCAAAGGGTACAGACCGTCTGGTCTGACATTGTTCACAGGGGATGTGAGGCCCGGGGTTGGTGGGACGTTGTGCGCATGCGTTGGGAAGTAAATAGGGTAATGCGAAGGTTCGGGGATTGGGTACTAAACCATCCTGACTTCCGTTACTAGTGGTTTGTTTAGGGGTGATGGGGTACACTTGTCGAACATCGGGTCTGATTTATGTAATAATGCCATGCAAGGCGGGCTCGTGAGGAGTCTGGCGGTACAGGGCTAGTTTAAGGGGGATTAAATAGCTCCGTAGGTGGCGGAAGTTGGGGGGTGGGAGTGCTTATCCTGCCAGACGGGGCTCTGTGCTTGGTAAAGCCCGGTGGAGCTAGGTGTGGGGAGTGGGTGGGGCTAATTTAAACGTGACTTCTGGGAGCCCACTGGCGTCCGCAACCGGGCCAAGTGGGCCCAGCTTGGGTGTCACGGGTCATCGCGTCAAGGCGCTTTGACCTTTACCCAATGAGCGAGCACTGTGGCAGGGGCAGCACTTACCAAGTTATTTAATGGGGTTTTTTAAGCAGCGGCCTCGTACCTCCAAATCTTGTTTTGCCTTCATTTGTGTATTATTTATGTGGGGTTTGTGTTATTGGGTATAGAGGAAGGGGGAGCTCCATCCCAGTCTGGTGGGTCAAGCACACAGACCACACTGACCACACACTACACACAGACCACACACTACACACATACCACACTCTACACACACTACACACAGACCACACACTACACACAGACCACACACTACACACAGACCACACACTACACAGACTACACACACACCACACACAGACCACACACTACACACAGACCACACATTACACACAGACCACACACACTACACACAGACCACACACTACACACAGACCACACATTACACACAGACCACACACACTACACACAGACCACACACCACACACAGACCACACACTGACCACACAGACCACACACTACACACAGACCACACACAGACCACACACTGACCACAGACCACACACAGACCACACACTGACCACACAGACCACACACTACACACAGACCACACACTACACACAGACCACACACTACACACAGACCACACACTACACACTACACACAGACCACACACTACACACAGATCACACACAGACCACACACTGACCACACACTACACACTACACACAGACCACACACTACACACAGACCACACACTACACACAGACCACACACTACACACAGACCACACACTACACACAGACCACACACTACACACAGACCACACACTACACACACACACACACACACACTACACACAGACCACACACCACACACTACACACAGACCACACACTACACACAGACCACACACTACACACAGACCACACACTACACACAGACCACACACTACACACTACACACAGACCACACACTACACACAGACCACACACAGACACTGTACACTGTGATAAACGTACCCACACGTACAATACACAGATATTGCTCTGTCCCGGGCTCCCTGATGATACACAGGTAAACTCGTCTCCTTCCTCTTGCAAATAGAGCCCTCCGTGGCGTTTTGATAAACTTTATTACAAACACAAATAGAAATGAATAGGAGCGTTGGGGATGCAAAGATATCGCAGCGAGAGCAGAGTAGGGGAGATCACTAGCAATGGCGGCCTGCTGCCAAGGACTGATGTAAGTCTGACAGACAGGAAATAGGGCGGGGTTATACTGGGGGCGGGGTTATACTGAGGGCGGGGTTATACTGAGGGTGGGGTTATACTGAGGGTGGGGGTTATACTGAGGGCGGGGTTATACTGAGGGTGGGGGTTATACTAAGGGCGGGGGTTAAACTGAGGGCGGGGTTATACTGAGGGCGGGGTTATACTGAGGGCGGGGTTATACTGAGGGTGGGGGTTATACTGAGGGCGGGGTTATACTGAGGGCGGGGGTTATACTGAGGGTGGGGTTATACTAAGGGCGGGGTTATACTAAGGGCGGGGTTATACTGATGGCGGGGTTATACTGAGGGCGGGGTTATACTAAGGGCGGGGTTATACTGAGGGCGGGGTTATACTAAGGGCGGGGTTATACTAAGTGTGGGGTTATACTGAGGGCGGGGTTATACTGAGGGCGGGGTTATACTGAGTTATACTGAGGGCGGGGTTATACTAAGGGCGGGGTTATACTGAGGGTGGGGGTTATACTAAGGGCGGGGTTATACTGAGGGCGGGGTTATACTAAGGGTGGGGTTATACTGAGGGCGGGGTTATACTAAGGGCGGGTTATACTGAGGGCGGGGTTATACTAAGGGTGGGGTTATACTAAGGGCGGGGTTATACTGAAGGCGGGGTTATACTGAGGGCGGGGGTTATACTGAGGGCAGGGTTATACTGAGGGCGCGGGTTATACTGAGGGCGGGGGTTATACTGGGAGCGGGGTTATACTAAGGGCGCGGGTTATACTGAGGGCGGGGGTTATACTGAGGGCGGGGGTTATACTGAGGGCAGGGGTTATACTGAGGGCGGGGGTGATACTAAGGGCGGGGTTATACTGAGGGCGGGGTTATACTGAGGGCGGGGGTTATACTGAGGGCGGGGGTTATACTGAGGGCGGGGTTATACTGAGGGCGGGGGTTATACTGAGGGTGGGGGTTATACTAAGTGCGGGGTTATACGGAGGGCAGGGTTATACTGAGGGCGGTGTTATACTAAGGGCGAGGTTATACTGAGGGCGGGGTTATACTGAGGGCGGGGTTATACTGAGTTATACTGGGGGCGGGGTTATACTAAGGGCGGGGTTATACTAAGGGTGGGGTTATACTAAGGGCGGGGTTATACTGAGGGCGGGGGTTATACTGGGAGCGGGGTTATACTAAGGGCGGGGGTTATACTAAGGGCGGGGGCTATACTAAGGGCGGGGGCTATACTAAGGGCGGGGGTTATACTGGGAGCGGGGTTATACTAAGTGCGGGGTTATACTAAGGGCGGGGTTATACTAAGGGCGGGGGTTATACTGAGGGTGGGGTTATACTGAGGGCAGGGTTATACTGAGGGCGGTGTTATACTAAGGGCGGAGGTTATACTGAGGGCGGGGTGATATTGAGGGGGGGGGGTTATACTAAGGGTGGGGTTATACTGAGGACGGGGGTTATACTGAGGGCGGGGTTATTCTGAGGGCGGGGGTTATACTGAGGGCGGGGTTATACTGAAGGTGGGGGTTATACTGAGGGCGGGGGTGATACTGAGGGCGGGGTTATACTGAGGGCGGGGGTTATACTGAGGGCAGGGTTATACTAAGGGCGGGGTTATACTGAGGGCGGGGTTATATTAAGGGCGGGGTTATACTAAGGGCGGGGGTTATACTGAGGGCGGGGGTTATACTAAGGGCGGGGTTATACTGAGGGCGGGGGTTATACTGAGGGCTGGGTTATACTGAGGGCGGGGGTTATACTGAGGGCGGGGGTTATACTGAGGGCAGAGTTATACTGACGGCGGGGGTTATACTGAGGGCGGGGGTTATACTAAGGGCGGGGTTATACTGAGGGCAGGGGTTATACTGAGGGCGGGGGTTATACTGAGGGTGGGGGTTATACTAAGGGCGGGTTATACTAAGGGCGGGGTTATACTGAGGGCGGGGTTATACTAAGGGCGGGGTTATACTGACGGCGGGGTTATACTGAGGGCGGGGGTTATACTGAGGGCGGGGTTATACTGAGGGTGGGGGTTATACTGAGGGCAGGGTTATACTAAGGGTGGGGTTAAACTAAGGGTGGGGTTATACTAAGGGCGGGGGTTATACTGAGGGCGGGGGTTATACTAAGGGCGGGGGTTATACTAAGGGTGGGGTTATACTGAGGGCGGGGTTATACTGAGGGCGGGGTTATACTAAGGGCGGGGGTTATACTGAGGGTGGGGTTATACTGAATGCGGGGGTTATACTAAGGGCGGGGTTATACTGAGGGCGGGGGTTATAAGAGGGCGGGGTTATACATGATGGCGGGGGTTATACTGAGGGCGGGGGCTATACTGAGGGCAGAGTTATACTGAAGGCGGGTTTATACTAAGGGCGGGGGTTATACTGAGGGCGGGGTTATACTGAGGGTGGGGTTATACTAAGGGTGGGGTTATACTAAGGGCGGGGGTTATACTGAGGGCGGGGGTGATACTGAGGGCGGGGTTATACTGAGGGCGGGGGTTATACTAAGGGCGGGGTTATACTAAGGGCGGGAGTTATACTGAGGGCAGGGGTAAAACTGAGGTATACTAAGGGCGGGGGTTATACTAAGGGTGGGGTTATACTGAGGGCGGGGTTATACTGAGGGCGGGGTTATACTAAGGGCGGGGGTTATACTGAGGGTGGGGTTATACTGAATGCGGGGGTTATACTAAGGGCGGGGTTATACTGAGGCCGGGGGTTATACTGAGGGCTGGGTTATACATGATGGCGGGGGTTATACTGAGGGCGGGGGTTATACTGAGGGCAGAGTTATACTGAGGGCGGGGTGATACTAAGGGCGGGGTTATACTGAGGGCGGGGGTTATACTGAGGGCAGAGTTATACTGAAGGCGGGTTTATACTAAGGGCGGGGGTTATACTGAGGGCTGGGTTATACTGAGGGTGGGGTTATACTAAGGGTGGGGTTATACTAAGGGCGGGGGTTATACTGAGGGCGGGGGTGATACTGAGGGCGGGGTTATACTGAGGGCGGGGGTTATACTAAGGGCGGGGTTATACTAAGGGCGGGAGTTATACTGAGGGCAGGGGTAAAACTGAGGTATACTAAGGGCGGGGGTTATACTAAGGGTGGGGTTATACTGAGGGCGGGGTTATACTGAGGGCGGGGTTATACTAAGGGCGGGGGTCATACTGAGGGTGGGGTTATACTGAATGCGGGGGTTATACTAAGGGCGGGGTTATACTGAGGCCGGGGGTTATACTGAGGGCGGGGTTATACATGATGGCGTGGGTTATACTGAGGGCGGGGGTTATACTGAGGGCAGAGTTATACTGAGGGCGGGGTGATACTAAGGGCGGGGTTATACTGAGGGCGGGGGTTATACTGAGGGCAGAGTTATACTGAAGGCGGGTTTATACTAAGGGCGGGGGTTATACTGAGGGCGGGGTTATACTGAGGGTGGGGTTATACTAAGGGTGGGGTTATACTAAGGGCGGGGGTTATACTGAGGGCGGGGGATGATACTGAGTGCGGGGTTATACTGAGGGCGGGGGTTATACTGAGGGCGGGGTTATACTAAGGGCGGGGTTATACTGAGGGCGTGGTTATACCAAGGACGGGGTTATACTAACGGCGGGGGTTATACTGAGGGCGGGGTTATACTGAGGGCGGGGTTTATACTGAGGGTGGGGGTTATACTAAGTGCGGGGTTATACTGAGGGCGGGGTTATACTAAGTGCGGGGTTATACTGAGGGCAGGATTATACTGAGGGCGGGGTAATACTGAGGGCGGGGGTGATTCTAAGGGTGGGGGTTATACTGGGGGCGGGGTTATACTGAGGGTTGGGGTTATACTGAGGGCAGAGTTATACTGAGGGCGGGGTGATACTTAGGGCGGGGTTATACTGAGGGCGGGGGTTATACTGAGGGCTGAGTTATACTGAAGGCGGGTTTATTCTAAGGGCGGGGGTTATACTGAGTGCGGGGTTATACTGAGGGTGGGGTTATACTAAGGGTGGGGTTATACTAAGGGCGGGGGTTATACTGAGGGCGGGGGTGATACTGAGGGCGGGGTTATACTGAGGGCGGGGGTTATACTGAGGGCGGGGTTATACTAAGGGCGGGGTTATACTAAGGGCGGGGTTATACTGAGGGCGTGGTTATACTAAGGACGGGGTTATACTAACGGCGGGGGTTATACTGAGGGCGGGGTTATACTGAGGGCGGGTGTTATACTATCGGCGGGGTTATACTGAGGGCGGGGGTTATACTGAGGGCGGGGTTATACTGAGGGCGGGGATTATACTGAGGGCAGGGGTTATACTTAGGGCAGAGTTATACTGACGGCGGGGGTTATACTGAGGGCGGGGGTTATACTAAGGACGGGGTTATACTAAGGGCGGGGGTTAAACTGAGGGCGGGGGTTATACTGAGGGCGGGGTTATACTAAGGGCGGGGTTATACTAAGGGCGGGGGTTATACTGAGGGCGGGGTTATACTGAGGGCGGGGGTTATACTGAGGGCGGGGGTTATACTAAGTGCGGGGTTATACTGAGGGCGGGGTTATACTGAGGGCGGGGTTATACTGAGGGTGGGGTTATACTAAGGGCGGGGTTATACTGACGGTGGGGTTATACTGAGGGCGGGGTTTATACTGAGGGCGGGGTTATACTGAGGGCAGGGTGATACTAAGGGCGGGGTGATACTGAGGGCGCGGTGATACTGAGGGCGGGGTTATACTGAGGGCGGGGGTTATACTGAGGGCGGGGGTTACACTGAGGGCGGGGGTTATACTGAGGGCAGGTGTTATACTGAGGGCGGGGGTGATACTAAGGGCGGGGGTTATACTGAGGGCGGGGTTATACTGAGGGCGGGGATTATACTGAGGGCGGGGTAATACTGAGGGCGGGGTTATACTGAGGGCGGGGGTTATACTGAGGGCGGGGGTTATACTGAGGGCGGGGGTTATACTGAGGGCGGGGTTATACTGAGGGCGGGGATTATACTGAGGGCGGGGTAATACTGAGGGCGGGGTTATACTGAGGGCGGGGGTTATACTGAGGGCGGGGGTTATACTGAGGGCGGGGGTTATACTGAGGGCGGGGTTATACTGAGGGCGGGGTTATACTGAGGGCGGGGATTATACTGAGGGTGGGGGTTATACTAAATGCGGGGTTATACTGAGGGCAGGATTATACTGAGGGCGGGGTAATACTGAGGGCGGGGGTGATACTAAGGGCGGGGGTTTACTGGGGGCGGGGTTATACTGAGGGCGGGGTTTATACTAAGGGCGGGGTTTATACTAAGGGCGGGATTATACTAAGGGCGGGGTTATACTAAGGGCGGGGTTATACTAAGGGCGGGGTTATACTGACGGCGGGGGTTATACTGAGGGCGGGTTTATACTGAGGGCGGGGGTTATACTAACGGCGGGGTTATACTGAGGGCGGGATTATACTGAGGGCGGGATTATACTGAGGGCGGGGTTATTCTGAGGGCGGGATTATACTGAGGGCGGGGTTATACTGAGGGCGGGATTATACTAAGGGCGGGGGTTATACTGAGGGCGGGGGTGATACTAAGGGCGGGGGTTATACTAAGGGCGGGGTTATACTGGGGGCGGGGGTTATACTGAGGGCGGGGTTATACTGAGGGCGGGGGTTATACTGAGGGCGGGGGTTATACTAAGGGCGGGGTTATACTGACGGCGGGGGTTATACTGAGGGCGGGTTTATACTGAGGGCGGGGGTTATACTAACGGCGGGGTTATACTGAGGGCGGGATTATACTGAGGGCGGGATTATACTGAGGGCGGGGTTATTCTGAGGGCGGGATTATACTGAGGGCGGGGTTATTCTGAGGGCGGGATTATACTGAGGGCGGGGGTTATACTGAGGGCGGGGGTGATACTAAGGGCGGGGGTTATACTAAGGGCGGGGTTATACTGGGGGCGGGGTTATACTAAGGGCGGGGTTATACTGAGGGCGGGGGTTATACAAAGGGCGGGGTGATACTGAGGGCGGGGGTTATACTGAGGGCGGGGTTATACTGAGGGCGGGGGTTATACTGAGGGCGGGGGTTATACTAAGGGCGGGGTGATACTGAGGGCGGGGGTTATACTGAGGGCGGGGTTATACTGAGGGCGGGGGTTATACTGAGGGCGGGGGTTATACTGAGGGCGGGGTTATACTGAGGGCGGGGGTTATACTGAGGGCGGGGGTTATACTGAGGGCGGGATTATACTGAGGGCGGGGTTATACTGAGGGCGGGGTTATACTGAGGGCGGGGTTATTCTGAGGGCGGGGTTATACTAAGGGCGGGGTTATACTGGGGGCGGGGTTATACTGAGGGCGGGGGTTATACTAAGGGCGGGGTTTATACTAAGTGTGGGATTATACTAAGGGCGGGATTATACTAAGGGCGGGGGTTATACTGAGGGCGGGGGTTATACTGAGGGCGGGTTTAAACTGAGGGTGGGGGTTATACTAAGGGCGGGGTTATACTGAGGGCGGGATTATACTGAGGGCGGGATTATACTGAGGGCGGGATTATACTGAGGGCGGGGTTATTCTGAGGGCGGGATTATACTGAGGGCAGGGTTATACTGAGGGCGGGATTATACTAAGGGCGGGGTTATACTGAGGGCGGGGGTTATACTGAGGGCGGGATTATACTGAGGGCGGGATTATACTGAGGGCGGGATTATACTGAGGGCGGGATTATACTGAGGGCGGGATTATACTGAGGGCGGGATTATACTGAGGGCGGGGTTATTCTGAGGGCGGGATTATACTGAGGGCAGGGTTATACTGAGGGCGGGATTATACTAAGGGCGGGGTTATACTGAGGGCGGGGGTGATTCTAAGGGCGGGGGTTATACTAAGGGCGGGGTTATACTGGGGGCGGGGTTATACTGGGGGCGGGGTTATACTAAGGGCGGGGGTTATACTAAGGGCGGGGTTATACTGAGGGCGGGGGTGATACTAAGGGCGGGGTTATACTGAGGGATTCAGGAATATAATATTAGCTGAGGGGCCAGAGGAAGGGGTTCCTGATATATACAGTGATAAACATGCACACTCACGTACACACACACACACACACACACACACACACACATACACACACACACACACACACACACACACACACACACACACACACACACACACACACACACACACACACACACACACACACACACACACACACACACACACACTGATATATACAGTGATACAATCTCACACACACACGGATATATTCAGTGATACAATTACATACATACACACACACAGATATTTACAGTGATACAATTATACAAATACACACTGATATTGTATCACTGTATGTATCAGTGTGTGTGTAATTGTATCGCTGTATATATCAGTGTGTATGTGTGTAATTGTATCACTGTTTATATCAGTGTGTAATTGTATCCCTATATATGTCTGTGTATGTGTGTAATTGTATCACTGTATATATCAGTGTGTAATTGTATCCCTATATATGTCTGTGTATGTGTGTAATTGTATCACTGTATATATCAGTGTGTAATTGTATCCCTATATATGTCTGTGTATGTGTGTAATTGTATTGCTGTATATATCAGTGTGTAATTGTATTACTGTATATATCAGTGTGTATGTGTGTAATTGTATCGCTGTATATATCAGTGTGTATGTGTGTAATTGTATCACTGTATAACACACACACACACACACACACACACACACACACACACACACACACACACACACACACTGATGCAGTGATAATATAACACTCACACATGTACAGTAGACAGATATACTGCTATACACAGTGGTATAATTACCTGCTCACAAGCACAGTATACTGATATACGCAGCGGTATAAACACACACACACACACACACACACACACACACACACACACACACACACACACACACACACACACACACACACACACACACACACACGCACAGGACCCATGCACTGTGATACACTTCTAGGCAGTATGTATAGTGCAGGTACAGTACAGGGGTAACCCTGCTCCTGCAGCTTCCCTCTTGGTGATGTCCTTTGTGCCCCCACAGGTAGTTACAATGAGGGGTACATGTTATGGACCATGCCACAGAAGATTTCACGCTTCATAGAGAGGAGAGACGGGGGGGTCCCATGTACCCCACAAAACATCACCATGTCCTGCGGAACCGCCATGGCCATCGGGGTGAGTGAAAGGGGCAATGTCACGGGTCGCTCGCCGGCTCTCTCCGCAGTGTGCACTGCATCCTGTGAGCTCACGGGTCGCTCCCCTGCTCTCTCCGCAGTGTGCACTGCATTCTGTGAGCTCACGGGTCGCTCCCCGGCTCTCTCCGCAGTGTGCACTGCATCCTGTGAGCTCACGGGTCGCTCCCCTGCTCTCTACGCAGTGTGCACTGCATCCTGTGAGCTCACGGGTCGCTCCCCTGCTCTCTCCGCAGTGTGCACTGCATCCTGTGAGCTCACGGGTCGCTCCCCTGCTCTCTCCGCAGTGTGCACTGCATCTTGTGAGCTCACGGGTCGCTCCCCTGCCATCTCCGCAGTGTGCACTGCATCCTGTGAGCTCACGGGTCGCTCCCCTGCTCTCTCTGCTGTGTGCACTGCATCCTGTGAGCTCACGGGTCACTCCCCTGCCCTCTCCGCAGTGTGCACTGCATCCTGTGAGCTCACGGGTCACTCCCCTGCTCTCTCCGCAGTGTGCACTGCATCCTGTGAGCTCACGGGTCGCTCCCCTGCCCTCTCCGCAGTGTGCACTGCATCCTGTGAGCTCACGGGTCGCTCCCCTGCTCTCTCCGCAGTGTGCACTGCATCCTGTGAGCTCACGGGTCGCTCCCCTGCTCTCTCCGCAGTGTGCACTGCATGGTGTGAGCTCACGGGTCGCTCCCCTGCCATCTCCGCAGTGTGCACTGCATCCTGTGAGCTCACGGGTCGCTCCCCTGCTCTCTCCACAATGTGTGCACTGCATCCTGTGAGCTCACGTGTCGCTCCCCTACTCTCTCCGCAGTGTGCACTGCATCCTGTGAGCTCACATGTCGCTCCCCTGCTCTCTCTGCAGTGTGTGCACTGCATCCTGTGAGCTAACGTTCGCTCCCCTGCTCTCTCCGCAGTGTGTGCACTGCATGCTGTGAGCTCATGGGTCGCTCCCCTGCTCTCTCCGCAGTGTGTGCACTGCATGCTGTGAGCTCACTTGTTGCTCCCCTGCTCTCTCCGCAGTGTGGGCACTGCATGCTGTGAGCTCACGGGTCACCCCCCTGCTCTCTCCCCAGTGTGCACTGCATGCTGTGAGCTCACGGGTCGATCCCCTGCTCTCTCCGCAGTGTGTGCACTGCATGCTGTGAGCTCTCTAGTCGCTCCCCTGCCCTCTTCGCAGTGTGTGCACTGCATCCTGTGAGCTAATAGTCGCTCCCCTGCTCTCTCCTCAGTGTGTGCACTGCTTCTTGTGAGCTAACGATCACTCCCCTGCTCTCTCCGCAGTGTGCACTGCATCCTGTGAGCTCACGGGTCGCTCCCCTGTTCTCTCCGCAGTGTGTGCACTGCATCCTGTAAGCTCTCTGGTCGCTCCCTTGCCCTCTCCGCAGTGTGCACTGCATCCTGTGAGCTCACGGGTCGCTCCCCTGCTCTCTCCGCAGTGTGCACTGCATCCTGTGAGCTCATGGGTCGCTCCCCTGCTCTCTCCGCGGTGTGTGCACTGCATCCTGTGAGCTCACGGTTCACTCCCCTGCTCTCTCCGCAGGGTGCACGGCATCCTGTGAGCTCACGGGTTGCTCCCCTTCTCTCTACGCAGTGTGCACTGCATGCTGTGAGCTCACAGGTTGCTCCCTTGCTCTCTCCGCAGTGTGTACACTGCATCCTGTGAGCTCACGGTTCACTCCCCTGCTCTCTCTGCAGTGTGCACTGCATGCTGTGAGCTAATAGTCGCTCCCCTGCTCTCTCCTCAGTGTGTGCACTGCTTCTTTTGAGCTAACGGTAGCTCCCCTGCTCTCTCCGCAGTGTGTGCACTGCATGCTGTGAACTCACGGGTCGCTCCCCTGCTCTCTCTGCAGTGTGCACTGCATCCTGTGAGCTCACGGGTCGCTCCCCTGCCCTCTCCGCAGTGTGCACTGCATCCTGTGAGCTCACATGTCGCTCCCCTGCTCTCTCTACAGTGTGTGCACTGCCTCCTGTGAGCTAACGGTTGCTCCCCTGCCCTCTCCGCAGTGTGCACTGCATCCTGTGAGCTCACGGGTCGCTCCCCTGCCCTCTCCGCAGTGTGCACTGCATCCTGTGAGCTCACGGGTTGCTCCCCTGCTCTCTCCGCAGTGTGTGCACTGCATCCTGTGAGCTAACGGTTGCTCCCCTGCCCTCTCTACAGTGTGTGCACTGCATCCTGTGAGCTCACGGGTCGCTCCCCTGCTCTCTCCGCAGTGTGCACTGCATCCTGTGAGCTCATGGGTCGCTCCCTTGCCCTCTCCGCAGTGTGCACTGCATCCTGTGAGCTCACGGGTCGCTCCCCTGCTCTCTCCGCAGTGTGCACTGCATGGTGTGAGCTCACGGGTCGCTCCCCTGCCATCTCCGCAGTGTGCACTGCATCCTGTGAGCTCACGGGTCGCTCCCCTGCTCTCTCCACAGTGTGTGCACTGCATCCTGTGAGCTCACGTGTCGCTCCCCTACTCTCTCCGCAGTGTGCACTGCATCCTGTGAGCTCACATGTCGCTCCCCTGCTCTCTCTGCAGTGTGTGCACTGCATCCTGTGAGCTAACGTTCGCTCCCCTGCTCTCTCCGCAGTGTGTGCACTGCATGCTGTGAGCTCATGGGTCGCTCCCCTGCTCTCTCCGCAGTGTGTGCACTGCATGCTGTGAGCTCACTTGTTGCTCCCCTGCTCTCTCCGCAGTGTGGGCACTGCATGCTGTGAGCTCACGGGTCACCCCCCTGCTCTCTCCCCAGTGTGCACTGCATGCTGTGAGCTCACGGGTCGATCCCCTGCTCTCTCCGCAGTGTGTGCACTGCATGCTGTGAGCTCTCTAGTCGCTCCCCTGCCCTCTCCGCAGTGTGTGCACTGCATCCTGTGAGCTAATAGTCGCTCCCCTGCTCTCTCCTCAGTGTGTGCACTGCTTCTTGTGAGCTAACGATCACTCCCCTGCTCTCTCCGCAGTGTGCACTGCATCCTGTGAGCTCACGGGTCGCTCCCCTGTTCTCTCCGCAGTGTGTGCACTGCATCCTGTAAGCTCTCTGGTCGCTCCCTTGCCCTCTCCGCAGTGTGCACTGCATCCTGTGAGCTCACGGGTCGCTCCCCTGCTCTCTCCGCAGTGTGCACTGCATCCTGTGAGCTCATGGGTCGCTCCCCTGCTCTCTCCGCGGTGTGTGCACTGCATCCTGTGAGCTCACGGTTCGCTCCCCTGCTCTCTCCGCAGGGTGCACGGCATCCTGTGAGCTCACGGGTTGCTCCCCTTCTCTCTACGCAGTGTGCACTGCATGCTGTGAGCTCACAGGTTGCTCCCTTGCTCTCTCCGCAGTGTGTACACTGCATCCTGTGAGCTCACGGTTCACTCCCCTGCTCTCTCTGCAGTGTGCACTGCATGCTGTGAGCTAATAGTCGCTCCCCTGCTCTCTCCTCAGTGTGTGCACTGCTTCTTTTGAGCTAACGGTAGCTCCCCTGCTCTCTCCGCAGTGTGTGCACTGCATGCTGTGAACTCACGGGTCGCTCCCCTGCTCTCTCTGCAGTGTGCACTGCATCCTGTGAGCTCACGGGTCGCTCCCCTGCCCTCTCCGCAGTGTGCACTGCATCCTGTGAGCTCACATGTCGCTCCCCTGCTCTCTCTACAGTGTGTGCACTGCCTCCTGTGAGCTAACGGTTGCTCCCCTGCCCTCTCCGCAGTGTGCACTGCATCCTGTGAGCTCACGGGTCGCTCCCCTGCCCTCTCCGCAGTGTGCACTGCATCCTGTGAGCTCACGGGTCGCTCCCCTGCTCTCTCCGCAGTGTGTGCACTGCATCCTGTGAGCTAACGGTTGCTCCCCTGCCCTCTCTACAGTGTGTGCACTGCATCCTGTGAGCTAACGGTTGCTCCCCTGCTCTCTCTACAGTGTGTGCACTGCCTCCTGTGAGCTAACGGTCACTCCCCTGCTCTCTCCGCAGTGTGTGCACTGCATCCTGTGAGCTAACGGTCGCTCCCCTACTCTCTCCGCAGTGTGCGCTGTATCCTGTGAGCTCACGGATCGCTCTCCTGCACTCTGCAGTGTGCACTGCATCCCGTGAGCTCTCGGGTCGTTCCCCTGCACTCTCCCCAGTTTACACTGCATGCTGTGAGCTCAAGTGTCGCTCCTCTGCTCTCTCCGCAATGTGTGCACTGCATCCTGTGAGCTCACGGGTCGCTCCCCTGCTCTCTCTGCAGTGTGTGCACTGCATCCTGTGAGCTCACGGGTCGCTCCCCTGCCCTCTCCGCAGTGTGCAATGCATCCTGTGAGCTCACGGGTCGCTCCCCTGCTCTTTCCGCAGTGTGTGCACTGCATCCTGTGAGCTCACTGGTCACTTCCCTGCCTTCTCCTGTGAGCTCTCGGGTCGCTCCCCTGCCCTCTCCGCAGTGTGTGCACTGCATCCTGTGAGCTAACGGTCGCTCCCCTGCTCTCTCCGCAGTGTGTGCACTGCATGCTGTGAGCTAATAGTCGCTCCCCTGCTCTCTCCTCAGTGTGTGCACTGCTTCTTGTGAGCTCACGGGTCGCTCCCCTGCTCTCTCCGCAGTGTGTGCATTGCATCCTGTGAGCTAACGGTCGCTCCCCTACTCTCTCCGCAGTGTGTGCACTGTATCCTGTGAGCTCACGGGTCGCTCCCCTGCTCTCTCCCCAGTGTACACTGCATGCTGTGAGCTCAAGGGTTGCTCCTCTGCTCTCTCCGCAGTGTGTGCACTGCATCCTGTAAGCTCACGGGTCGCTCCCCTGCTCTCTCCGCAGTGTGTGCACTGCATCCTGTGAGCTCACGGGTCGCTCCCCTGCCCTCTCCGCAGTGTGCACTGCATCCTGTGAGTTCACGGGTCGCTCCACTGCTCTCTCCGCAGTGTGTGCACTGCATCCTGTGAGCTCACGGGTCGCTTCCCTGCCCTCTCCTGTGAGCTCTCGGGTCGCTCCCCTGCCCTCACCGCAGTGTGTGCACTGCATTCTGTGAGCTAACGGTCGCTACCCTGCTCTCTCCTCAGTGTGTGCACTGCTTCCTGTGAGCTAACGGTCGCTCCCCTGCTCTATCCGCAGTGTGTTCACTGCATGCTGTGAGGTCACATGTCGCTCCCCTGCTCTCTCCGCAGTGTGTGCACTGCATGCTGTGAGGTCACATGCCGCTCCCCTGCTCTCTCCGCAGTGTGTGCACTGCATCCTGTGAGCTAATGGTCGCTCCCCTGCTCTCTCCGCTGTGTGTGCACTGCATCCTGTGAGCTAACGATCACTCCCCTGCTCTCTCCGCAGTGTGCACTGCATCCTGTGAGCTCAAGGGTCGCTCCCCTGCCCTCTCCGCAGTGTGCACTGCATCCTGTGAGCTCATGGGTCGCTCCCCTGCCCTCTCCGCAGTGTGCACTGCATCCTGTGAGCTCACGGGTCGCTCCCCTGCTCTCTCCGCAGTGTGTGCACTGCATCCTGTGAGCTAACGGTCGCTCCCCTACTCTCTCCGCAGTGTGTGCACTGCATCCCGTGAGCTCTCGGGTCGTTCCCATGCTCTCTCCCCAGTTTACACTGCATGCTGTGAGCTCAAGGATCGCTCCCCTGCTCTCTCTGCAGTGTGTGCACTGCATCCTGTGAGCTCACGGGTCGCTCCCCTGCCCTCTCCGCAGTGTGCAATGCATCCTGTGAGCTCACGGGTCGCTCCCCTGCTCTTTCCGCAGTGTGTGCACTGCATCCTGTGAGCTCACTGGTCACTTCCCTGCCTTCTCCTGTGAGCTCTCGGGTCGCTCCCCTGCCCTCTCCGCAGTGTGTGCACTGCATCCTGTGAGCTAACGGTCGCTCCCCTGCTCTCTCCGCAGTGTGTGCACTGCATGCTGTGAGCTAATAGTCGCTCCCCTGCTCTCTCCTCAGTGTGTGCACTGCTTCTTGTGAGCTCACGGGTCGCTCCCCTGCTCTCTCCGCAGTGTGTGCATTGCATCCTGTGAGCTAACGGTCGCTCCCCTACTCTCTCCGCAGTGTGTGCACTGTATCCTGTGAGCTCACGGGTCGCTCCCCTGCTCTCTCCCCAGTGTACACTGCATGCTGTGAGCTCAAGGGTTGCTCCTCTGCTCTCTCCGCAGTGTGTGCACTGCATCCTGTAAGCTCACGGGTCGCTCCCTTGCCCTCTCCGCAGTGTGCACTGCATCCTGTAAGCTCACGGGTCGCTCCCCTGCTCTCTCCGCAGTGTGTGCACTGCATCCTGTGAGCTCACGGGTCGCTCCCCTGCCCTCTCCGCAGTGTGCACTGCATCCTGTGAGTTCACGGGTCGCTCCACTGCTCTCTCCGCAGTGTGTGCACTGCATCCTGTGAGCTCACGGGTCGCTTCCCTGCCCTCTCCTGTGAGCTCTCGGGTCGCTCCCCTGCCCTCACCGCAGTGTGTGCACTGCATTCTGTGAGCTAACGGTCGCTACCCTGCTCTCTCCTCAGTGTGTGCACTGCTTCCTGTGAGCTAACGGTCGCTCCCCTGCTCTATCCGCAGTGTGTTCACTGCATGCTGTGAGGTCACATGTCGCTCCCCTGCTCTCTCCGCAGTGTGTGCACTGCATGCTGTGAGGTCACATGCCGCTCCCCTGCTCTCTCCGCAGTGTGTGCACTGCATCCTGTGAGCTAATGGTCGCTCCCCTGCTCTCTCCGCTGTGTGTGCACTGCATCCTGTGAGCTAACGATCACTCCCCTGCTCTCTCCGCAGTGTGCACTGCATCCTGTGAGCTCAAGGGTCGCTCCCCTGCCCTCTCCGCAGTGTGCACTGCATCCTGTGAGCTCATGGGTCGCTCCCCTGCCCTCTCCGCAGTGTGCACTGCATCCTGTGAGCTCACGGGTCGCTCCCCTGCTCTCTCCGCAGTGTGTGCACTGCATCCTGTGAGCTAACGGTCGCTCCCCTACTCTCTCCGCAGTGTGTGCACTGCATCCCGTGAGCTCTCGGGTCGTTCCCATGCTCTCTCCCCAGTTTACACTGCATGCTGTGAGCTCAAGGATCGCTCCTCTGCTCTCTCTGTAATGTGTGCACTGCATCCTATGAGCTCACGGGTCGCTCCCCTGCTCTCTCCGAAGTGTGTGCACTGCATCCTGTGAGCTCACGGGTCGCTCCCCTGCCCTCTCTGCAGTGTGCAATGCATCCTGTGAGCTCACGGGTCGCTCCCATGCTCCCTTCGCAGTGTGTGCACTGCATCCTGTGAGCTCACTGGTCGCTTCCCTGCCCTCTCCTGTGAGCTCTCGGGTCGCTCCCCTGCCCTCTCCGCAGTGTGTGCACTGCATCCTGTGAGCTAACGGTCGCTACCCTGCTCTCTCCTCAGTGTGTGCACTGCTTCCTGTGAGCTAACGGTCGCTCCCCTGCTCTCTCCGCAGTGTGTGCACTGCATGCTGTGAGCTCACATGTCGCTCCCCTGCTCTCTCCGCAGTGTGTGCACTGCATCCTGTGAGCTAATGGTCGCTCCCCTGCTCTCTCCGCTGTGTGTGCACTGCATGCTGTGAGCTAACGATCACTCCCCTGCTCTCTCCGCAGTGTGTGCACTGCATGCTGTGAGCTCACAGGTCTCTCCCCTGCTCTCTCCGCAGTGTGCACTGCATCCTGTGAGCTAAAGTTCGCTTCCCTGCTCTCTCCGCAGTGTGTGCAGTGCATGCTGTGAGCTCATGGGTCGCTCCCCTGCTCTCTCCGCAGTGTGTGCACTGCATGCTGTGAGCTCACTTGTTGCTCCCCTGCTCTCTCCGCAGTGGGCACTGCATGCTGTGAGCTCACGGGTCACTCCCCTGCTCTCTCCCCAGTGTGCACTGCATGCTGTGAGCTCACGGGTCGCTTCCCTGCTCTCTCCGCAGTGTGCACTGCATCCTGTGAGCTCATGGGTCGCTCCCCTGCTCTCTCCGCGGTGTGTGCACTGCATCCTGTGAGCTCACGGTTCGCTCCCCTGCTGTCTCCGCAGGGTGCACTGCATCCTGTGAGCTCACGGGTCGCTCCCCTGCCCTCTCTGCAGTGTGCACTGCATGCTGTGAGCTCACAGGTTGCTCCCCTGCTCTCTCCGCAGTGTGTACACTGCATCCTGTGAGCTCACGGTTCACTCCCCTGCTCTCTCTGCAGTGTGCACTGCATGCTGTGAGCTCACGGGTTGCTCCCCTGCTCTCTCCGCAGTGTGTACACTGCATCCTGTGAGATCACATGTCGCTCCCCTGCTCTCTCTGCAGTGTGTGCACTGTATCCTGTGAGCTAACGGTCACTCCCCTGCCCTCTCCGCAGTGTGCACTGCATCCTGTGAGCTAACGGTTGCTCCCCTGCCCTCTCCGCAGTGTGCACTGCATCCTGTGAGCTCACGGGTCGCTCCCCTGTCCTCTACGCAGTGTGCACTGCATCCTGTGAGCTCACGGGTCGCTCCCCTGCTCTCTCCGCAGTGTGTGCATTGCATCCTGTGAGCTAACGGTCGCTCCCCTACTCTCTCCGCAGTGTGTGCACTGTATCCTGTGAGCTCACGGGTCGCTCCCCTGCCCTCTGCAGTGTGCACTGCATCCCGTGAGCTCTTGGGTTATTCCCCTGCTCTCTCCCCAGTTTACACTGAGAGCTGTGAGCTCAAGGGTCGCTCCTCTGCTCTCTCCGCAATGTGTGCACTGCATACTGTGAGCTCACGGGTCGCTTCCCTGCTCTCTCCGCAGTGTGTGCACTGCATCCTGTGAGCTCACGGGTCGCTCCCCTGCCCTCTCCGCAGTGTGCAATGCATCCTGTGAGCTCACGGGTCGCTCCCCTGCTCTCTCCGCAGTGTGTGCACTGCATCCTGTGAGCTCACGGGTCGCTTCCCTGCCCTCTCCTGTGAGCTCTCGGGTCGCTCCCCTGCCCTCTCCGCAGTGTGTGCACTGCATCCAGTGAGCTAACGGTCGCTACCCTGCTCTCTCCTCTGTGTGTGCACTGCTTCCTGTGAGCTAACGGTCTCTCCCCTGCTCTCTCCGCAGTGTGTGCACTGCATCCTGTGAGCTAATGGTCCATCCCCTGCCCTCTCCGCAGTGTGTGCACTGCATCCAGTGAGCTAACGGTCGCTACCCTGCTCTCTCCTCTGTGTGTGCACTGCTTCCTGTGAGCTAACGGTCTCTCCCCTGCTCTCTCCGCAGTGTGTGCACTGCATGCTGTGAGCTCACATGTCGCTCCCCTGCTCTCTCCGCAGTGTGTGCACTGCATCCTGTGAGCTAATGGTCCATCCCCTGCCCTCTCCGCAGTGTGTGCACTGCATCCTGTGAGCTAATAGTCGCTCCCCTGCTCTCTCCTCAGTGTGTGCACTGCTTCTTGTGAGCTAACGGTCGCTCCCCTGCTCTCTCCGCTGTGTGTGCACTGCATGCTGTGAACTCACGGGTCGCTCCCCTGATCTCTATGCAGTGTGCACTGCATGCTGTGAGCTCATGGGTCGCTCCCCTGCCCTCTCCGCAGTGTGCACTGCATCCTGTAAGCTCACGGGTCGCTCCCCTGCTCTCTCCGCAGTGTGTGCACTGTATCCTGTGAGCTCACGGTCGCTCCCCTGCCCTCTGCAGTGTGCACTGCATCCCGTGAGCTCTGGGGTCGCTCCCCTGCTCTCTCCCCAGTGTACACTGCATGCTGTGAGCTCAAGGGTCGCTCCTCTGCTCTCTCCGCAGTGTGTGCACTGCATCCTGTGAGCTCACGGGTCGCTCCCCTGCTCTCTCCGCAGTGTGTGCACTGCATCCTGTGAGCTCACGGGTCGCTCCCCTGCCCTCTCCACAGTGTGTGCACTGCATCCTGTGAGCTCACGTGTCGCTCCCCTGCTCTCTCCGCAGTGTGTGCACTGCATCCTGTGAGCTCACGGGTCGCTTCCCTGCCCTCTCCTGTGAGCTCTCGGGTCGCTCCCCTGCCCTCTCCGCAGTGTGTGCACTGCATCCTGTGAGCTAACGGTCGCTACCCTGCTCTCTCCTCAGTGTGTGCACTGCTTCCTGTGAGCTATTGGTCGCTCCCCTGCTCTCTCCGCAGTGTGTGCACTGCATGCTGTGAGCTCACATGTCGCTCCCCTGCTCTCTCCGCAGTGTGTGCACTGCATCCTGTGAGCTAATGGTCGCTCCCCTTCTCTCTCCACTGTGTGTGCACTGCATCCTGTGAGCTAACAATCACTCCCCTGCTCTCTCCGCAGTGTGTGCACTGCATGCTGTGAGCTCACAGGTCTCTCCCCTGCTCTCTCCGCAGTGTGCACTGCATCCTGTGAGCTCACTTGTTGCTCCCCTGCTCTCTCCGCAGTGTGGGCACTGCATGCTGTGAGCTCACGGGTCGCTCCCCTGCTCTCTCCGCAGTGTGTGCACTGCATGCTGTGAGCTCATGGGTCGCTCCCCTGCTCTCTCCACAGTGTGTGCACTGCATCCTGTGAGCTCACGGGTCGCTCCCCTGCTCTCTCCGCAGTGTGTGCACTGCATCCTGTGAGCTCACGGGTCGCTCCCCTGCCCTCTCCACAGTGTGTGCACTGCATCCTGTGAGCTCACGTGTCGCTCCCCTGCTCTCTCCGCAGTGTGTGCACTGCATCCTGTGAGCTCACGGGTCGCTTCCCTGCCCTCTCCTGTGAGCTCTCGGGTCGCTCCCCTGCCCTCTCCGCAGTGTGTGCACTGCATCCTGTGAGCTAACGGTCGCTACCCTGCTCTCTCCTCAGTGTGTGCACTGCTTCCTGTGAGCTATTGGTCGCTCCCCTGCTCTCTCCGCAGTGTGTGCACTGCATGCTGTGAGCTCACATGTCGCTCCCCTGCTCTCTCCGCAGTGTGTGCACTGCATCCTGTGAGCTAATGGTCGCTCCCCTTCTCTCTCCACTGTGTGTGCACTGCATCCTGTGAGCTAACAATCACTCCCCTGCTCTCTCCGCAGTGTGTGCACTGCATGCTGTGAGCTCACAGGTCTCTCCCCTGCTCTCTCCGCAGTGTGCACTGCATCCTGTGAGCTCACTTGTTGCTCCCCTGCTCTCTCCGCAGTGTGGGCACTGCATGCTGTGAGCTCACGGGTCGCTCCCCTGCTCTCTCCGCAGTGTGTGCACTGCATGCTGTGAGCTCATGGGTCGCTCCCCTGCTCTCTCCACAGTGTGTGCACTGCATGCTGTGAGCTCACTTGTTGCTCCCCTGCTCTCTCCGCAGTGTGGGCACTGCATGCTGTGAGCTCACGGGTCACTCCCCTGCTCTCTCCCCAGTGTGCACTGCATGCTGTGAGCTCACGGGTCGATCCCCTGCTCTCTCCGCAGTGTGTGCACTGCATGCTGTGAGCTCTCTAGTCGCTCCCCTGCCCTCTCCGCAGTGTGTGCACTGCATCCTGTGAGCTAACGGTCGCTCCCCTGCTCTCTCCGCAGTGTGTGCACTGCATGCTGTGAACTCACGGGTCGCTCCCCTTCTCTCTCCGCAGTGTGCACTGCATGCTGTGAGCTCATGGGTCGCTCTCCTGCTCTCTCCGCAGTGTGTGCACTGCATCCTATGAGCTCACAGGTCGCTCACCTGCTCTCTCCGCAGTGTGTGCACTGCATCCTGTGAGCTCACAGGTCGCTCCCCTGCTCTCTCTGCAATGTGTGCACTGCATCCTGTGAGCTCAGAGGTTGCTCCCTTGCTCTCTCCGCAGTGTGTGCACTGCATGCTGTGAGCTCACGGGTTGCTCCCTTGCTCTCTCCGCTGTGTGCACTGCATGCTGTGAGCTCACGGGTTGCTCCCTTGCTCTCTCCGCAGTGTGCACTGCATGCTGTGAGCTCACGTGTTGCTCCTCTGCTCTCTCCACAGTGTGTGCACTGCATCCTGTGAGCTCTCGGGTCACTCCCCTGCTCTCTCCACAGTGTGCACTGCATTCTGTGAGCTAATGGTCGCTCCCCTGCTCTCTCCGCAGTGTTTGCACTGCATACTGTGAGCTCACGGGTCGCTCCCCTGCCCTCTCCGCAGTGTGCACTGCATCCTGTGAGCTCACGGGTCGCTCCCCTGCTCTCTCCGCAGTGTGCACTGCATCCTGTGAGCTCACATATCGCTCCCCTGCTCTCTCTGCAGTGTGTGCACTGCATCCTGTGAGCTAACGGTCGCTCCCCTGCTCTCTCCGCAGTGTGTGCACTTTATCCTGTGAGCTCACATGT
Organism: Ascaphus truei; assembly: GCF_040206685.1. Classification (NCBI taxonomy): domain Eukaryota; kingdom Metazoa; phylum Chordata; class Amphibia; order Anura; family Ascaphidae; genus Ascaphus; species Ascaphus truei. The sequence goes on from NC_134484.1 coordinate 4,194,839, forward strand.
CGCTCCCCTTCTCTCTCCGCAGTGTGTGCACTGCATCCTGTGAGCTAACAGTGGCTCCCCTGCACTCTCCGCAGTGTGTGCACTGCATCCTGTGAGCTCACATGTCACTCCCCTGCTCTCTCCGCAGTGTGTGCGCTGCATCCTGTGAGCTCACATGTCGCTCCCCTGCTCTCTCCGCAGTGTGTGCACTGCATCCTGTGAGCTCACATGTCACTCCCCTGCTCTCTCTGCAGTGTGTGCACTGCATCCTGTGAGCTAACGGTCGCTCTCCTGCTCTCTCCGCAGTGTGTGCTTTCTTTATTGGTCAATAAAGAGGAGCCGTTGAGAACAGGCATCCTGATCTCGGTGCCGCAGTGCCCGGTCTACGCGGGCGCCATTGTGATGGCCGGTTCAGTGAAGGTGGAATACAGCCTGGACGAGGAGTGCAGATGGGCACTGAATGTGCACAGTGTACGGGAGTCTCTGTACGCAGCCAGGGAACACTGCAACCCCAAGGTCCTGTGCATCACCAACCCGGGGAACCCAACCGGTAATGTCATTAATATCTAGCTATACACATGGCGTAGGTACAAGGGGGGGGGGGGTAAGGATTCACCCGCCCATAGGAGCTTACAATCTAAAGAGAATAAAAAACACCAGTGCAAAGACACATTTACTTATGGAATAGCACCATTACTTAAGGACACTCCCCCCTACACATTCACTTATGGAATAGCATAATTACTTAAGGACACCCCCCCCCCTTACACATTCACATATGGAATAGCACCATTACTTAAGGACACCCCCCCCTTACACATTCACATATGGAATAGCACCATTACTTAAGGACACCCCCCCCTTACACATTCACATATGGAATAGCACCATTACTTAAGGACACTCACCCCCTTACACATTCACTTATGGAATAGCACCATTACTTAAGGACACCCACCCCCCTACACATTCACTTATGGAATAGCGCCATTACTTAAGGACACTCCCCCCTGCACATTCACTTATGGAATAGCACCATTACTTAAGGACACTCCCCCACTTACACATTCACTTATGGAATAGCACCATTACTTAAGGACACTCCCCCCTACACATTCACTTATGGAATAGCGCCATTACTTAAGGACACTCCCCCCTACACATTCACTTATGGAATAGCACCATTACTTAAGGACATACCCCCTAAACATTCACTTATGGAATAGCACCATTACTTAAGGACACTCCCCCCTTACACATTCACTTATGGAATAGCACCATTACTTAAGGACACTCCCCCACTTACACATTCACTTATGGAATAGCACCATTACTTAAGGACACTCCCCCACTTACACATTCACTTATGGAATAGCACCATAACTTAAGGACACTCCCCCCTACACATTCACTTATGGAATAGCACCATTACTTAAGGACACCCCCCTAAACATTCACTTATGGAATAGCACCATTACTTAAGGACACTCCCCCCTACACATTCACTTATGGAATAGCACCATTACTTAAGGACACTCCTCCTCCCCCCCTACACATTCACGTATGGAATAGCACCATTACTTAAGGACACTCCTCCTCCCCCCTACACATTCACTTATGGAATAGCACCATTTCTTAAGGACACTCCTCCCCCCTACACATTCACTTATGGAATAGCACCATTACTTAAGGACACTCCTCCTCCCCCCCTACACATTCACTTATGGAATAGCACCATTACTTAAGGACACTCCCCCACTTACACATTCACTTATGGAATAGCACCATTACTTAAGGACACTCCCCCCCTACACATTCACTTATGGAATAGCACCATTACTTAAGGACACTCCCCCCTCCCTACACATTCACTTATAGAATAGCACCATTACTTAAGGACACTCCCCACCTACACATTCACTTATGGAATTACACCATTACTTAAGGACACTCACCGCCCCCCCCCCCACCCCCCACTTCCGCGCCCTGAACCCGGAAGAGGTCACATGATGGCTCCGAAGGGTGGTCACGTGGTCAATCAGTGGCCAGGAGGTCTGTGGCCACGGAGGGGGCAGCACCCTGTGGCACTGAAGGGGTCCATATTTTGTAAGTGGCATTTAGCCATGTTGCCTGTTCTGTTGAATGGGCCAGTAGAACAGCGAAGAGGCAAGAACCCTAACTAAAGAACTCAATACCCTAAATGTAATATGAAACTAATTAAAAACTCTTATCTTTAATGTTTAACTGATTAAAATAATGAGATTTAAATTCCAAACAGTACACACATATATAATCCAAAAATTAGAGTGTATGTGACACTCCGGATTGTAAATAGATAAGAACAATTGAGAAGGATTAAATCAATTGTTCAAAAAAGGGAGCTGGTATACAGATTTCCCTTAGTGAGAGTTCTGGGGGGGAACAGACACGAGGAGATGGTGTTATCACCTCCCTAATATAAACACAAGTATGGCTCAGAGGTCAGAGCTTATACATTAACTTGCTGGCAGTAGGTGATGTGGCTAACAGATACCCAGACCGGTGTGGTTAATTGTGAATGCCTATGCACATATTCATGAATGTGCTCAACCGTCAGGTACTGTGCCACAACATTATAAGGATAATACTCTATACCACAAGATAACAGTACAGCCACTGAAGTAGAAGGTGAAGTTAATGCTCTTATTGATACCAGATACCAAGAAACGGTGTGGCTCATTGGGTATGCCTGTGCACATATTCATGAATGTGCTCAACCGTCTGGTACTGTATGTAGTCAGAATCTCCTATTGTGCTGTGGTATAAGTGCCTTATAAATACAGCCATAAATGCCAATGTGGGTGTGTACAACCAACTCTCCCCACTCTCAGCCCACCGAGTGAACTCGTAAACTCTGACCCGATTCAGGAGGGTATGTGCGGGCGCTGGTTCTGGCAGCTACTCGCTCTGCGAGATGTGAGGCTGCCACGTCAATGCTGACCTTGAATGGGCCATAAGCTGCCGGGCAGCTGAATGAGCATCGTCCACAAGCGGAAGCTGTAGGTTCAGCTCAAAGAGGACATTTTAGCCCACCTGAAAATACATCAATGCCGAGTATCTCTACACATTGCCAGCTGTATGCTATAGAGGTACTAGATGCTTATCCAAAAGTATCTTTCCTGCTAAAAGCAATAAAAAAAGCTTGAAGTGGTCGGCGGGGCAGTCATACTCAGTATCACTCCATACGCCAGCACGTTCATGTTCTGAGGGGCAGGATGGTGACGCATTGACATCTGTTATCACAAATCTGGGGTTCCCGGTGCGTTCTGCACCTGATTACACATTAACCTTTTACAGGCCAGGTCCTGAGCAGGGAATGTATAGAAGACGTGATCCGATTGGCTGCTGAAGAAAACCTGCTCCTGTTCGCTGATGAGGTAGGCTGGCGATTCTTGTTGATATTAGCACCTTATACTCAGTGGAGTGAACCTTGGTGATGGGGGAACTGTCTGTCAAGCCTCACTCATTGGATGGCAGTCTCATGAATTAGGGCAGTCTCACTGATTGGATGGCAGTCTCACTCATTAGGGCTAGTCTCACTGATTAGATTGCAGTCTCACTAATTAGGTGCAGTCTCACTGATTGGATGGCAGTCTCACTAATTAGGGGCAGTCTCACTCATTGGATGGCAGTCTCACTCATTGGATGGCAGTCTCACTCATTGGATGGCAGTCTCACTCATTGGATGGCAGTCTCACTCATTGGATGGCAGTCTCACTCATTGGATGGCAGTCTCACTCATTGGATGGCAGTCGCACTAATTAGGGGCAGTCTCACTGATTGGATGGCAGTCTCACTGATTGGATGGCAGTCTCACTAATTAGGGGCAGTCTCACTGATTGGATGGCAGTCTCACTAATTAGGGCAGTCTCACTGATTGGATGGCAGTCTCACTAATTAGGGGTAGTCTCACTGATTGGATGGCAGTCTCACTGATTGGATGGCAGTCTCACTAATTAGGGGCAGTCTCACTCATTGGATGGCAGTCTCACTCAATAGGGTTAGTCTCACGGATTGGATGGCAGTCTCACTGATTGGATGGCAGTCTCACTTATTGGATGGCAGTCTCACTGATTGGATGGCAGCCTCAATGATTGGATGGCAGTCTCACTGATTGGATGGCAGTCTCACTCATTAGGGTTAGTCTCACTGATTGGATGGTAGTCTCACTCATTAGGGTTAGTCCCACTGATTGGATGGCAGTCTCACTCATTAGGGTTAGTCTCACTGATTGGATGGTAGTCTCCCTCTCTAGAAATAGTCTAAATCCCTTGGAGGGAGTCTCACTCATTGGAATGCAGTCTCATTCACTGGAAGACTGTCTCATCGCAGGACAGTGTTCCCCAGTGGAAGGCAGTCTCACTCCTCAAATCCACCACAGCTCTTTAATATCTGTGCCACTCTACAGAGAACAATACATTCCTCTATCTCTGTGTCACACTACGGCGAGCCATACGTTCTTCTATCCCTGTGTCACTCTAAGGCGAGCCATACAATCTTCTATCTCTGTGTCACATTACCGCGAGCCATATGTTCTTCTATCTCTGTGCCACTCTACGGCGAGCCATACTGTTAGATCTCTACAGATCAGGTCATCTAGGGCAAGCAAAACAAAACTTCTCCCGGGAGCACTAGAACGCAACGGAATATGGGATGCTTTCAAATAGTATAGCATACGAGCTCGGAGCCGTAAGAATTCAGAGAGGCGCCTTGGCTGAGTTCTTACAACTAATTTTAATGGTTCACAAGCAGGTTTTTATACACAAGGCAGGGACAAAAATATAGTTGTCATCTGTTACAAATATGGGTACACATCTAAATTTACATGTATCCTTCACATAATGCCTTTTCTGTAGAGCTTAAAACATTTAACTGCTGAGCAAGAGACATATACAATGGTGACTTATAAGGCAGTCCTATCCTCTGTAGTCTTGTTTTAACAACATTTTGACAGGCACTGAACAGTTGGTCTAAAGCTATTTACAATAGCCTCCCGTGAAAATAGCAAGGCCAGCGTATTCTGTTTAACCTTATCAATTCCAGAGCTTGGCAGAAGACAGTTTTAACCTTACATCACTCCTTTTGTTCTGAAAGAACAAATCAATTGACCAATCCCATTTATTCTTCTGCAAACCACTCAGGAGAGGAAAAACTCCAAGGAAGAAACCTCCAAGAGACCATGTGCCTGCAGAAACCTATCTCTTTTAGGTATCTCGTTTGATAATCAGAGATGAACATATGGGTGGTTGACGAGTACCAAGACTATTGGTATTTCTCGCTCTCTTTGTGGGAGGCATATACATAATGGTCGAGCTAGAAGCAGAAACATCTTTCTTTGGCAAAAATAGAGCTGATTACACTTTTAGCCATCTAGATTAATTCATACACACAGAGTAATAAACCTGCGATTACATAAAGAATTTAATTCCCAATACACCGAGCCAATTTTCAAGGCCAAATGTAAAATCAAACTCTTTTGTTTCCTCTCTCATTCTAGATTAAATTTCTGCTAGAGTATCCATATCATGGTGGATAAAGAAAAACCTGGCGCCAGATAGTCAGTGGAATGTCCTGTACTCCTCAAGGGAACCGCACACTTGCTCGACAGACCATGCAAAGAAAAGAACACAAACAAACAAAAATCATAGCGCAACACTGTAGGGTAAGCAGTATAGAACTAATACACATAAACAGTTAAGAATCCTAGCGATAATTAAAACAATTTTTTATTATTAAAAAGAACTATGCCAAGACCGACTATGGCAAATACAAAGAACCGCAGGTCATCCGGAGCACAAAAATTGGAGCCCTACTTACATACAGCAAGATTAAGCTCGCATGGTAGGAACAAGTCCTAAGTAGAGATGATCTCCCTGGCGGGTGATGCCTCTGCTCCACTGCGGCTCAGACACCAGTCAGTCCTTCGATGGTAACCGGAACAGCTCCGGCCGTGGGGGCTGGTGTGCGGGGTCCACAGCTCTGCACCGCGTGTAGACACACGCCTCACTTCCTCCTACGGAACAACAGGAAGTCTCTGCGCGCCCGCGCGCGATAGTGCCTGTTGTCTTAAAGGAACAGCTGGCTAGCTGAAGGGAAAGCTGGGCTCCAATGCCAAATGTCCTCAAACGTCCAAAGTCAGTCAGTCAGCCACTATCTGACTGACTTTGGACGTTTGAGGACATTTGGCATTGGAGCCCAGCTTTCCCTTCAGCTAGCCAGCTGTTCCTTTAAGACAACAGGCACTATCGCGCGCGGGCGCGCAGAGACTTCCTGTTGTTCCGTAGGAGGAAGTGAGGCGTGTGTCTACACGCGGTGCAGAGCTGTGGACCCCGCACACCAGCCCCCACGGCCGGAGCTGTTCCGGTTACCATCGAAGGACTGACTGGTGTCTGATCCGCAGTGGAGCAGAGGCATCACCCGCCAGGGAGATCATCTCTACTTAGGACTTGTTCCTACCATGCGAGCTTAATCTTGCTGTATGTAAGTAGGGCTCCAATTTTTGTGCTCCGGATGACCTGCGGTTCTTTGTATTTGCCATAGTCGGTCTTGGCATAGTTCTTTTTAATAATAAAAAATTGTTTTAATTATCGCTAGGATTCTTAACTGTTTATGTGTATTAGTTCTATACTGCTTACCCTACAGTGTTGCGCTATGATTTTTGTTTGTTTGTGTTCTTTTCTTTGCATGGTCTGTCGAGCAAGTGTGCGGTTCCCTTGAGGAGTACAGGACATTCCACTGACTATCTGGCGCCAGGTTTTTCTTTATTTTAGTTTATTCTGTTAGTACTGGCAGTATCACCGGGCAGCCAACCTTTATTATAAGATTTTGAATATCACACTGTGTATTACACTTTAGCGCTAGTTCACATTTTTTCTTCACCATATCATGGTGGATACTTTTTGATTGGGTGTTAATATAAGAACGGCATTCTTTACCCACTAATTTACAAACCCCTCCTTGTGCTACCATCAGATAACCCAATGCCATACAATTTTGCAAAACTACTGTCCTTATCTATTGCTGAACCTTAAAAATAGCGTCTTTTAGTATCGTGAAAAACAACATTTATATTGACTACTGAAAAATCCCCTTTTGCATATAAATCATACATTCCTAACAGGGTATTAGACCTCCCGCTATTCTCTTAACTGAGCTATTTTTTAATAATTAATGCCTTTCAATTTCGTATTCTTTGCTTAGGTATGATGAACATTATTTAAATTCTATTTCTGATCATAAGTGGGGGTTGGTGTGGGTTAATATTTCCTAGGAGCGACTGCCCAACACATACATCTTACATACTACATTTACTCAGAATATCGGAACAGACAAAATGGCTGCCATAGGCAAAATGGTTGACTTGTGATCCTTTCCTTGTGGTTGACACACGCCCTTGGGTGACCTCCCCACCTTCCTCTTTTCCAATCTTCTCAGCCCCCTCTTCCTTTAGAGACAGTCTTTTTAAAGAACAGTTAACCATATCATTGTCCTGCCGGACCAAAAAAATAGTCCCATGGTGCATAACTTGATTCCTTTCTGGCCATTGTATCGGCCCAGTTGATTTCTTTTTTTTCGGTCTCTTCTTCTGGGGGACTGCTGACATCTTCATCACCAAAAAGAGACATAGCATCGGTGGGGGGGTTGCAATGCACTTCAGGACCAAAGTTTTGCTGTTCATAACACAGAGAGTAATGAGTAGGACAGACACACATACAAAAACATCCACTAGCTTCGCTCCCAGCGAAATAATCTAACCACCAAGTCCCAACAAATCCCAACCCTCATCTCTATCTTCAAACACTGGAACCACTTTCCCAAATAACATAACCTGGTCTAGTTGCAGGATAATAATTTATCTATCCTTCTATCACAGAGTCAATAATTTCCCTAGGGTAAACTTGTATTTCTACTCCCTTCATAACCAATTTCTTATATATATAGTTCTACAAATATCTTATAGCATCTTGTCTTTTTCCAAGGGGTTAAATATAACTCTCGTGTTCCTGGGGTGCAATTTATTCGGTATGTATAGTACATTGGGATATATTGCACTAAGATGTGGGCTTTGTTTACCAGGATTCCATTATATAACAAAATATTCTTGTTACTACCCTATCGTCTTTATGTGGACACCACTTACAGTATATAAACCTAATAGAATAAACATTGTAATTAAAATAATAAAACCTGTAAAAAGAAAGGTTATTAAAAAGTTCAAAGTTCATATGTTGAGGTCCGAATTTTCTTCCTATGAACTTTTCTCCTTTTTTTTTGGTTAGTGCCGGGTTTTCTTATGAACCAAAACACCAACTGAGAACGGCTGTGTCTTTAGGCCATCCCTCCTTTGTTGAGGTTTAATTTTGAAGCGACTGTGGGTGCCCTTGTGTAACATGGATCCAGGAAAAATTCTCTGACTGGGTAGAATCTGGAATAGACCTCTCCACTTTAGATGAAAAGCGCTTTTGCGTCACCTTTATCTTCATCTAATTGGAAGGACTGCACCTGGACATGAGACACTCAGACAATTGCATTAGTTTCACACAATAGATGCTGATTAAAATCGTCTGTTTAGAGCATAATCATACAACATTAAATCTACAAGGTACCTAGGGTGACCATTGGTCTTCCCATGAGAGAAAATTATATCTGATTGTCACATTAGGCTAGTCCAAATACACCTTTATATTTAAGGGATCAATCACAAGGCAAAACAGGCAGAAAAATAAACGGTGGTTCATTCGGATAAGACCTTGAAAACTTCACAAACACAAGAAACAGAGAATATACTTTGGGGGACCTTATACTTATTAGGAAAATAACTTGGGGAGATTTGGACTCGAAATCCAGGAGTCTGGGGGCACAGGGAGGCCCTGGTGTAATTCACACTGCGTTCCGTCAAATCATGCCTGCTTGCTGGGGAAAATTAAGTGACTACCAGCAGTTTGGCCCCACAACTCCTGTGCAACCAAAATAATTATATTTCCACCCAAATATCCTCCTAAAACTGACACACAAGAAGTTTCACAGTTCCGCTAAGGGAATATGACATAGAAAATAACAGGGTCAGTTCACTTTCAGGCACTCCATATCTAAGCTGGGGCATTGGAATGCTTATTCACATGTTAATTCACATGCCAATTCACCAACCTGGGTTTAAATCACAGGACAAACACAATGCATTGCAGGCTTAGAACACATAAAACCAACATGTAGACACAAGAGCTTGCACTCCACTATTTGCACCTATCATGTTGGGTTCTAAAACCTTCTCTTCTCTAAGACACCAGCTAAGAATACCTTGCTGACAGACAAGACAGGCCAAAATATCACCTCCCTTTCCCCTCATGTGCCAGGAGACTCTGTTCTCATAAGCATATTCTGTGCAGCTATTTCTCATAAGGGGCCACCCATACAAGGCAATCCACTTATAAGCTTGCACAGACAGCTGCAGGCCCATGAGGCAAAGGGAATACACAGAGAATGCATTAACTAGCCCACTGGGCTTACACAGTTAACCCTACATACACAGTTCCTAGTTTATACCCATGTGGGGGTATAAAAAGGAAAAATTACAGGCAACATAGTAAGGTAAAATATTATACCCAAGAGCCAAGAGCTGACACTCTCAGCCCTTGCCATATGGTTTCAGGGGCAGCCAGCAATAATAACAGCAATAACACCCTCCTTTTGTTCACTTGTATTACATGTGAACAATATCACATAAAGGATAACAGCATTTAAAGCATAACCTTAATGGAATTGCTTGATGTATAGCAAAACTAACCTAAAACCTTTGGGTATAACATTTTCATAAAAAAATCTCAAAAGAACCCTACTGAATATAAATATAATCTGCTATAGTCTTCTGACAGAAACTTTTAGAACACAAAATAGCATCTGATTTGCTGAAAGAACAACCTGTAGCATAAAAACTCATAGACACAGATTTAAAGGTGGGACACATTTGAGAGAAAAAGATGGTTAAAAATGATAAAATATTAAATATTTGATCAACTTTGCAGAAAAATAATTCCATAGAGAACCCTCTAGTATATGAGACAGAGCTGCTCAGTGAGTAACGACACCGACTGGTACTGAGAGCTCGAAGCAGGGGAGCCTGGCTCAATTCCCAGTGTCGGCTCCCCGAGACTCCGGGCAAGTCACTCTATCTCCCTGTGCCTCAGGCACCAAAAACGTAGATTGTAAGCTCCACGGGGCAGGGACCTGTGCCTGCAAAAATGTCTCTGCAAAGCGCTGCGTACAACTAGCAGCACTATAGAAGAACATGCTATTATTATTATTATTATTAGTATACTGGCAGACCTGGTCAGGGGCCGTTTTCCTTGTACGTTGCTTTACTGCTATTTCGGGGTCTGCACACTTATACGTACCTCAGCACTAGAGTTTCTGTGCTGATTACATTGGACTAGTGGTTACTTTATCCACCTGTTCCCACTGCAATACACTAGTGATTCTATGCAGTTCATCAGTGATCCAGAACATTACATTGTGTTCATACTATAGGATCTGAGCGTTTAATATTTGTTTTAATCCCCATTATTTTACACGGATATTAAAGATTTAAGTTTTAACCACTTCGTTACCCACCCACCAGGTGTTTAGAGTGCTCATTCTGGGTTACTGTCCTCTGTTTATTGGAACTCTATATTAATCAATTTACACCTGTTTCTATTTCAAGCCATATAACAAGCTCAAATAACTCTCTGGGCTTCCTGCCAAAACCTTGTAACAGAAAAAAATGGTTAATTACTGGTTACTGCAATACAATTTGGGACAGCTTGAAATATGCAGCTCTTCACACAGCCCGACAATGTTTCTGGTATTCAAAAATTAAAACTGGATCTTTGTTAAACAGAAAATTGTAGGCTTTAACATATACTTTTAGATAGTTTAGTTACTGATTATACACAAAAAGAGCACAGAGCGCAGATACAAAACAAACAGAATTTTACGCTTCTTTCACACATTCAACCAGTTTTTACAAAAAAATAACAGACACATATTTTCTCACCTATTTTAATAAATAGGAAAACAAAACAGTTTGATCCTGCAGAATAAATTAATAAAGATATCCTTTTTTTTCTTCATATCATAACTTTTTTTTTTTTTTTTTAAACTAATTTTTTAAAATGCTGAACTTCTAGTTAGCTTTGTGTCTAGAATATATTTTGCCTGTTAAACTATATAACTTATTCACCTGATTTTATCTGTGGAGATTTAGAGGAAAATAATTATAATTCTGGTTAAGGAAATAAATCGCCTGGCCAGTACGATAAACATCCTTATTATTCCAGTGACTGGACTGTTTACAAAAATAATTCATCCTTTCTTTATTCTTTTTCTCCACAGATACCCAAAACTTTCCCCTGCTCAGTGTAAATTAGTTTATATTATAGTGGTGGTGTACACCTTTTAAAAATTAAATTTCAATCATGAGCAATTAATTATATTCTTATTTTAGAATCATTTGCAAGTTCTGAATAGTCATTTTGTATACATACAATACACCGGTATTCTTATTATTCAATGCAAATAACACTTTCACATAGATAGAATTCACCCAGATTCTTACAAGCACACACACAGGGATTACTCAATCAATCAACCTTTTTCTTTTTTACCATATCCATACTTAAAAATAAAACATTCTGAGGGAAAAAGAAACATATACCTGTTATACTCTTGTTTTCCACTTTTCAATTCAGACGGGAAAATATTATTAATTTAAACTTAATATATACTCATACTCAGTTAATGTTGCACAAATAATTTGAGTTTGCATGTTCGTTTTTCCTAAGAGCCATGCTGTCATTCACGATTTTGGTACATTCCTATGCCTGTGTAAAAATAGCTGGAGGAAAAAAAGGTGGGGGCTACTTGCAGCTGCTTATTACAATACATACAGGCGAGAGAGAGACAGCTGATTTTGCCACTGACAGCGAGGGAGAGGGCTGACAGGTTAGGGTAAGTTCATTAGATGACAAAATGTTAGTGCCCATAATGAGTTTATACAGGAAATAAATCTTAACACTTTATGCGCACGTATTAATAAACAATTATTAACTTAACTTTAAACAATTTTAACTTAACTTAACTTATATTGCCATGCTATTTGAAATCATATACCGTCCGTTTTACTTATCAGGGACTTACACTTGATTAAACAATAGGGACTCACCCTTTGTTACATAAATCAGAGACTTACCCTCGATAAAACAATAGGGACTCTCACCCTTTGTTACATAAATCGGGGACTTACCCTTTATTAAAGGGACTTACCCACGATTAAACAATAAGGACTCTCACCTTATGTTCTTTTGCCCTTATAAATTTAGGTTGCTTAGTTTCGCAGAGGAAAAGGTGAGAGACAAATAAAAAGAATCTTTACTCACCCTTTTTCCTGTGCGAAATTCCACTTCTGTCACCAAAACTGTTAGATCTCTACAGATCAGGTTATCTAGGGCAAGCAAAACAAAACTTCTCCCGGGAGCACTAGAACGCAACGGAATATGGGATGCTTTCAAATAGTATAGCATACGAGCTCGGAGCCGTAAGAATTCAGAGAGGCGCCTTGGCTGAGTTCTTACAACTAAATTTTAATGGTTCACAAGCAGGTTTTTATACACAAGGCAGGGACAAAAATACAGTTGTCATCTGTTACAAATATGGGTACACATCTAAATTTACATGTATCCTTCACATAATGCCTTTTCTGTAGAGCTTAAAACATTTAACTGCTGAGCAAGAGACATATACAATGGTGACTTATAAGGCAGTCCTATCCTCTGTAGTCTTGTTTTAACAACATTTTGACAGGCACTGAACAGTTGGTCTAAAGCTATTTACAATAGCCTCCCGTGAAAATAGCAAGGCCAGCGTATTCTGTTTAACCTTATCAATTCCAGAGCTTGGCAGAAGACAGTTTTAACCTTACACATACGTTCTTCTATCTCTGTCACTCTATGGTGAGCCATATGTTCTTCTATCTCTGTGTCACTCTACGGCGAGCCATATGTTCTTCTATCTCTGTGTCACTCTACGGCGAGCCATACGTTCTTCTATCTCTGTGTCACTCTACGGCGAGCCATACGTTCTTCTATTTCTCTGACATTCTACGGCGAGCCATACGTTCTTCTATCTCTGTCTCACTCTACCGCGAGCCATACGGTCTTCTATCTGTGTCATCCTATGGCGAGCCATACGTTCTTCTATCTCTGTGTCATGCTACGGCAAGCCATACGTTCTTCTATCTCTGTCCTATTTAGTCTGTGTCTATCTCAGCAGGGTGAAACACAAAGTGAGAGATTACTCTATACCGGAATTCCAGTTGTCAAAACCCCCAAACTGGTCAGGTTTTCAGGATATCCCTGCTTCAGCACAGGTGGCACATTCGGAGACTGCACCTCCTGTGCTGAAGCAGGGATATCCTGAAAACCTGCCCTGTTAGTGGCCCTTGAGGACGGGAGTTGCCCACCCCTGCCCTATACATGGCTTTGTGACATGTAACGCCTCTCTCAGACATTTTATTCCCTTCCCTCATCCAGGTTTACCAGGACAATGTCTTTGCTCCGGGCTGCACTTTCCACTCGTTTAAGAAGGTTCTGTTTGAGATGGGACCTCAGTTCTCAGAGCGAGTACAACTTGTGTCAGTCTATTCCATCTCCAAGGGAGTCATCGGAGAGTGAGTATAATGTCCCCCTGTCCTGCCAGTGACGCTGTGGTGCATTGCTGGCTTTATGCCGCGGTGTACAAAACAATTGCACAATTTGACAAAACTTACCAGCTTCGGTCCACACTTGCACAATTCTTTCTCAAATAAGACATTTCCGTTTGGCATAACTGGAGCTAAGAGAGAGACCCCATATACAGTAAGTGCCCTGTAACAGGGACTTATCCCTGATAAAGAAACGGGCCTCTAATCCAGCAGTGTGCTGGTTAATTGCACACCTGCAATTAGTCAGACTCCACCTGGCTGATTAAGACTCTGTTAGAAAAAGCCTGTTCCCAGAAACAGGAGGGAGATTTTCCTCAGTACACAAAGGTGCTGACAAGAGGAGAGAGGTCTTGAGCAGAAAGGCTGTGCTGAGATCAAGACACCCAGAGACCTATATTCCTGGACCCAGGAACATACCAGAGACCGACATGAAGGGCCACCTGCTGTAAGGTATCTCTTGAGACTTTGGGGAATAGGGTGGTAATGGGATAATCCCTCCAGCCCTGCAGATAGGTACTGGGGAAGTAAGTTACCCGTACACAGGGATAGGCGTTTGTTGTTTTCGTATATTTCTGTGTGCTGTGCTATTTAAAGGAACAGGACATACGTGAACACGAGAGGTTTACTTCCTGGTAAAATATTTTATAAATAAATAAATAAATAAAGCCTTATTTTAATTTCACCTTAAAAACTGTCTCCATTGCGTACCTCTGCACACGTCTCTTGCATGCACGTTGTAACGCCTTCCCCCTCCCCCCGCCCCAACCTCAGATAGGGTCCTCTAGGGCAGCGTTTCCCAAACTTTTTTTTTCCGTGACCCGGTTATTTTTGAACTTCTCCTTCGTGACCCACTAAAATTTTTATCACCTATACTGGCCTATAGGGCCTGCACAGACACACACACAGCCACTGATACACACACACACACACACACACACACACACACACACACACACACACAGTCACTGATACACACACAGGCACACACACAGCCACTGATACACACACACAGCCACTGATACACACACACAGCCACTGACACACGCAGCCACTGACACACACACTGATACATACACACAGCCTCTGATACACACACACAGCCACACAGAGACTCTGCTACACACACACACACACACACACACACACACACACACACACACACTGATACAGATACACACACACACACACACTGATACAGATACACACACACACACACTCGCTCTCCCCTATATGCACACAGACACAAACAGTGAATTACAGGCAACGACGGATGTGAGTGACTGGAGAGGGGGCCAGGGGCACTTGGGTGGGAGGGAGGGACTGAGGGGGCCTGGGGCACTTGGGTGGGAGGGAGGGACGGAGGGGGCCAGGGGCACTTGGGTGGGAGGGAGGGACGGAGGGGGCCAGGGGCACTTGGGTGGGAGGGAGGAACGGAGGGGGCCAGGGGCACTTGGGTGGGAGGGAGGGACGGAGGGGGCCAGGGGCACTTGGGTGGGAGGGAGGGACAGAGGGGGCCAGGGGCACTTGGGTGGGAGGGAGGGACGGAGGGGGTCAGGGGCACTTGGTGGGTGGGAGGGAGGGACGGAGGGGGCCAGGGGAACTTGGGTGGGTGGGAGGGAGGGACGGATGGGGCCAGGGGCACTTGGGTGGGTGGGAGGGAGGGACGGAGGGGGCCAGGGGCACTTGGGTGGGTGGGAGGGAGGGAGGGACGGAGGGGGCCAGGGGCACTTAGGGACGGAGGGGGCCAGGGGCTCTTGGGTGGGAGGGAGGGAGGGGGCCAGGGCCACTTAGGGACGGAGGGGGCCAGGGCCACTTAGGGACGGAGGGGGCCAGGGGCACTTGGGTGGGTGGGAGGGGGGCCAGGGGCACTTGGGTGGGTGGGAGGGGGGACAGGGGCACTTGGGTGGGAGGCAGTGACTGGGTGGGGTGACTTACCTTGCCGCCGGACGCTTTCCCCTGCTGCACCCGATATCCCCTGCTGCCCAGGATGGGAGGTGGGCTTGGGGGCTCGGGAGGGGGTGCCACGTGAGGTGAGCTCGGGAAGCTGGCTGCAGGGGGAAGCAGGCCGCAGTAGGAGCTTGTACTTCCCCCTCCGTCCCACGTAACGTGCGGGCCGCAGAGGAGCTGGTATTTCCTCCTCCGTCCCACGTTGGGAGTGGGCCCTGTGGGGGGGAATCACCGCCATTTTTTTTTTAATTGAGCAGGGGGGACGGGAGACATCGCGCGGCTCACTGAGACCCGGCAATTTTGGTGCCGTGGCCCGGTGCCGGGTCGCGACCCACCATTTGGGAAACGCTGCTCTAGGGGAACTAACTCTCCCGTTACGTGTGTGGTGCGTACCTGCTGGCAACAGGAGGGCCTGAGTCTCCCGCGGTAACATTGGGGACAACAGGACAGGTTTCTGGGGTTGTGCCTCCGTTCTTCTCAATGGTGCAGCGCCTCCATCTCCTGCAGGCCCCATACTTATGGGGTGGAATCTCTACAGCAGAACTTCCCTCCCAGGGATTAGATTCCAGTCTCCACACTGTCTCTTTAAATCAGGACTCTTTATTCAGCACAGGCGGCTTAATCCGCTGAAGACTGCACCACCTGTGCTGAAGCAGGGATAACCTGAAAATCTGACCTGTTTGGGGTGTTCTTGAGGACTGGAGTTGAGAACCCCTGTGTCTCCCGTGCTTCTATATACAGTGCTACATAGTAACAGTAACAGTACCTATGCTATCTCTCTCCCGTGCATCTATATACAGCGTCAGTGCTACATAGTAACAGTACCTATGCTATCTCTCTCCCATGCTTCTATATACAGTGTCAGTGCTACATAGTAACAGTACCTATGCTATCTCTCTCCCGTGCTTCTATATACAGTGCTACATAGTAACAGTACCTATGCTATCTCTCTCCCGTGCTTCTATAAACAGTGCTACATAGTAACAGTACCTAAGCTATCTCTCTCCCGTGCTTCTATATACAGCGTCAGTGCTACATAGTAACAGTACCTATGCTCTCTTTCTCTCCCGTGCTTCTATATACAGCGTCAGTGCTGCATAGTAACAGTACCTATGTTATCTCTCTCCCGTGCTTCTATATACAGTGTCAGTGCTACATAGTAACAGTACCTATGCTATCTGTCTCCCGTGCTTCTATATACAGTGTCAGTGCTACATAGTAACAGTACCTATGCTATCTCTCTCTCGTGCTTCTATATACAGTGTCAGTGCTACATAGTAACAGTACCTATGCCCTCTCTCTCCCGTGCTTCTATATACAGTGCTACATAGTAACAGTACCTATGCTATCTCTCTCCCGTGCTTCTATATACAGCGTCAGTGCTACATAATAACAGTACCTACGCTCTCTCTCCTGTGCTTCTATATACAGTGTCAGTGCTACATATAGTAGTAACAGTACCTATGCTATCTCTCTCCCGTGCTTCTATATACAGAGTCAGTGCTACATAGTAACAGTACCTATGCTATCTCTCTCCCGTGCTTCTATATACAGTGTCAGTGCTACATAGTAACAGTACCTATGCCATCTCTCTCCCGTGCTTCTATACACGGTGTCAGTGCTACATAGTAACAGTACCTATGCCCTCTCTCTCCCGTGCTTCTATATACAGTACTACATAGTAACAGTACCTATGCCCTCTCTCTCCCGTGCTTCTATATACAGTGCTACATAGCAACAGTACCTATGCTATCTCTCTCCCGTGCTTCTATATACAGCGTCAGTGCTACATAGTAACAGTACCTATGCTATCTCTCTCCTGTGTTTCTATATACAGTGTCAGTGCTACATAATAACAGTACCTATGCTATCTCTCTCCCGTGCTTCTATATACAGTGTCAGTGCTACATAGTAACAGTACCTACGCTATCTCTCTCCCGTCCTTCTATATACAGTGCTACATAGTGACAGTACCTATGCTATCTCTCTCCCGTGCTTCTATATACAGTGTCAGTGCTACATAGTAACAGTACCTATGCTATCTCTCTCCCGTGCTTCTATACACAGCGTCAGTGCTACATAATAACATTACCTATGCTATCTCTCTCCCGTGCTTCTATATACAGTGCTACATAGTAACAGTACCTATGGTATCTCTCTCCCGTGCTTCTATATACAGTGCTACATAGTAACAGTACCTACGCTATCTCTCTCCCGTGCTTCTATACACAGCGTCAGTGCTACATAGTAACAGTACCTATGCTATCTCACTCCCGTGCTTCTATATACAGTGCTACATAGTAACAGTACCTATGGTATCTCTCTCCCGTGCTTCTATATACAGTGTCAGTGCTACATAGTAACAGTACCTATGCTATCTCTCTCCCATGCTTCTATACACAGCGTCAGTGATACATAATAACATTACCTATGCTATCTCTCTCCCGTGCTTCTATATACAGTGCTACATAGTAACAGTACCTATGGTATCTCTCTCCCGTGCTTCTATATACAGTGCTACATAGTAACAGTACCTACGCTATCTCTCTCCCGTGCTTCTATACACAGCGTCAGTGCTACATAGTAACAGTACCTATGCTATCTCACTCCCGTGCTTCTATATACAGTGTCAGTGCTACATAGTAACAGTACCTATGCTATCTCTCTCCCGTGCTTCTATATACAGTGTCAGTGCTACATAGTAACAGTACCTATGCTATCTCTGTCTCCCGTGCTTCTATATACAGTGCTACATAGTAACAGTACATTTCGCTATCTCTCTCCCGTGCTTCTATATACAGCGTCAGTGCTACATAGTAACAGTACCTATGCTATCTCTCTCCCGTGCTTCTATATACAGTGTCAGTGCTACATAGTAACAGTACCTATGCTATCTCTCTCCCGTGCTTCTATATACAGCGTCAGTGCTACATAGTAACAGTACCTATGCTATCTCTCTCCCGTGCTTCTATATACAGTGCTACATAGTAACAGTACCTATGCTCTCTCTCTCCCGTGCTTCTATATACAGCGTCAGTGCTGCATAGTAACAGTACCTATGTTATCTCTCTCCCGTGCTTCTATATTCAGTGTCAGTGCTACATAGTAACAGTACCTATGCTATCTCTCTCCCGTGCTTCTATATACAGTGTCAGTGCTACATAGTAACAGTACCTATGCCCTCTCTCTCCCGTGCTTCTATATACAGTGCTACATAGTAACAGTACCTATGCTATCTCTCTCCCGTGCTTCTATATACAGCGTCAGTGCTACATAATGACAGTACCTATGCTCTCTCTCCCGTGCTTCTATATACAGTGTCAGTGCTACATAGTAACAGTACCTATGCCCTCTCTCTCCCTTGCTTCTATATACAGTGCTACATAGTAACAGTACCTATGCTATCTCTCTCCCGTGCTTCTATATACAGCGTCAGTGCTACATAGTAACAGTACCTATGCTATCTCTCTCCTGTGCTTCTACATACAGTGTCAGTGCTACTTAGTAACAGTACCTATGCTACCTCTCTTCCGTGCTTCTATATACAGCGTCAGTGCTACATAGTAACAGTACCTATGCTATCTCTCTCCCGTGCTTCTATATACAGTGCTACATAGTAACAGTACCTATGCTATCTCTCTCCCGTGCTTCTATATACAGCGTCAGTGCTATATAGTAACAGTACCTATGCTATCTCTCTCCCGTGCTTCTATATACAGTGTCAGTGCTACATAATAACAGTACCTATGCTATCTCTCTCCCGTGCTTCTATATACAGTGTCAGTGCTACATAGTAACAGTACCTACGCAATCTCTCTCCCGTGCTTCTATATACAGTGCTACATGGTAACAGTACCTATGCTATCTCTCTCCCGTGCTTCTATATACAGTGTCAGTGCTACATAGTAACAGTACCTATGCTATCTCTATCCCGTGCTTCTATACACAGCGTCAGTGCTACATAGTAACAGTAAATATGCTATCTCACTCCCGTGCTTCTATATACAGTGTCAGTGCTACATAGTAACAGTACCTATGCTATCTCCCACCCGTGCTTCTATATACAGTGCTACATAGTAACAGTACCTATGCTATCTCTCTCCCGTGCTTCTATATACAGTGCTACATAGTAACAGTACCTACGCTATCTCTCTCCCGTGCTTCGATACACATCGTCAGTGCTACATAGTAACAGTAAATATGCTATCTCACTCCCGTGCTTCTATATACAGTGTCAATGCTACATAGTAACAGTACCTATGCTATCTCTCTCCCGTGCTTCTATATACAGTGCTACATAGTAACAGTACCTATGCTATCTCTCTCCCGTGCTTCTATATACAGTGCTACATAGTAACAGTACCTATGCTATCTCTCTCCCGTGCTTCTATATACAGCGTCAGTGCTACATAGTAACAGTACCTATGCTATCTCTCTCCCGTGCTTCTATATACAGTGTCAGTGCTACACAGTAACAGTACCTATGCTATCTCTCTCCCGTGCTTCTATATACAGCGTCAGTGCTACATATTAACAGTACCTATGCTATCTCTCTCCTGTGCTTCTATATACAGTGCTACATAGTAACAGTACCTATGCTCTCTCTCTCCCGTGCTTCTATATACAGCGTCAGTGCTGCATAGTAACAGTACCTATGCTATCTCTCTCCCGTGCTTCTATATACAGTGCTATATAGTAACAGTACCTATGCTATCTCTCTCCCGTGCTTCTATATTCAGTGTCAGTGCTACATAGTAACAGTACCTATGCTATCTCTCTCCCGTGCTTCTATATACAGAGTCAGTGCTACATAGTAACAGTACCTATGCTATCTCTCTCCCGTGCTTCTATATACAGTGTCAGTGCTACATAATAACAGTACCTATGCTATCTCTCTCCCGTGCTTCTATATACAGTGTCAGTGCTACATAGTAACAGTACCTACGCAATCTCTCTCCCGTGCTTCTATATACAGTACTACATGGTAACAGTACCTATGCTATCTCTCTCCCGTGCTTCTATATACAGTGTCAGTGCTACATAGTAACAGTACCTATGCTATCTCTCTCCCATGCTTCTATACACAGCGTCAGTGCTACATAATAACATTACCTATGCTATCTCTCTCCCGTGCTTCTATATACAGTGCTACATAGTAACAGTACCTATGGTATCTCTCTCCCGTGCTTCTATATACAGTGCTACATAGTAACAGTACCTACGCTATCTCTCTCCCGTGCTTCTATACACAGCGTCAGTGCTACATAGTAACAGTAAATATGCTATCTCACTCCCGTGCTTCTATATACAGTGTCAGTGCTACATAGTAACAGTACCTATGCTATCTCTCTCCCGTGCTTCTATATACAGTGTCAGTGCTACATAGTAACAGTACCTATGCTATCTCTCTCCCGTGCTTCTATATACAGTGCTACATAGTAACAGTACCTACGCTATCTCTCTCCCGTGCTTCTATATACAGCGTCAGTGCTACATAGTAACAGTACCTATGCTATCTCTCTCCCATGCTTCTATATACAGTGTCAGTGCTACATAGTAACAGTACCTATGCTATCTCTCTCCCGTGCTTCTATATACAGCGTCAGTGCTACATATTAACAGTACCTATGCTATCTCTCTCCCGTGCTTCTATATACAGTGCTACATAGTAACAGTACCTATGCTCTCTCTCTCTCCCGTGCTTCTATATACAGCGTCAGTGCTGCATAGTAACAGTACCTATGTTATCTCTCTCCCGTGCTTCTATATTCAGTGTCAGTGCTACATAGTAACAGTACCTATGCTATCTCTCTCCCGTGCTTCTATATACAGTGTCAGTGCTACATAGTAACAGTACCTATGCCCTCTCTCTCCCGTGCTTCTATATACAGTGCTACATAGTAACAGTACCTATGCTATCTCTCTCCCGTGCTTCTATATACAGCGTCAGTGCTACATAATAACAGTACCTACGCTCTCTCTCCCGTGCTTCTATATACAGTGTCAGTGCTACATAGTAACAGTACCTATGCTATCTCTCTCCCGTGCTTCTATATACAGAGTCAGTGCTACATAGTAACAGTACCTATGCTATCTCTCTCCCGTGCTTCTATATACAGTGTCAGTGCTACATAGTAACAGTACCTATGCCATCTCTCTCCCGTGCTTCTATATACACTGTCAGTGCTACATAATAACAGTACCTATGCTTTCTCTCTCCCGTGCTTCTATATACAGTGCTACATAGTAACAGTACCTATGCTATCTCTCTCCCGTGCTTCTATATACAGTGTCAGTGCTACATACAATAGTAACAGTATCTATGCTCTCTCTCTCCCGTGCTTCTATATACAGTGCTACATAGTAACAGTACCTACGCTATCTCTCTCCCGTGCTTCTATATACAGCGTCAGTGCTACATAGTAACAGTACCTATGCTATCTCTCTCCCGTGCTTCTATATACAGTGTCAGTGCTACATAGTAACAGTACCTATACTATCTCTCTCCCGTGCTTCTATATACAGCGTCAGTGCTACATATTAACAGTACCTATGCTATCTCTCTCCCGTGCTTCTATATACAGTGCTACATAGTAACAGTACCTATGCTCTCTCTCTCCCGTGCTTCTATATACAGTGTCAGTGCTACATACAATAGTAACAGTATCTATGCTCTCTCTCTCCCGTGCTTCTATATACAGTGCTACATAGTAACAGTACCTACGCTATCTCTCTCCCGTGCTTCTATATACAGCGTCAGTGCTACATAGTAACAGTACCTATGCTATCTCTCTCCCGTGCTTCTATATACAGTGTCAGTGCTACATAGTAACAGTACCTATACTATCTCTCTCCCGTGCTTCTATATACAGCGTCAGTGCTACATATTAACAGTACCTATGCTATCTCTCTCCCGTGCTTCTATATACAGTGCTACATAGTAACAGTACCTATGCTCTCTCTCTCCCGTGCTTCTATATACAGCGTCAGTGCTACATATTAACAGTACCTATGCTATCTCTCTCCCGTGCTTCTATATACAGTGCTACATAGTAACAGTACCTATGCTCTCTCTCTCTCCCGTGCTTCTATATACAGCGTCAGTGCTGCATAGTAACAGTACCTATGTTATCTCTCTCCCGTGCTTCTATATTCAGTGTCAGTGCTACATAGTAACAGTACCTATGCTATCTCTCTCCCGTGCTTCTATATACAGTGTCAGTGCTACATAGTAACAGTACCTATGCCCTCTCTCTCCCGTGCTTCTATATACAGTGCTACATAGTAACAGTACCTATGCTATCTCTCTCCCGTGCTTCTATATACAGCGTCAGTGCTACATAATAACAGTACCTACGCTCTCTCTCCCGTGCTTCTATATACAGTGTCAGTGCTACATAGTAACAGTACCTATGCTATCTCTCTCCCGTGCTTCTATATACAGAGTCAGTGCTACATAGTAACAGTACCTATGCTATCTCTCTCCCGTGCTTCTATATACAGTGTCAGTGCTACATAGTAACAGTACCTATGCCATCTCTCTCCCGTGCTTCTATATACACTGTCAGTGCTACATAATAACAGTACCTATGCTTTCTCTCTCCCGTGCTTCTATATACAGTGCTACATAGTAACAGTACCTATGCTATCTCTCTCCCGTGCTTCTATATACAGTGTCAGTGCTACATACAATAGTAACAGTATCTATGCTCTCTCTCTCCCGTGCTTCTATATACAGTGCTACATAGTAACAGTACCTACGCTATCTCTCTCCCGTGCTTCTATATACAGCGTCAGTGCTACATAGTAACAGTACCTATGCTATCTCTCTCCCGTGCTTCTATATACAGTGTCAGTGCTACATAGTAACAGTACCTATACTATCTCTCTCCCGTGCTTCTATATACAGCGTCAGTGCTACATATTAACAGTACCTATGCTATCTCTCTCCCGTGCTTCTATATACAGTGCTACATAGTAACAGTACCTATGCTCTCTCTCTCCCGTGCTTCTATATACAGTGTCAGTGCTACATACAATAGTAACAGTATCTATGCTCTCTCTCTCCCGTGCTTCTATATACAGTGCTACATAGTAACAGTACCTACGCTATCTCTCTCCCGTGCTTCTATATACAGCGTCAGTGCTACATAGTAACAGTACCTATGCTATCTCTCTCCCGTGCTTCTATATACAGTGTCAGTGCTACATAGTAACAGTACCTATACTATCTCTCTCCCGTGCTTCTATATACAGCGTCAGTGCTACATATTAACAGTACCTATGCTATCTCTCTCCCGTGCTTCTATATACAGTGCTACATAGTAACAGTACCTATGCTCTCTCTCTCCCGTGCTTCTATATACAGCGTCAGTGCTGCATAGTAACAGTACCTATGCTATCTCTCTCCCGTGCTTCTATATACAGCGTCAGTGCTACATAGTAACAGTACCTATGTTATCTCTCTCCCGTGCTTCTATATTCAGTGTCAGTGCTACATAGTAACAGTACCTATGCTATCTCTCTCCCGTGCTTCTATATACAGTGTCAGTGCTACATAGTAACAGTACCTATGCCCTCTCTCTCCCGTGCTTCTATATACAGTGCTACATAGTAACAGTACCTATGCTATCTCTCTCCCGTGCTTCTATATACAGCGTCAGTGCTACATAATAACAGTACCTACGCTCTCTCTCCCGTGCTTCTATATACAGTGTCAGTGCTACATAGTAACAGTACCTATGCTATCTCTCTCCCGTGCTTCTATATACAGAGTCAGTGCTACATAGTAACAGTACCTATGCTATCTCTCTCCCGTGCTTCTATATACAGTGTCAGTGCTACATAGTAACAGTACCTATGCCATCTCTCTCCTGTGCTTCTATATACAGTGTCAGTGCTACATAGTAACAGTACCTATGCTATCTCTCTCCCGTGCTTCTATACACGGTGTCAGTGCTACATAGTAACAGTACCTATGCTATCTCTCTCCCGTGCTTCTATATACAGTGTCAGTGCTACATACAATAGTAACAGTATCTATGCTCTCTCTCTCCCGTGCTTCTATATACAGTGTCAGTGCTACATAGTAACAGTACCTATGCTATCTCTCTCCCGTGCTTCTATATACAGTGCTACATAGTAACAGTACCTATGCTATCTCTTTCCCGTGCTTCTATATACAGCGTCAGTGCTACATAATAACAATACCTATGCTATCTCTCTCCCGTGCTTCTATATACAGTGCTACATAGTAACAGTACCTATGCTCTCTCTCTCCCGTGCTTCTATATACAGTGCTACATAGTAACAGTACCTATGCTATCTCTAACCTGTGTCTCTATATACAGCGTCAGTGCTACATAGTAACAGTTCCTATGCTCTCTCTCTCCCGTGCTTCTATATACAGTGCTACATAGTAACAGTACCTATGCTATCTCTAACCTGTGTCTCTATATACAGCGTCAGTGCTACATAGTAACAGTACCTTTGCTATCTCACTCCCGTGCTTCTATATACAGTGTCAGTGCTACATAGTAACAGTACCTATGCTATCTCTCTCCCGTGCTTCTATATACAGTGCTACATAATAACAGTACCTATGCTCTCTCTCTCCCGTGCTTCTATATACAGTGTCAGTGCTACATAGTAACAGTACCTACGCTATCTCTCTCCCGTGCTTCTATATACAGTGCTACATAGTAACAGTACCTATGCTATCTCACTCCCGTGCTTCTATATACAGTGTCAGTGCTACATAGTAACAGTACCTATGTTATCTCTCTACCGTGCTTCTATATACAGTGCTACATAATAACAGTACCTATGCTCTCTCTCCCGTGCTTCTATATACAGTGTCAGTGCTACATAGTAACAGTACCTATGCTATCTCTCTCCCGTGCTTCTATATACAGTGCTACATAATAACAGTACCTATGCTCTCTCTCTCTCCCGTGCTTCTATATACAGTGTCAGTGCTACATAGTAACAGTACCTATGCTATCTCTCTCCCGTGCTTCTATATACAGCGTCAGTGCTACATAATAACAGTACCTACGCTCTCTCTCCCGTGCTTCTATATACAGTGTCAGTGCTACATAGTAACAGTACCTATGCTATCTCTCTCCCGTGCTTCTATATACAGAGTCAGTGCTACATAGTAACAGTACCTATGCTATCTCTCTCCCGTGCTTCTATATACAGTGTCAGTGCTACATAGTAACAGTACCTATGCCATCTCTCTCCCGTGCTTCTATACACGGTGTCAGTGCTACATGGTAACAGTACCTATGCTATCTCTCTCCTGTGCTTCTATATACAGTGCTACATAGTAACAGTACCTATGCTATCTCTCTCCCGTGCTTCTATATACAGTGTCAGTGCTACATAGTAACAGTATCTATGCTCTCTCTCCCCCGTGCTTCTATATACAGTGCTACATAGTAACAGTACCTATGCTATCTCTCTCCCGTGCTTCTATATACAGCGTCAGTGTTACATACAGTAGTAATAGTACCTATGCTATCTCTCTCCCGTGCTTCTATATACAGTGCTACATAATAACAGTACCTATGCTATCTCTCTCCCGTGCTTCTATATACAGCGTCAGTGCTACATAATAACAGTACCTATGCTATCTCTCTCCCGTGCTTCTATATACAGTGCTACATAGTAACAGTACCTATGCTCTCTCTCTCCCGTGCTTCTATATACAGTGCTACATAGTAACAGTACCTATGCTATCTCTCCCCTGTGCTTCTATATACAGTGTCAGTGCTACATAGTAACAGTACCTATGCTTTCTCTCTCCCGTGCTTCTATATACAGTGCTACATAATAACAGTACCTATGCTCTCTCTCTCCCGTGCTTCTATATACAGTGTCAGTGCTACATAGTAACAGTACCTATGCTATCTCACTCCCATGCTTCTATATACAGTGTCAGTGCTACATAGTAACAGTACCTATGCTATCTCTCTCCCATGCTTCTATATACAGTGCTACATAATAACAGTACCTATGCTCTCTCTCTCCCGTGCTTCTATATACAGTGTCAGTGCTACATAGTAACAGTACCTATGCTATCTCTCTCCCGTACTTCTATATACAGTGCTACATAATAACAGTACCTACGCTATCTCTCTCCTGTGCTTCTATATACAGTGCTACATAGTAACAGTACCTATGCTATCTCTCTCCCGTGCTTCTATATACAGTGCTACATAATAACAGTACCTACGCTATCTCTCTCCCGTGCTTCTATATACAGCGTTGGTGCAACATAGTAACAGTACCTATGCTATCTCTCTCCCGTGCTTCTATATACAGCGTCAGTGTTACATACAGTAGTAATAGTACCTATGCTATCTCTCTCCCGTGCTTCTATATACAGTGCTACATAATAACAGTACCTATGCTATCTCTCTCCCGTGCTTCTATATACAGCGTCAGTGCTACATAATAACAGTACCTATGCTATCTCTCTCCCGTGCTTCTATATACAGTGCTACATAGTAACAGTACCTATGCTCTCTCTCTCCCGTGCTTCTATATACAGTGCTACATAGTAACAGTACCTATGCTATCTCTCCCCTGTGCTTCTATATACAGTGTCAGTGCTACATAGTAACAGTACCTATGCTTTCTCTCTCCCGTGCTTCTATATACAGTGCTACATAATAACAGTACCTATGCTATCTCACTCCCGTGCTTCTACTGTATATACAGTGTCAGTGCTACATAGTAACAGTACCTATGCTATCTCTCTCCCGTGCTTCTATATACAGTGCTACATAGTAACAGTACCTATGCTATCTCACTCCCGTGCTTCTATATACAGTGTCAGTGCTACATAGTAACAGTACCTATGTTATCTCTCTACCGTGCTTCTATATACAGTGCTACATAATAACAGTACCTATGCTCTCTCTCCCGTGCTTCTATATACAGTGTCAGTGCTACATAGTAACAGTACCTATGCTATCTCTCTCCCGTGCTTCTATATACAGTGCTACATAATAACAGTACCTATGCTCTCTCTCTCTCCCGTGCTTCTATATACAGTGTCAGTGCTACATAGTAACAGTACCTATGCTATCTCTCTCCCGTGCTTCTATATACAGCGTCAGTGCTACATAATAACAGTACCTACGCTCTCTCTCCCGTGCTTCTATATACAGTGTCAGTGCTACATAGTAACAGTACCTATGCTATCTCTCTCCCGTGCTTCTATATACAGAGTCAGTGCTACATAGTAACAGTACCTATGCTATCTCTCTCCCGTGCTTCTATATACAGTGTCAGTGCTACATAGTAACAGTACCTATGCCATCTCTCTCCCGTGCTTCTATACACGGTGTCAGTGCTACATGGTAACAGTACCTATGCTATCTCTCTCCTGTGCTTCTATATACAGTGCTACATAGTAACAGTACCTATGCTATCTCTCTCCCGTGCTTCTATATACAGTGTCAGTGCTACATAGTAACAGTATCTATGCTCTCTCTCTCCCGTGCTTCTATATACAGTGCTACATAGTAACAGTACCTATGCTATCTCTCTCCCGTGCTTCTATATACAGCGTCAGTGTTACATACAGTAGTAATAGTACCTATGCTATCTCTCTCCCGTGCTTCTATATACAGTGCTACATAATAACAGTACCTATGCTATCTCTCTCCCGTGCTTCTATATACAGCGTCAGTGCTACATAATAACAGTACCTATGCTATCTCTCTCCCGTGCTTCTATATACAGTGCTACATAGTAACAGTACCTATGCTCTCTCTCTCCCGTGCTTCTATATACAGTGCTACATAGTAACAGTACCTATGCTATCTCTCCCCTGTGCTTCTATATACAGTGTCAGTGCTACATAGTAACAGTACCTATGCTTTCTCTCTCCCGTGCTTCTATATACAGTGCTACATAATAACAGTACCTATGCTATCTCACTCCCATGCTTCTATATACAGTGTCAGTGCTACATAGTAACAGTACCTATGCTATCTCTCTCCCGTGCTTCTATATACAGTGCTACATAATAACAGTACCTATGCTCTCTCTCTCCCGTGCTTCTATATACAGTGTCAGTGCTACATAGTAACAGTACCTATGCTATCTCTCTCCCGTACTTCTATATACAGTGCTACATAATAACAGTACCTACGCTATCTCTCTCCTGTGCTTCTATATACAGTGCTACATAGTAACAGTACCTATGCTATCTCTCTCCCGTGCTTCTATATACAGTGCTACATAATAACAGTACCTACGCTATCTCTCTCCCGTGCTTCTATATACAGCGTGGGTGCTACATAGTAACAGTACCTATGCTATCTCTCTCCCGTGCTTCTATATACAGCGTCAGTGCTACATAGTAACAGTACCTATGCTATCTCTCTCCCGGGCTTCTATATACAGTGCTACATAGTAACAGTACCTATGCTATCTCTCTCCCGTGCTTCTATATACAGCGTCAGTGCTACATAGTAACAGTACCTATGCTATCTCTCTCCCGGGCTTCTATATACAGTGCTACATAGTAACAGTACCTATGCTATCTCTCTCCCGTGCTTCTATATACAGCGTCAGTGCTACATAGTAACAGTACCTATGCTATCTCTCCCCTGTGCTTCTATATACAGTGTCAGTGCTACATAGTAACAGTACCTATGCTTTCTCTCTCCCGTGCTTCTATATACAGTGCTACATAATAACAGTACCTATGCTATCTCACTCCCATGCTTCTATATACAGTGTCAGTGCTACATAGTAACAGTACCTATGCTATCTCTCTCCCGTGCTTCTATATACAGTGCTACATAATAACAGTACCTATGCTCTCTCTCTCCCGTGCTTCTATATACAGTGTCAGTGCTACATAGTAACAGTACCTATGCTATCTCTCTCCCGTACTTCTATATACAGTGCTACATAATAACAGTACCTACGCTATCTCTCTCCTGTGCTTCTATATACAGTGCTACATAGTAACAGTACCTATGCTATCTCTCTCCCGTGCTTCTATATACAGTGCTACATAATAACAGTACCTACGCTATCTCTCTCCCGTGCTTCTATATACAGCGTGGGTGCTACATAGTAACAGTACCTATGCTATCTCTCTCCCGTGCTTCTATATACAGCGTCAGTGCTACATAGTAACAGTACCTATGCTATCTCTCTCCCGGGCTTCTATATACAGTGCTACATAGTAACAGTACCTATGTTATCTCTCTCCCGGGCTTCTATATACAGTGCTACATAGTAACAGTACCTATGTTATCTCTCTCCCGTGCTTCTATATACAGTGCTACATAATAACAGTACCTATGCTATCTCTCTATCGTACTTCTATATACAGTGCTACATAGTAATAGTACCTATGCTATCTCTCTCCCGTGCTTCTATATACAGCGTCAGTGCTACATAGTAACAGTACCTATGCTATCTCTCTCCCGGGCTTCTATATACAGTGCTACATAGTAACAGTGGCAAGTGGATCATCAGGAAGCGCATACCATGTGGAAACACATAAAAAATGCTTATGGTGCAATATTGTGCAAACAATGTTGAAAGAAATTGTCTAGCCCAAAATGTGTACACAGAATACTCACAAACGTGAGGTAGGATACAGACACATAAAGGTATCTTTACGAACTGGTGTCAGTCTGTCAAGTGTGTTGTTGCCAGAGGAGTGTGGTTCTCAGCTGACCTTAGGGTAGGAAAACACTGGACATAGCGTAGACTGTATGACAATTTAATAAATGAAGTAGTTATATTCCAATCTACTCACATGGTGCAAGATAAAAAACAGCATTTTAGATCTCAATGATCTCTGCAAATTTCGCTCTGTGCTGCCACCGGATGGAATCTCTCTCTCGGATCTTTCTCCTTCTCTGCTGTGCGTGTCACGGGTGCGTGTCAGCGACCGGAAGTGACGTCATCAGCATCCGAGGCTTCCGGTGGGTAGAGACAGCGTCACTCTATGCGTTTCACCTCTCTAGGCGTCCTCAGGAGTGACGTTGTGAGCAGTGTAGCCAGTATATGTAGCCAGTATATATACAACCCATTTTTGGTTAAACACCCCACATACACCATTCACTCTTTATTTTTCCAAGGCTGCACCATTGCATTTGTATATCACTTAGTATTATCTGTATACTATGGCTAGCCCTAATGTTTTCCAAAATAGGACAAATAGAAATTTAAATCTTGACACATATTTTAAAGATGCCAATTTGTCATTTAGAGAGGATCAAGACAAGATCAATACCACATGTATCAAACTAGAACGTACATTGTTACGTGATACAAAAAAGTGGCTTGACCTTCTCTTTTTAAAAAAATATGTTGAATATAAAATAATACCCAGAGGACTAAGGGTTCAAAAAAATCCTTCAATGGATCTCAGTGATGAGGATTTCATTGCAAATTGGAACAGTGCCCAAGATGCATGCTCCTTTGCTTTGATAAAATTAATTACACTGGCGACACACTTTATTTGAGTTCGGCTAGTCCCACGAATTCGGGTATACCCGGGTGTATTGAGGTTTGTGACTGTTTTCTGCCCGAGTGCATTGGGTTATTTTCCAGGCAGGGATTGAAGCATTTTATTCCCGCTGGCTGCAATACTGCACAGTATATATATATATATACTGCATTACAATTCATGAATTTATGCCATCTGGTAGACACGCGAAGCATTGCAGCCTATTAAATCCTAATCATTATCATTTAACAGATCAACCGCCCGTCAGCCAGGCATGAACCCAGGCTGGGAAGGCAAACGCAACGGGGCTTGTCAGAGGTGAGGAGCGGCGCATTCCAGGTATCTGCCAGGTACAAACTGGGTATTTGCTCGAATAAAGTGTGTCGGTGCAGTATGTCTCAACAAGAGAAACATCTATTAACACTGGACAAAGAGATAGAAGATCTAAGGTTGGAACTAGGTTCCCCTGAGAACATTAAAGATTATACTGAACGAGATGCTAAAATTCAGAAAAATGTAGACACATTTAAAAAAGAGGTAATAGAAATCAAACTAAGAAAATTTAGGAGGGATCAGGATGACTATGCACAAGGCATAGAGAGAACCTGGAATAAGGGAAAGAAAGGGCACAAATCATCCCCTAATCCTGACCCCTCCCAAACAAATTCCTCACCCACCTCTAAAATGGATACCTCATATACAGTAGAGGAAGATTTACGGATAATTATCCAAAAAATCATGCTGGATTTCTGCCCCAAGTTCTAACAAAAAAGGCAGAAGTCCCGCAAAAAGGGGGGAAAGCGAAAGAAAAAACAAAACATTTGGAAGTGAATGACATTCTTAAGATCTCAGACAAAGAAAATTTAAAAGCAGGTCACCAAAAGGAACAGCAACCTTTTTTAGCAACCAGGGGGTGTATGAGTTCATGGGAGACCAGGAACCCATTTCACCCCCTGGCGACTCCCAGCACAAGCGTAAAACAAAGAAACAAAAGACGCATGTCAGAGGGAGACGAGGGGGTGGAACACGGAAAAATAAGGAAATTTCAATAAAAAGTAACATTTTTAATATTAGCAGTAAAGTTCTTACAACAAGCCAAAATAAAGTTATTAGCAAGGGACTAACATTTGCTCCCACCATTGGACCAAATAAATTTGGTCTTTACAAGAAAAAACAAAAAAATGCTCCAAATGGGATGTTACTATGAATATGGGCAATGAGCAGGATTAACAATAAAATGTATATATATATAAAAAAAAAATATTATAAAAACAAAAAACTTGTGACATGAACCAGTCCGGTGCGTATAGGGTATTGCTAAAAAGAATATATATATGAGTGAGACAGACACAACCCAATGAATGATGCAGCTTCTTAAAACAGGGAACCCCTAGTCCCTGATAAATGCGTGGCAACAAAGAAAAAGTAAGTTAGAAGCGCAGTCAATACAGGGTTGGTGTCAAACTCTATATCTTTATTATATCTTGTCCCAGGGATAAACCTCTAGGACAACAACAACATGAAAATCAATACATTAATAGTAATGTTAAAAACTGTGCAGATGAAGCTGTTTGTGCAATTGCACTTGGTTGGTCTTCAAGGAGTTAAAAACGGGAGTCGCCCGATAGTTAGTCTAAGTCTTGCAATCTGTGCACTGCCCGGGCAGGTTTTAGGTAGAAAGCCGAGGGTACCCCAGGGTTGAGACAATGCTCAATATGCTCACCCTTGATCCACTTTGGTCCGTTGGGGTCCAGTAGTATTCTTTAGCCCCGAAATCTGCTCCGTAGCAAGCTGCTCAGAAGCGCTAGGGCGCACGATAGCAGACAGCCCTCCGGGTGTCCGGGTCTGATGTCACTTCCGGCTGTGACGCACAGACCCTTCCCGGTAGTCTCTGGGCTTCGTCTGTTAGCTCTCCTCCTCCTGCTGGTTGCCGATGACCAGGCAAACGGGTTTTGATCAGCTGGAGCCCAGCGAATGGTGTTGACAGCTCTACTCCACTGCACTGTATGGAAGCAAACACCCTATTGCTCCTCCTCCTACGCGTTTTCCCGGCTTGCTAGTGGCCGCCCCTCGGCGTGCCGCGCGTCATAGACGCGCGGTCACGCGTCTTCGGGAGCGTGCGCCCCCTGCACGCACGTCCAGGGGCTCCCCGAGGGAGCCCTGGTGTCCCGCGATCGCGGGACAGCGGCAGGGGGTTCCGGGGGACCCGGCGGACCCGGCAGCGGTAGGGAGAGCGCCCCGATCGGAGGGCGCTCTTCCGCTGCTTCGGCGCGCGCCCGTCACACTCGGGCGCGCGCCAGGCTACTGCTGCGGCCAAGAACGGGCAAATGCTCGAATAAACTTGGCCGCAGCAGTAACAACAGTACCTATGCTATCTCTCTCCCGCGCTTCTATATACAGCGTCCGTGCTACATAGTAACAGTACCTATGCTATATCTCTCCCGTGCTTCTATATACAGTGTCAGTGCTACATAGTAACAGTACCTATGCTATCTCTCTCCCGTGCTTCTATATACAGTGTCAGTGCTACATAGTAACAGTACCTATGCTATCTCTCTCCCATGCTTCTATATACAGTGTCAGTGCTACATAGTAACAGTACCTATGCTATCTCTCTCCCGTGCTTCTATATACAGTGTCAGTGCTACATAGTAACAGTACCTATGCTATCTCTCTCCCATGCTTCTATATACAGTGTCAGTGCTACATAGTAACAGTACCTATGTTATCTCTCTCCCGTGCTTCTATATACAGTGTCAGTGCTACATAGTAACAGTACCTATGCTATCTCTGTCTCCCGTGCTTCTATATACAGTGCTACATAGTAACAGTACCTATGCTATCTCTCTCCCGTGCTTCTATATACAGTGCTACATAATAACAGTACCTATGCTCTCTCTCTCCCGTGCTTCTATATACAGTGTCAGTGCTACATAATAACAGTACCTATGCTATCTCTCTCCCGTGCTTCTATATACAGTGCTACATAATAACAGTACCTATGCTATCTCTCTCCCGTGCTTCTATATACAGTGCTACATAGTTAGGGTGACCAGATTTTTAAAAAGAAAAACACAATTATATTATTATTTTTTTTTTACATTAACAGTTTATTTATTGTATTACACTTATACTTTACTACCATTAGTCCTTGTTACGTGTGTGTGTGTGTGTGTGTGTGTGTGTGTCGAACAAAAAAAAAAGCCAGATGTGAATGATTCTGAACCCATTAACCAGTGTCAGGATGCCCCCTCTTCACAATTTCTAAAACAGCAATCCCGCCTGGGATCTTACCTGATCCGCAGTCCCTCAATGTACTATACTGGAGGGGAGGTGTTCCCTACCTGTCTTCCGATGTCTCCCGCGTGAAGCTTGAGTCAGATCTCTCTCCCGTGCTTCTATATACAGTGTCAGTGCTACATAGTAACAGTACCTATGCTATCTCTCTCCCGTGCTTCTATACACAGCGTCAGTGCTACATAATAACATTACCTATGCTATCTCTCTCCCGTGCTTCTATATACAGTGCTACATAGTAACAGTACCTATGCTATCTCTCTCCCGTGCTTCTATATACAGTGTCAGTGCTACATAGTAACAGTACCTATGCTATCTCTCTCCCGTGCTTCTATACACAGCGTTAGTGCTACATAATAACATTACCTACGCTCTCTCCCTCCCGTGCTTCTATATACAGTGTCAGTGCTACATAATAACAGTACCTATGTTATCTCTCTCCCATGCTTCTATATACAGTGCTACATAGTAACAGTACCTATGCTATATCTCTCCCGTGCTTCTATATACAGTGTCAGTGCTACATAGTAACAGTACCTATGCTCTCTCTCTCCCGTGCTTCTATATACAGTGTCAGTGCTACATAGTAACAGTACCTATGCTATCTCTCTCCCGTGCTTCTATATACAGTGCTACATAGTAACAGTACCTACGCTATCTCTCTCCCGTGCTTCTATATACAGCGTCAGTGTTACATAGTAATAGTACCTATGCTCTCTCTCCCATGCTTCTATATACAGTGCTACATAGTAACAGTACCTATGCTCTCTCTCTCCCATGCTTCTATATACAGTGTTACATAGTAACAGTACCTATGCTATCTCTCTCCCGTGCTTCTATATACAGCGTCAGTGCTACATAATAACAGTACCTATGCTATCTCTCTCCCATGCTTCTATATACAGTGCTACATAGTAACAGTACCTACGCTATCTCCCTCTCCCGTGCTTCTATATACAGTGCTACATAGTAACAGTACCTATGCTCTCTCTCTCCCGTGCTTCTATATACAGTGTCAGTGCTACATAGTAACAGTACCTATGCTATCTCTCTCCCGTGCTTCTATATACAGTGTCAGTGCTACATAGTAACAGTACCT
The DNA here is from genome assembly GCF_040206685.1 of Ascaphus truei. NCBI lineage: Eukaryota > Metazoa > Chordata > Amphibia > Anura > Ascaphidae > Ascaphus > Ascaphus truei. The sequence continues at coordinate 4,230,428 of NC_134484.1, forward strand.
ACGTTATCTCTGTCCCGTGCTTCTATACACAGCGTCAGTGCTACATAGTAACAGTACCTATGCTATCTCTCTCCTGTGCTTCTATATACAGTGTCAGTGCTACATAATAACAGTACCTATGCTATCTCTCTCCCGTGCTTCTATATACAGTGCTACATAGTTAGGGTGACCAGATTTTGAAAATGAAAAACACAATTATATTATTATTTATTTATTTAATTTTTTTTTACATTAACAGTTTATTATTGTATTACACTTATACTTTACTACCATTAGTCCTTGTTGTGTGTGTGTGTGTGTGTGTGTGTGTGTATGTGTGTGTGTGTGTGTGTGTGTGTCGAACAAAAAAAAAAGCCAGATGTGAATGATTCTGAACCCATTAACCAGTGTCAGGATGCCCCCTCTTCACAATTTCTAAAACAGCAAACCTGCCTGGGATCTTACCTGATCCGCAGTCCCTCAATGTACTATACTGGAGGGGAGGTGTTCCCTACCTGTCTTCCGATGTCTCCCGCGTGAAGCTTGAGTCAGTTCTACATAGTAACAGTACCTATGCCATCTCTCTCCCGTGCTTCTATATACAGTGCTACATAGTAACAGTACCTATGCTATCTCTCTCCCGTGCTTCTATATACAGTGTCAGTGCTACATAGTAACAGTACCTATGCTATCTCTCTCCCGTGCTTCTATATACAGTGCTACATAATAACAGTACCTATGCTATCTCTCTCCCGTGCTTCTATATACAGTGCTACATAGTAACAGTACCTATGCTATCTCTCTCCCATGCTTCTATATACAGCGTCAGTGCTACATAGTAACAGTACCTATGCTCTCTCTCTCCCGTGCTTCTATATACAGTGTCAGTGCTACATAGTAACAGTACCTATGCTCTCTCTCTCCCGTGCTTCTATATACAGTGTCAGTGCTACATAGTAACAGTACCTATGCTCTCTCTCTCCCGTGCTTCTATATACAGTGCTACATAGTAACAGTACCTATGCTATCTCTCTCCCGTGCTTCTATATACAGTGCTACATAATAACAGTACCTATGCTATCTCTCCCGTGCTTCTATATACAGCGTCAGTGCTACATAGTAACAGTACCTATGCTCTCTCTCTCCCGTGCTTCTATATACAGTGTCAGTGCTACATAGTAACAGTACCTATGCTATCTCTCTCCCATGCATGTGTGGCCTGCGCTCTGGGTACCTCGAGTTTGTGAACATTGAGCCGGCGGTGGTTCGTAGAATTGATTTGATGGCTTCCTTCACCCCCGCCCCTGTAATGGGCGCCCTTGCGCTGGACATCATCACGGATCCCCCACAGCCGGGAGAGCCGTCGTACGACGCCTTCATAGAGGTGAGTGTCATGTGCGCGGTGACATCAGAACAGAGACGGGAATTACCGACGTTTTGGGGAGATGGAGACAAAACGACCCGGGGGCTTATTCTATAACCGCGGATTTAACCCATTTGTTCCTGAAGACTGATGCCTTCGGCTACCAATACATTAAATGGTTAAATAATTTTCGGCCATAAAGACCTATTCCTCAGCCCTACAGTAGAAACGTGTGATCACACCCACGCTCCGCCAGCTCTGAGTAACTGTCATGTAACGGTACTGAGCAGACCCAGCAAGTCGTTGGATCGCCAACCCAAGCAACAGAATGGAACACACAATTATCCCCTGTGTGACCCGCCTCCCACCTGGGAAAGGACGGGACTTCTCCCCACAGAGTCAGTTACCAGGAGGTGGTGCCAGGCGTAGCCACAATTATCCCCTGTGTGACCAGCCTCCCACCTGGGAAAGGACGGGACTTCTCCCCGCAGAGTCGGTTACCAGGAGGTGGTGCCAGGCGTAGCCACAATTATCCCCTGTGTGACCCGCCTCCCACCTGGGAAAGGGTGGGACTTCTCCCCGCAGAGTCGGTTACCAGGAGGTGGTGCCAGGCGTAGCCACAATTATCCCCTGTGTGACCCGCCTCCCACCTGGGAAAGGACGGGACTTCTCCCCACAGAGTCGGTTACCAGGAGGTGGTGCCAGGCGTAGCCACAATTATCCCCTGTGTGACCCGCCTCCCACCTGGGAAAGGACGGGACTTCTCCCCACAGAGTCGGTTACCAGGAGGTGGTGCCAGGCGTAGCCACAATAGTCCCCCTGTTTCCGGGTTGGGGAAACAGTCCGTTATGGGGCCAGCAATGTCCTGGGGGCCGCTTGGAGAGCGGGCGCACAACGGATAAAAACAGTTCTTTTACTTGGTGCAATTACCGGTAGAGGCTGCCCCACTAGTCCTGGGACCGACCTCCACTCAAGCTGTGGAAGGATAAAGGTCTCAGCTCTCTGCGGCAGGCAGAAGCTGGAGATATTCTTCAAGAAGACTTTGGTTGCTTGGTTTCTTGGTGCACTAGAGTGTATGGAACCGGGCCCCTCACACAGACGGGTTTGGTTCCGCGAGTCCACTCGGAGTCCTGCTAAAAGCAGAACACAGGAACGTTGTATCCCGTAAGACTCTCAGTACACCCCCCATGGTATACAAAGCACAGTATAATGTTCCAGCACGCACTGACTCATAATAATAATAGCATGTTCTTGTATAGCGCTGCTAGTTTACGTAGCGTGTTACAGAGACATTTTGCAGGCACAGGTCCCTGCCCCGTGGAGCTTACAATCTGTTTTGGTGCCTGAGGCACAGGGAGATAAAGTGACTTGCCCGGTCACAAGGAGCCGACTCCAGGAATTGAACCAGACTCCCCTCCAACAATCTCAGTGTCAGTCAGTGTCTGTACTCACTGAGCCGCTCCTTCTCCCAGGCTCCCCTGCAACAATCTCAGTGTCAGTCAGTGTCTGTACTCACTGAGCCGCTCCTTCTCCCAGGCTCCCCTGCAGTAATCTCAGTGTCAGTCAGTGTCTGTACTCACTGAGCCGCTCCTTCTCCCAGGCTCCCCTGCCTCACACTCAGTGTCAGTCAGTGTCTGTACTCACTGAGCCGCTCCTTCTCCCAGGTTCCCCTGCAACAATCTCAGTGTCAGTCAGTGTCTGTACTCACTGAGCCGCTCCTTCTCCCAGGCTCCCCTGCCTCACACTCAGTGTCAGTCAGGGTCTTTACTCACTGAGCCGCTCCTTCTCCCAGGCTCCCCTGCCTCACACTCAGTGTCAGTCAGTGTCTGTACTCACTGAGCCGCTCCTTCTCCCAGGCTCCCCTGCAACAATCTCAGTGTCAGTCAGTGTCTGTACTCACTGAGCCGCTCCTTCTCCCAGGCTCCCCTGCAACAATCTCAGTGTCAGTCAGTGTCTTTACTCACTGAGCCGCTCCTTCTCCCAGGCTCCCCTGCAGCAATCTCAGTGTCAGTCAGTGTCTGTACTCACTGAGCCGCTCCTTCTCCCAGGCTCCCCTGCAGTAATCTCAGTGTCAGTCAGTGTCTTTACTCACTGAGCCGCTCCTTCTCCCTTCTCATAGAACAATGTCAAACAAGGAATATGCCAAAATGGCAAGATATCTATAAGCTTGGATTGGGAGAGGGTGAGGGGGGAAGTCGTTTATTTCTGCACAGTCTGAAGGACTTTACGGTTTGATGACCTATTTTTTGCAAAGCAGCATACTACCTCTTGCTGGATCTGGACTATATTGATTGAGCCTAAGCTTTTTCATTTATCTCTATATTACCTTGTTTTGTGGGTTTTGCAAAGTTTGCTGGGGACGCAGGGTCTAGGGAAGTACCTTTGGTCCAACTGGACCTGAGGGAATGGGCCTGAGGAAGGGGTCTTCACCTCGAAACGTTGCCCCCCTAATTACCCTCCTCTCCTTTTTTTCCCCACCCACACCCACTCTACTCCTATTGTGGTTTTCCTTGTTGTTTTTTCCCCTTCCCTTGTGTTTCCCCTACACCACAATATTTAGGATCAATTTCTGTATTACCTGCTTGTCCGACATTGTTCCAAGTTTATAGATCTCTCGTCATTTTGGCATATTCCTTGTTTGACATTTTTCTATGAATCAGCGAGTGCTGGAACATCATATTGTGTTTTGTTATTGTCTGAGGAGGAATTGGGGTCCTCCTTGTTTCTTTTGCACCCTGCAAAGTCTTTGATTACCCTTTTTTTAGAGTGCTGTCTATCGCTATTGTTCTCTGTACTTACCCCGTGGTATACAGATCCAGTCCCCTCAGGAACTGGGTGCAGATACAGACTGACACAGCCTCAGCTGTTCTAAGACACACATACACACATACATACAGTACTGTTGGACCTTCAGTTATATCCCAACCTTCAGAGAGAGGCCAGAATGTCTGCCCGCAACAAAGGGTTTGCTCTGGCCTCTTTTGATCTGGCTGAGTTAGGCGCGCACTGCTGACACTCTATTCCCTTGAAGTGTTATATTCACCCAATACGTTTCCGGGCTGACAAGCTGGGAGGTGTGAGAAGTAGCCCCCGCCCCCCGGCTTCATTGGGTATGCACGCAGAGGCATTAGGGTGCAAGGAAGGGTCGTCACCTGGCCACTTGGTCCCTCATTAGGAATGCAGGAATCAGACTTCCAATGTCCACTTTGTTACTGGGGTGAACCCCGAACCCCCTAAAGGATTAGAATTAGTGGGGGTTGGCTGTCCTACTGGCTCCCAGGGTCAAGTATCAAGGGACCCTTGTGGGGAGTTTTTAGGACCTCCAGGACCAAAGTTAGGGCCACTTAGCAGATTGGGGCATTTCAGAGGAAGGGGCATCACACTGATTCGTTCCAGCAGAAGAATCATTTTTCGGTTACCAGGAAGGAGTTCCCCGAGACTCTGGGGTTTTCCCCACAAAGTTTCCCCCCTTCTAGCAAAGCGTGGCGGTACCAGAAGCTAGTTGCTAGCCCCAACGGTTCTGTAGTTATGACCCCAAACAGGTCACTTAGGGAATGGGTCCAATCCCACAAACAATACACTACAAACCCCTACAAAGGGCAGGGACTTACATTCACAGCAATAATACATCTATATACATGTTCCCATGACGATGGCCGTATCTTCAGGGGGCAACCCAGAGGTACCGTAGCACCCCACGTCAATGCCACGGGAGACACAGACTTTTAACACCTTTTAACCGGGGTCATTCACCAGGCAAAACAAGGTAGTGGCACAAAATGACGTTTATCCGCAGACACACAATGAATATGCAAAATACAGATGAAATACACTCTTACTGGGGGTGACAACTAGACTGCTTGGGAAGGCTTACCCTGACCGGGATATACACCCGGGCTTCCTGGTCCTCTTTTCGGCTAAACCGCGTAGCCGCGACCTCTACGTTCGATTTGCAGAGCGTGGCCCTGACGCCTGACTTAGTCTCTGCCGGGCAGACTTTCCTCGCTTCCAAACGGAGCCGGCTGCTCTGCTATTCGCGACAGAGCAACTTTGAAAAGCCGCCCGTGTTTTAACCGACTCAAACCACAGGATGGTCTGGTTCTCTGATTCGGCGTCTTCCTTACATACCCTCCGCTGTTCTATCTTCAGCATGGAGGAAGGGGGAGCGACCAATCAGAGCGTGGGAATTCCCTGCCACTAATCAATAGAAACGGGGGCTCGTCTCTTGGCTGATGTCAGAGGAGGGGGTGTGCCAAGCCGGCTCGGGATGCCCCATGGGCGGGACATACGGATTGACCAATGGGAAATGCACCTACCCATTGGCTCCTATTGGGCACGCTCCACAGAGTGACCAATCAGAGCGTGGGAATTCCTCCCCGCCAGCCTATAGGGCTCGTCCTTTGGCTGACGTCAGAGGAGGGCGCGCGCCAAATCAGCTGGGGATGCCCCGTGGGACATATGAATTGACCGGCAGGAAACACGCCGACATTCGGCCCCTTTCCCCAGTCAACCCATTGCCACCTACTGGGCAGGCGCCACTGAGTCTGCCAGACCAGGGTGTCCTCCCCGCAGGGGGTCTCTGTCCTCCGGACCCAGTACTCCGCCCTGCCCCGGCCACCTAGCACCCCGACACCTCAACATCTGTCTCCTCTTTGAACTACGATGTCGATCCAGACTCCCGGCACCTATACAGTATGGATGCCCGGGCTGACTGCACAGACATCTATAGAAAATGCACCAAACACAATAAAATATGTTTTATTACAGAATATGTCTGGGGGAGACCCACATCTGTCAGGGAAATGGGACGGGGATATCTGGGCTCAAAAACCAGGGGTCTGGGGGACACTGGGCAGCCCCGGTGTAATTCACCCCGCGTACCGGCAAATAATGCGTGCTCGCCGGCAGGGAGAATTAGGGGACCACCGGTATCATTGCCCCCCGAATTCCTGCAAACAAAATAACTGCATTTCTACCCAAATATCCCCCTAAGACTTTCCCTCCTGAAGTTTCATGGATCTGGGACAAGGGGAACATGTGAAGTGGAAAAGCGGGGGACCCTTTAACTTTTACAGGTTACAGTACCGGGCCCCCGGCTTATGGTGCCGTTTAGCTGCCAGGGGCCCGCGGTGTTCAGGGGGTAACCCGTCGGGGTTCACCTTTATTATGCAGACTGGCTGCCCCCCACATTCACAGATTTGTGCGAGTTAAGGATTATTTAAAGCTGCGCTGACGCTTTTTTGAGCGGACACGTGTGAGCTTCAATATCGCAACTCATTTATAAATCCGTCGTTCTCGTAAACGCATCACTGCTCTCCCTGTGTATAACACGCCTTGTGACGCCCGCTATATTAACCGTTAGCAGATCTCGCCTTCCCGCGCCCCTATCCCTGTGTATAACACGCCTTGTCACGCCCGCTATATTAACCGTTAGCAGATCTCGCCTTCCCGCGCCCGTATCCCTGTGTATAACACGCCTTGTCACGCCCGCTATATTAACCGTTAGCAGATCTCGCCTTCCCGCGCCCGTATCCCTGTGTATAACACACCTTGTGACGCCCGCTATATTAACCGTTAGCAGATCTCGCCTTCCCGCGCCCCTATCCCTGTGTATAACACGCCTTGTGACGCCCGCTATATTAACCGTTAGCAGATCTCGCCTTCCCGCGCCCCTATCCCTGTGTATAACACGCCTTGTCACGCCCGCTGTATTAACCGTTAGCAGATCTCGCCTTCCCGCGCCCCTATCCCTGTGTATAACACGCCTTGTCACGCCCGCTATATTAACCGTTAGCAGATCTCGCCTTCCCGCGCCCCTATCCCTGTGTATAACACGCCTTGTGACGCCCGTTATATTAACCGTTAGCAGATCTCGCCTTCCCGCGCCCCTATCCCTGTGTATAACACGCCTTGTCACGCCCGCTGTATTAACCGTTAGCAGATCTCGCCTTCCCGCGCCCCTATCCCTGTGTATAACACGCCTTGTCACGCCCGCTATATTAACCGTTAGCAGATCTCGCCTTCCCGCGCCCCTATCCCTGTGTATAACACGCCTTGTCACGCCCGCTATATTAACCGTTAGCAGATCTCGCCTTCCTGCGCCCCTATCCCTGTGTATAACACGCCTTGTGACGCCCGCTATATTATCCGTTAGCAGATCTCGCCTTCCCGCGCCCCTATCCCTGTGTATAACACGCCTTGTCACGCCCGCTGTATTAACCGTTAGCAGATCTCGCCTTCCCGCGCCCCTATCCCTGTGTATAACACGCCTTGTCACGCCCGCTATATTAACCGTTAGCAGATCTCGCCTTCCCGCGCCCTATCCCTGTGTATAACACGCCTTGTGACGCCCGTTATATTAACCGTTAGCAGATCTCGCCTTCCCGCGCCCCTATCCCTGTGTATAACACGCCTTGTCACGCCCGCTATATTAACCGTTAGCAGATCTCGCCTTCCCGCGCCCCTATCCCTGTGTATAACACGCCTTGTCACGCCCGCTATATTAACCGTTACCAGATCTCGCCTTCCCGCGCCCCTATCCCTGTGTATAACACGCCTTGTGACGCCCGCTATATTAACCGTTAGCAGATCTCGCCTTCCCGCGCCCCTATCCCTGTGTATAACACGCCTTGTGACGCCCGTTATATTAACCGTTAGCAGATCTCGCCTTCCCGCGCCCCTATCCCTGTGTATAACACGCCTTGTGACGCCCGCTATATTAACCGTTAGCAGATCTCGCCTTCCCGCGCCCCTATCCCTGTGTATAACACGCCTTGTGACGCCCGCTATATTAACCGTTAGCAGATCTCGCCTTCCCGCGCCCCTATCCCTGTGTATAACACGCCTTGTCACGCCCGCTATATTAACCGTTAGCAGATCTCGCCTTCCCGCGCCCCTATCCCTGTGTATAACACGCCTTGTCACGCCCGCTATATTAACCGTTAGCAGATCTCGCCTTCCCGCGCCCCTATCCCTGTGTATAACACGCCTTGTCACGCCCGCTATATTAACCGTTAGCAGATCTCGCCTTCCCGCGCCCCTATCCCTGTGTATAACACGCCTTGTGATGCCCGCTGTATTAACCGTTAGCAGATCTCGCCTTCCCGCGCCCCTATCCCTGTGTATAACACGCCTTGTCACGCCCGCTATATTAACCGTTAGCAGATCTCGCCTTCCCGCGCCCCTATCCCTGTGTATAACACGCCTTGTGACGCCCGCTATATTAACCGTTAGCAGATCTCGCCTTCCCGCGCCCCTATCCCTGTGTATAACACGCCTTGTCACGCCCGCTATATTAACCGTTAGCAGACCTCGCCTTCCCGCGCCCCTATCCCTGTGTATAACACGCCTTGTCACGCCCGCTATATTAACCGTTAGCAGATCTCGCCTTCCCGCGCCCCTATCCCTGTGTATAACACGCCTTGTCACGCCCGCTATATTAACCGTTAGCAGATCTCGCCTTCCCGCGCCCCTATCCCTGTGTATAACACGCCTTGTGATGCCCGCTATATTAACCGTTAGCAGATCTCGCCTTCCCGCGCCCCTATCCCTGTGTATAACACGCCTTGTCACGCCCGCTATATTAACCGTTAGCAGATCTCGCCTTCCCGCGCCCCTATCCCTGTGTATAACACGCCTTGTGACGCCCGCTATATTAACCGTTAGCAGATCTCGCCTTCCTGCGCCCCTATCCCTGTGTATAACACGCCTTGTGACGCCCGCTATATTAACCGTTAGCAGATCTCGCCTTCCCACGCCCCTATCCCTGTGTATAACACGCCTTGTCACGCCCGCTATATTAACCGTTAGCAGATCTCGCCTTCCCGCGCCCCTATCCCTGTGTATAACACGCCTTGTCACGCCCGCTATATTAACCGTTAGCAGACCTCGCCTTCCCGCGCCCCTATCCCTGTGTATAACACGCCTTGTCACGCCCGCTATATTAACCGTTAGCAGATCTCGCCTTCCCGCGCCCCTATCCCTGTGTATAACACGCCTTGTCACGCCCGCTATATTAACCGTTAGCAGATCTCGCCTTCCCGCGCCCCTATCCCTGTGTATAACACGCCTTGTGATGCCCGCTATATTAACCGTTAGCAGATCTCGCCTTCCCGCGCCCCTATCCCTGTGTATAACACGCCTTGTGACGCCCGCTATATTAACCGTTAGCAGATCTCGCCTTCCCGCGCCCCTATCCCTGTGTATAACACGCCTTGTCACGCCCGCTATATTAACCGTTAGCAGATCTCGCCTTCCCGCGCCCCTATCCCTGTGTATAACACGCCTTGTGACGCCCGCTATATTAACCGTTAGCAGATCTCGCCTTCCCACGCCCCTATCCCTGTGTATAACACGCCTTGTGACGCCCGCTATATTAACCGTTAGCAGATCTCGCCTTCCCGCGCCCCTATCCCTGTGTATAACACGCCTTGTCACGCCCGCTGTATTAACCGTTAGCAGATCTCGCCTTCCCGCGCCCCTATCCCTGTGTATAACACGCCTTGTGACGCCCGCTATATTAACCGTTAGCAGATCTCGCCTTCCCGCGCCCCTATCCCTGTGTATAACACGCCTTGTGACGCCCGCTATATTAACCGTTAGCAGATCTCGCCTTCCCGCGCCCCTATCCCTGTGTATAACACGCCTTGTCACGCCCGCTATATTAACCGTTAGCAGATCTCGCCTTCCCGCGCCCCTATCCCTGTGTATAACACGCCTTGTGACGCCCGCTATATTAACCGTTAGCAGATCTCGCCTTCCCGCGCCCCTATCCCTGTGTATAACACGCCTTGTCACGCCCGCTATATTAACCGTTAGCAGATCTCGCCTTCCCGCGCCCCTATACCTGTGTATAACACGCCTTGTGACGCCCGCTATATTAACCGTTAGCAGATCTCGCCTTCCCGCGCCCCTATCCCTGTGTATAACTCGCCTTGTCACGCCCGCTATATTAACCGTTAGCAGATCTCGCCTTCCCGCGCCCCTATCCCTGTGTATAACACGCCTTGTGACGCCCGCTATATTAACCGTTAGCAGATCTCGCCTTCCCGCGCCCCTATCCCTGTGTATAACACGCCTTGTCACGCCCGCTATATTAACCGTTAGCAGATCTCGCCTTCCCGCGCCCCTATCCCTGTGTATAACACGCCTTGTGACGCCCGCTATATTAACCGTTAGCAGATCTCGCCTTCCCGCGCCCCTATCCCTGTGTATAACACGCCTTGTCACGCCCGCTATATTAACCGTTAGCAGATCTCGCCTTCCCGCGCCCCTATCCCTGTGTATAACACGCCTTGTCACGCCCGCTATATTAACCGTTAGCAGATCTCGCCTTCCCGCGCCCCTATCCCTGTGTATAACACGCCTTGTCACGCCCGCTATATTAACCGTTAGCAGATCTCGCCTTCCCGCGCCCCTATCCCTGTGTATAACACGCCTTGTGACGCCCGCTATATTAACCGTTAGCAGATCTCGCCTTCCCGCGCCCCTATCCCTGTGTATAACACGCCTTGTGACGCCCGCTATATTAACCGTTAGCAGATCTCGCCTTCCCGCGCCCCTATCCCTGTGTATAACACGCCTTGTGACGCCCGCTATATTAACCGTTAGCAGATCTCGCCTTCCCGCGCCCCTATCCCTGTGTATAACACGCCTTGTCACGCCCGCTATATTAACCGTTAGCAGATCTCGCCTTCCCGCGCCCCTATCCCTGTGTATAACACGCCTTGTGACGCCCGCTATATTAACCGTTAGCAGATCTCGCCTTCCCGCGCCCCTATCCCTGTGTATAACACGCCTTGTGACGCCCGCTATATTAACCGTTAGCAGATCTCGCCTTCCCGCGCCCCTATCCCTGTGTATAACACGCCTTGTGACGCCCGCTATATTAACCGTTAGCAGATCTCGCCTTCCGCGCCCCTATCCCTGTGTATAACACGCCTTGTCACGCCCGCTATATTAACCGTTAGCAGATCTCGCCTTCCCGCGCCCCTATCCCTGTGTATAACACGCCTTGTCACGCCCGCTATATTAACCGTTAGCAGATCTCGCCTTCCCGCGCCCCTATCCCTGTGTATAACACGCCTTGTGACGCCCGCTATATTAACCGTTAGCAGATCTCGCCTTCCCGCGCCCCTATCCCTGTGTATAACACGCCTTGTGACGCCCGCTATATTAACCGTTAGCAGATCTCGCCTTCCCGCGCCCCTATCCCTGTGTATAACACGCCTTGTGACGCCCGCTATATTAACCGTTAGCAGATCTCGCCTTCCCGCGCCCCTATCCCTGTGTATAACACGCCTTGTCACGCCCGCTATATTAACCGTTAGCAGATCTCGCCTTCCCGCGCCCCTATCCCTGTGTATAACACGCCTTGTGACGCCCGCTATATTAACCGTTAGCAGATCTCGCCTTCCCGCGCCCCTATCCCTGTGTATAACACGCCTTGTGACGCCCGCTATATTAACCGTTAGCAGATCTCGCCTTCCCGCGCCCCTATCCCTGTGTATAACACGCCTTGTCACGCCCGCTATATTAACCGTTAGCAGATCTCGCCTTCCCGCGCCCCTATCCCTGTGTATAACACGCCTTGTCACGCCCGCTATATTAACCGTTAGCAGATCTCGCCTTCCCGCGCCCCTATCCCTGTGTATAACACGCCTTGTCACGCCCGCTATATTAACCGTTAGCAGATCTCGCCTTCCCGCGCCCCTATCCCTGTGTATAACACGCCTTGTGACGCCCGCTATATTAACCGTTAGCAGATCTCGCCTTCCCGCGCCCCTATCCCTGTGTATAACACGCCTTGTCACGCCCGCTATATTAACCGTTAGCAGATCTCGCCTTCCCGCGCCCCTATCCCTGTGTATAACACGCCTTGTCACGCCCGCTATATTAACCGTTAGCAGATCTCGCCTTCCCGCGCCCCTATCCCTGTGTATAACACGCCTTGTGACGCCCGCTATATTAACCGTTAGCAGATCTCGCCTTCCCGCGCCCCTATCCCTGTGTATAACACGCCTTGTGACGCCCGCTATATTAACCGTTAGCAGATCTCGCCTTCCCGCGCCCCTATCCCTGTGTATAACACGCCTTGTCACGCCCGCTATATTAACCGTTAGCAGATCTCGCCTTCCCGCGCCCCTATCCCTGTGTATAACACGCCTTGTGACGCCCGCTATATTAACCGTTAGCAGATCTCGCCTTCCCGCGCCCCTATCCCTGTGTATAACACGCCTTGTCACGCCCGCTATATTAACCGTTAGCAGATCTCGCCTTCCCGCGCCCCTATCCCTGTGTATAACACGCCTTGTGACGCCCGCTATATTAACCGTTAGCAGATCTCGCCTTCCCGCGCCCCTATCCCTGTGTATAACACGCCTTGTCACGCCCGCTATATTAACCGTTAGCAGATCTCGCCTTCCCGCGCCCCTATCCCTGTGTATAACACGCCTTGTCACGCCCGCTATATTAACCGTTAGCAGATCTCGCCTTCCCGCGCCCCTATCCCTGTGTATAACACGCCTTGTCACGCCCGCTATATTAACCGTTAGCAGATCTCGCCTTCCCGCGCCCCTATCCCTGTGTATAACACGCCTTGTCACGCCCGCTATATTAACCGTTAGCAGATCTCGCCTTCCCGCGCCCCTATCCCTGTGTATAACACGCCTTGTCACGCCCGCTATATTAACCGTTAGCAGATCTCGCCTTCCCGCGCCCCTATCCCTGTGTATAACACGCCTTGTGACGCCCGCTATATTAACCGTTAGCAGATCTCGCCTTCCCGCGCCCCTATCCCTGTGTATAACACGCCTTGTCACGCCCGCTATATTAACCGTTAGCAGATCTCGCCTTCCCGCGCCCCTATCCCTGTGTATAACACGCCTTGTCACGCCCGCTATATTAACCGTTAGCAGATCTCGCCTTCCCGCGCCCCTATCCCTGTGTATAACACGCCTTGTGACGCCCGCTATATTAACCGTTAGCAGATCTCGCCTTCCCGCGCCCCTATCCCTGTGTATAACACGCCTTGTCGACGCCCGCTATATTAACCGTTAGCAGATCTCGCCTTCCCGCGCCCCTATCCCTGTGTATAACACGCCTTGTCACGCCCGCTATATTAACCGTTAGCAGATCTCGCCTTCCCGCGCCCCTATCCCTGTGTATAACACGCCTTGTCACGCCCGCTATATTAACCGTTAGCAGATCTCGCCTTCCCGCGCCCCTATCCCTGTGTATAACACGCCTTGTGACGCCCGCTATATTAACCGTTAGCAGATCTCGCCTTCCCGCGCCCCTATCCCTGTGTATAACACGCCTTGTGACGCCCGCTATATTAACCGTTAGCAGATCTCGCCTTCCCGCGCCCCTATCCCTGTGTATAACACGCCTTGTCACGCCCGCTATATTAACCGTTAGCAGATCTCGCCTTCCCGCGCCCCTATCCCTGTGTATAACACGCCTTGTCACGCCCGCTATATTAACCGTTAGCAGATCTCGCCTTCCCGCGCCCCTATCCCTGTGTATAACACGCCTTGTCACGCCCGCTATATTAACCGTTAGCAGATCTCGCCTTCCCGCGCCCCTATCCCTGTGTATAACACGCCTTGTCACGCCCGCTATATTAACCGTTAGCAGATCTCGCCTTCCGCGCCCCTATCCCTGTGTATAACACGCCTTGTCACGCCCGCTATATTAACCGTTAGCAGATCTCGCCTTCCCGCGCCCCTATCCCTGTGTATAACACGCCTTGTCACGCCCGCTATATTAACCGTTAGCAGATCTCGCCTTCCCGCGCCCCTATCCCTGTGTATAACACGCCTTGTGACGCCCGCTATATTAACCGTTAGCAGATCTCGCCTTCCCGCGCCCCTATCCCTGTGTATAACACGCCTTGTGACGCCCGCTATATTAACCGTTAGCAGATCTCGCCTTCCCGCGCCCCTATCCCTGTGTATAACACGCCTTGTGACGCCCGCTATATTAACCGTTAGCAGATCTCGCCTTCCCGCGCCCCTATCCCTGTGTATAACACGCCTTGTGACGCCCGCTATATTAACCGTTAGCAGATCTCGCCTTCCCGCGCCCCTATCCCTGTGTATAACACGCCTTGTCACGCCCGCTATATTAACCGTTAGCAGATCTCGCCTTCCCGCGCCCCTATCCCTGTGTATAACACGCCTTGTGACGCCCGCTATATTAACCGTTAGCAGATCTCGCCTTCCCGCGCCCCTATCCCTGTGTATAACACGCCTTGTCACGCCCGCTATATTAACCGTTAGCAGATCTCGCCTTCCCGCGCCCCTATCCCTGTGTATAACAAGCCTTGTCACGCCCGCTATATTAACCGTTAGCAGATCTCGCCTTCCCGCGCCCCTATCCCTGTGTATAACACGCCTTGTGACGCCCGCTATATTAACCGTTAGCAGATCTCGCCTTCCCGCGCCCCTATCCCTGTGTATAACACGCCTTGTGACGCCCGCTATATTAACCGTTAGCAGATCTCGCCTTCCCGCGCCCCTATCCCTGTGTATAACACGCCTTGTCACGCCCGCTATATTAACCGTTAGCAGATCTCGCCTTCCCGCGCCCCTATCCCTGTGTATAACACGCCTTGTCACGCCCGCTATATTAACCGTTAGCAGATCTCGCCTTCCCGCGCCCCTATCCCTGTGTATAACACGCCTTGTCACGCCCGCTATATTAACCGTTAGCAGATCTCGCCTTCCCGCGCCCCTATCCCTGTGTATAACACGCCTTGTCACGCCCGCTATATTAACCGTTAGCAGATCTCGCCTTCCCGCGCCCCTATCCCTGTGTATAACACGCCTTGTCACGCCCGCTATATTAACCGTTAGCAGATCTCGCCTTCCCGCGCCCCTATCCCTGTGTATAACACGCCTTGTCACGCCCGCTATATTAACCGTTAGCAGATCTCGCCTTCCCGCGCCCCTATCCCTGTGTATAACACGCCTTGTCACGCCCGCTATATTAACCGTTAGCAGATCTCGCCTTCCCGCGCCCCTATCCCTGTGTATAACACGCCTTGTGACGCCCGCTATATTAACCGTTAGCAGATCTCGCCTTCCCGCGCCCCTATCCCTGTGTATAACACGCCTTGTGACGCCCGCTATATTAACCGTTAGCAGATCTCGCCTTCCCGCGCCCCTATCCCTGTGTATAACACGCCTTGTGACGCCCGCTATATTAACCGTTAGCAGATCTCGCCTTCCCGCGCCCCTATCCCTGTGTATAACACGCCTTGTGACGCCCGCTATATTAACCGTTAGCAGATCTCGCCTTCCCGCGCCCCTATCCCTGTGTATAACACGCCTTGTCACGCCCGCTATATTAACCGTTAGCAGATCTCGCCTTCCCGCGCCCCTATCCCTGTGTATAACACGCCTTGTGACGCCCGCTATATTAACCGTTAGCAGATCTCGCCTTCCCGCGCCCCTATCCCTGTGTATAACACGCCTTGTGACGCCCGCTATATTAACCGTTAGCAGATCTCGCCTTCCCGCGCCCCTATCCCTGTGTATAACACGCCTTGTGACGCCCGCTATATTAACCGTTAGCAGATCTCGCCTTCCCGCGCCCCTATCCCTGTGTATAACACGCCTTGTCACGCCCGCTATATTAACCGTTAGCAGATCTCGCCTTCCCGCGCCCCTATCCCTGTGTATAACACGCCTTGTCACGCCCGCTATATTAACCGTTAGCAGATCTCGCCTTCCCGCGCCCCTATCCCTGTGTATAACACGCCTTGTCACGCCCGCTATATTAACCGTTAGCAGATCTCGCCTTCCCGCGCCCCTATCCCTGTGTATAACACGCCTTGTGACGCCCGCTATATTAACCGTTAGCAGATCTCGCCTTCCCGCGCCCCTATCCCTGTGTATAACACGCCTTGTGACGCCCGCTATATTAACCGTTAGCAGATCTCGCCTTCCCGCGCCCCTATCCCTGTGTATAACACGCCTTGTCACGCCCGCTATATTAACCGTTAGCAGATCTCGCCTTCCCGCGCCCCTATCCCTGTGTATAACACGCCTTGTCACGCCCGCTATATTAACCGTTAGCAGATCTCGCCTTCCCGCGCCCCTATCCCTGTGTATAACACGCCTTGTGACGCCCGCTATATTAACCGTTAGCAGATCTCGCCTTCCCGCGCCCCTATCCCTGTGTATAACACGCCTTGTGACGCCCGCTATATTAACCGTTAGCAGATCTCGCCTTCCCGCGCCCCTATCCCTGTGTATAACACGCCTTGTGACGCCCGCTATATTAACCGTTAGCAGATCTCGCCTTCCCGCGCCCCTATCCCTGTGTATAACACGCCTTGTCACGCCCGCTATATTAACCGTTAGCAGATCTCGCCTTCCCGCGCCCCTATCCCTGTGTATAACACGCCTTGTGACGCCCGCTATATTAACCGTTAGCAGATCTCGCCTTCCCGCGCCCCTATCCCTGTGTATAACACGCCTGTGACGCCCGCTATATTAACCGTTAGCAGATCTCGCCTTCCCGCGCCCCTATCCCTGTGTATAACACGCCTTGTCACGCCCGCTATATTAACCGTTAGCAGATCTCGCCTTCCCGCGCCCCTATCCCTGTGTATAACACGCCTTGTCACGCCCGCTATATTAACCGTTAGCAGATCTCGCCTTCCCGCGCCCCTATCCCTGTGTATAACACGCCTTGTCACGCCCGCTATATTAACCGTTAGCAGATCTCGCCTTCCCGCGCCCCTATCCCTGTGTATAACACGCCTTGTAATGCCCGCTATATTAACCGTTAGCAGACCTCGCCTTCCCGCGCCCCTATCCCTGTGTATAACACGCCTTGTGACGCCCGCTATATTAACCGTTAGCAGATCTCGCCTTCCCGCGCCCCTATCCCTGTGTATAACACGCCTTGTCACGCCCGCTATATTAACCGTTAGCAGATCTCGCCTTCCCGCGCCCCTATCCCTGTGTATAACACGCCTTGTGACGCCCGCTATATTAACCGTTAGCAGATCTCGCCTTCCCGCGCCCCTATCCCTGTGTATAACACGCCTTGTGACGCCCGCTATATTAACCGTTAGCAGATCTCGCCTTCCCGCGCCCCTATCCCTGTGTATAACACGCCTTGTCACGCCCGCTATATTAACCGTTAGCAGATCTCGCCTTCCCGCGCCCCTATCCCTGTGTATAACACGCCTTGTGACGCCCGCTATATTAACCGTTAGCAGATCTCGCCTTCCCGCGCCCCTATCCCTGTGTATAACACGCCGTGTGACGCCCGCTATATTAACCGTTAGCAGATCTCGCCTTCCCGCGCCCCTATCCCTGTGTATAACACGCCTTGTCACGCCCGCTATATTAACCGTTAGCAGATCTCGCCTTCCCGCGCCCCTATCCCTGTGTATAACACGCCTTGTCACGCCCGCTATATTAACCGTTAGCAGATCTCGCCTTCCCGCGCCCCTATCCCTGTGTATAACACGCCTTGTCACGCCCGCTATATTAACCGTTAGCAGATCTCGCCTTCCCGCGCCCCTATCCTGTGTATAACACGCCTTGTGACGCCCGCTATATTAACCGTTAGCAGATCTCGCCTTCCCGCGCCCCTATCCCTGTGTATAACACGCCTTGTGACGCCCGCTATATTAACCGTTAGCAGATCTCGCCTTCCCGCGCCCCTATCCCTGTGTATAACACGCCTTGTGACGCCCGCTATATTAACCGTTAGCAGATCTCGCCTTCCCGCGCCCCTATCCCTGTGTATAACACGCCTTGTCACGCCCGCTATATTAACCGTTAGCAGATCTCGCCTTCCCGCGCCCCTATCCCTGTGTATAACACGCCTTGTCACGCCCGCTATATTAACCGTTAGCAGATCTCGCCTTCCCGCGCCCCTATCCCTGTGTATAACACGCCTTGTCACGCCCGCTATATTAACCGTTAGCAGATCTCGCCTTCCCGCGCCCCTATCCCTGTGTATAACACGCCTTGTGACGCCCGCTATATTAACCGTTAGCAGATCTCGCCTTCCCGCGCCCCTATCCCTGTGTATAACACGCCTTGTCACGCCCGCTATATTAACCGTTAGCAGATCTCGCCTTCCCGCGCCCCTATCCCTGTGTATAACACGCCTTGTCACGCCCGCTATATTAACTGTTAGCAGATCTCGCCTTCCCGCGCCCCTATCCCTGTGTATAACACGCCTTGTGACGCCCGCTATATTAACCGTTAGCAGATCTCGCCTTCCCGCGCCCCTATCCCTGTGTATAACACGCCTTGTCACGCCCGCTATATTAACCGTTAGCAGATCTCGCCTTCCCGCGCCCCTATCCCTGTGTATAACACGCCTTGTGACGCCCGCTATATTAACCGTTAGCAGATCTCGCCTTCCCGCGCCCCTATCCCTGTGTATAACACGCCTTGTGACGCCCGCTATATTAACCGTTAGCAGATCTCGCCTTCCCGCGCCCCTATCCCTGTGTATAACACGCCTTGTCACGCCCGCTATATTAACCGTTAGCAGATCTCGCCTTCCCGCGCCCCTATCCCTGTGTATAACACGCCTTGTCACGCCCGCTATATTAACCGTTAGCAGATCTCGCCTTCCCGCGCCCCTATCCCTGTGTATAACACGCCTTGTCACGCCCGCTATATTAACCGTTAGCAGATCTCGCCTTCCCGCGCCCCTATCCCTGTGTATAACACGCCTTGTGACGCCCGCTATATTAACCGTTAGCAGATCTCGCCTTCCCGCGCCCCTATCCCTGTGTATAACACGCCTTGTCACGCCCGCTATATTAACCGTTAGCAGATCTCGCCTTCCCGCGCCCCTATCCCTGTGTATAACACGCCTTGTCACGCCCGCTATATTAACCGTTAGCAGATCTCGCCTTCCCGCGCCCCTATCCCTGTGTATAACACGCCTTGTGACGCCCGCTATATTAACCGTTAGCAGATCTCGCCTTCCCGCGCCCCTATCCCTGTGTATAACACGCCTTGTCACGCCCGCTATATTAACCGTTAGCAGATCTCGCCTTCCCGCGCCCCTATCCCTGTGTATAACACGCCTTGTCACGCCCGCTATATTAACCTGTTAGCAGATCTCGCCTTCCCGCGCCCCTATCCCTGTGTATAACACGCCTTGTCACGCCCGCTATATTAACCGTTAGCAGATCTCGCCTTCCCGCGCCCCTATCCCTGTGTATAACACGCCTTGTGACGCCCGCTATATTAACCGTTAGCAGATCTCGCCTTCCCGCGCCCCTATCCCTGTGTATAACACGCCTTGTGACGCCCGCTATATTAACCGTTAGCAGATCTCGCCTTCCCGCGCCCCTATCCCTGTGTATAACACGCCTTGTCACGCCCGCTATATTAACCGTTAGCAGATCTCGCCTTCCCGCGCCCCTATCCCTGTGTATAACACGCCTTGTGACGCCCGCTATATTAACCGTTAGCAGATCTCGCCTTCCCGCGCCCCTATCCCTGTGTATAACACGCCTTGTCACGCCCGCTATATTAACCGTTAGCAGATCTCGCCTTCCCGCGCCCCTATCCCTGTGTATAACACGCCTTGTGACGCCCGCTATATTAACCGTTAGCAGATCTCGCCTTCCCGCGCCCCTATCCCTGTGTATAACACGCCTTGTGACGCCCGCTATATTAACCGTTAGCAGATCTCGCCTTCCCGCGCCCCTATCCCTGTGTATAACACGCCTTGTGACGCCCGCTATATTAACCGTTAGCAGATCTCGCCTTCCCGCGCCCCTATCCCTGTGTATAACACGCCTTGTGACGCCCGCTATATTAACCGTTAGCAGATCTCGCCTTCCCGCGCCCCTATCCCTGTGTATAACACGCCTTGTGACGCCCGCTATATTAACCGTTAGCAGATCTCGCCTTCCCGCGCCCCTATCCCTGTGTATAACACGCCTTGTGACGCCCGCTATATTAACCGTTAGCAGATCTCGCCTTCCCGCGCCCCTATCCCTGTGTATAACACGCCTTGTCACGCCCGCTATATTAACCGTTAGCAGATCTCGCCTTCCCGCGCCCCTATCCCTGTGTATAACACGCCTTGTGACGCCCGCTATATTAACCGTTAGCAGATCTCGCCTTCCCGCGCCCCTATCCCTGTGTATAACACGCCTTGTCACGCCCGCTATATTAACCGTTAGCAGATCTCGCCTTCCCGCGCCCCTATCCCTGTGTATAACACGCCTTGTGACGCCCGCTATATTAACCGTTAGCAGATCTCGCCTTCCCGCGCCCCTATCCCTGTGTATAACACGCCTTGTGACGCCCGCTATATTAACCGTTAGCAGATCTCGCCTTCCCGCGCCCCTATCCCTGTGTATAACACGCCTTGTCACGCCCGCTGTATTAACCGTTAGCAGATCTCGCCTTCCCGCGCCCCTATCCCTGTGTATAACACGCCTTGTCACGCCCGCTATATTAACCGTTAGCAGATCTCGCCTTCCCGCGCCCCTATCCCTGTGTATAACACGCCTTGTCACGCCCGCTATATTAACCGTTAGCAGATCTCGCCTTCCCGCGCCCCTATCCCTGTGTATAACACGCCTTGTCACGCCCGCTATATTAACCGTTAGCAGATCTCGCCTTCCCGCGCCCCTATCCCTGTGTATAACACGCCTTGTCACGCCCGCTATATTAACCGTTAGCAGATCTCGCCTTCCCGCGCCCCTATCCCTGTGTATAACACGCCTTGTCACGCCCGCTATATTAACCGTTAGCAGATCTCGCCTTCCCGCGCCCCTATCCCTGTGTATAACACGCCTTGTGACGCCCGCTATATTAACCGTTAGCAGATCTCGCCTTCCCGCGCCCCTATCCCTGTGTATAACACGCCTTGTGACGCCCGCTATATTAACCGTTAGCAGATCTCGCCTTCCCGCGCCCCTATCCCTGTGTATAACACGCCTTGTGACGCCCGCTATATTAACCGTTAGCAGATCTCGCCTTCCCGCGCCCCTATCCCTGTGTATAACACGCCTTGTCACGCCCGCTATATTAACCGTTAGCAGATCTCGCCTTCCCGCGCCCCTATCCCTGTGTATAACACGCCTTGTCACGCCCGCTATATTAACCGTTAGCAGATCTCGCCTTCCCGCGCCCCTATCCCTGTGTATAACACGCCTTGTGACGCCCGCTATATTAACCGTTAGCAGATCTCGCCTTCCCGCGCCCCTATCCCTGTGTATAACACGCCTTGTGACGCCCGCTATATTAACCGTTAGCAGATCTCGCCTTCCCGCGCCCCTATCCCTGTGTATAACACGCCTTGTGACGCCCGCTATATTAACCGTTAGCAGATCTCGCCTTCCGCGCCCCTATCCCTGTGTATAACACGCCTTGTGACGCCCGCTATATTAACCGTTAGCAGATCTCGCCTTCCCGCGCCCCTATCCCTGTGTATAACACGCCTTGTCACGCCCGCTATATTAACCGTTAGCAGATCTCGCCTTCCCGCGCCCCTATCCCTGTGTATAACACGCCTTGTGACGCCCGCTATATTAACCGTTAGCAGATCTCGCCTTCCCGCGCCCCTATCCCTGTGTATAACACGCCTTGTGACGCCCGCTATATTAACCGTTAGCAGATCTCGCCTTCCCGCGCCCCTATCCCTGTGTATAACACGCCTTGTCACGCCCGCTATATTAACCGTTAGCAGATCTCGCCTTCCCGCGCCCCTATCCCTGTGTATAACACGCCTTGTGACGCCCGCTATATTAACCGTTAGCAGATCTCGCCTTCCCGCGCCCCTATCCCTGTGTATAACACGCCTTGTGACGCCCGCTATATTAACCGTTAGCAGATCTCGCCTTCCCGCGCCCCTATCCCTGTGTATAACACGCCTTGTCACGCCCGCTATATTAACCGTTAGCAGATCTCGCCTTCCCGCGCCCCTATCCCTGTGTATAACACGCCTTGTGACGCCCGCTATATTAACCGTTAGCAGATCTCGCCTTCCCGCGCCCCTATCCCTGTGTATAACACGCCTTGTGACGCCCGCTATATTAACCGTTAGCAGATCTCGCCTTCCCGCGCCCCTATCCCTGTGTATAACACGCCTTGTCACGCCCGCTATATTAACCGTTAGCAGATCTCGCCTTCCCGCGCCCCTATCCCTGTGTATAACACGCCTTGTGACGCCCGCTATATTAACCGTTAGCAGATCTCGCCTTCCCGCGCCCCTATCCCTGTGTATAACACGCCTTGTCACGCCCGCTATATTAACCGTTAGCAGATCTCGCCTTCCCGCGCCCCTATCCCTGTGTATAACACGCCTTGTGACGCCCGCTATATTAACCGTTAGCAGATCTCGCCTTCCCGCGCCCCTATCCCTGTGTATAACACGCCTTGTGACGCCCGCTATATTAACCGTTAGCAGATCTCGCCTTCCCGCGCCCCTATCCCTGTGTATAACACGCCTTGTGACGCCCGCTATATTAACCGTTAGCAGATCTCGCCTTCCCGCGCCCCTATCCCTGTGTATAACACGCCTTGTCACGCCCGCTATATTAACCGTTAGCAGATCTCGCCTTCCCGCGCCCCTATCCCTGTGTATAACACGCCTTGTGACGCCCGCTATATTAACCGTTAGCAGATCTCGCCTTCCCGCGCCCCTATCCCTGTGTATAACACGCCTTGTGACGCCCGCTATATTAACCGTTAGCAGATCTCGCCTTCCCGCGCCCCTATCCCTGTGTATAACACGCCTTGTGACGCCCGCTATATTAACCGTTAGCAGATCTCGCCTTCCCGCGCCCCTATCCCTGTGTATAACACGCCTTGTCACGCCCGCTATATTAACCGTTAGCAGATCTCGCCTTCCCGCGCCCCTATCCCTGTGTATAACACGCCTTGTCACGCCCGCTATATTAACCGTTAGCAGATCTCGCCTTCCCGCGCCCCTATCCCTGTGTATAACACGCCTTGTGACGCCCGCTATATTAACCGTTAGCAGATCTCGCCTTCCCGCGCCCCTATCCCTGTGTATAACACGCCTTGTGACGCCCGCTATATTAACCGTTAGCAGATCTCGCCTTCCCGCGCCCCTATCCCTGTGTATAACACGCCTTGTGACGCCCGCTATATTAACCGTTAGCAGATCTCGCCTTCCCGCGCCCCTATCCCTGTGTATAACACGCCTTGTCACGCCCGCTATATTAACCGTTAGCAGATCTCGCCTTCCCGCGCCCCTATCCCTGTGTATAACACGCCTTGTCACGCCCGCTATATTAACCGTTAGCAGATCTCGCCTTCCCGCGCCCCTATCCCTGTGTATAACACGCCTTGTCACGCCCGCTATATTAACCGTTAGCAGATCTCGCCTTCCCGCGCCCCTATCCCTGTGTATAACACGCCTTGTGACGCCCGCTATATTAACCGTTAGCAGATCTCGCCTTCCCGCGCCCCTATCCCTGTGTATAACACGCCTTGTCACGCCCGCTATATTAACCGTTAGCAGATCTCGCCTTCCCGCGCCCCTATCCCTGTGTATAACACGCCTTGTCACGCCCGCTATATTAACCGTTAGCAGATCTCGCCTTCCCGCGCCCCTATCCCTGTGTATAACACGCCTTGTCACGCCCGCTATATTAACCGTTAGCAGATCTCGCCTTCCCGCGCCCCTATCCCTGTGTATAACACGCCTTGTGACGCCCGCTATATTAACCGTTAGCAGATCTCGCCTTCCCGCGCCCCTATCCCTGTGTATAACACGCCTTGTGACGCCCGCTATATTAACCGTTAGCAGATCTCGCCTTCCCGCGCCCCTATCCCTGTGTATAACACGCCTTGTCACGCCCGCTATATTAACCGTTAGCAGATCTCGCCTTCCCGCGCCCCTATCC